>NC_063168.1:17407205-17717830 GCF_023159225.1 Perognathus longimembris pacificus | reverse complement strand
CCAAACAAGCTGTAAACACATAAGTCTGGTGTTCTAATGGAGGAAAGAGATTTGGCTGCAATCATTCCAACTGTGTGTCTGCTTATTTGTGTGACCAGTATTAGAAGATGCTCAGCTTGCTACAGTGAAAGGCACTGACCACTAGTAGTCAGCATGGTCCAGGGCTACATGAGGATTGATACAGCCAGTTTGTATGAGCTTAGTCTAGTCTCTCTCATCTCTGGGCCACAGCTTCCCAAAGAACAAATCAGAATAATTGCATCTGCCCCTTTTGCCACATAGGAATGTTTTTTGAAAGCAGTGTAAACTAAGATGTAGAGAAATAATGGGCCAAATTTAAAGTTGTGTGCATGGGCTGAGTAACTTGTAGCCAACTCTAAATACCAGAAATGTTGCAGAAAATGATGCCAATAAAATCCACAGAGATCAGAAGCCCAAGCAATAAGAACAATGCATAATGTACACATAGTTTTCTGTTTAGTGTGCTGTTTAAAGCTCAGGCAATCCTCAGGCTATGTCTTTTGGTATTTCATCTGTTCCATCTATGTGGCTCCAGAAGAGACTTCTGGGTCCCATGTGGTAAGACATGTGTGGATCCATTCTCCACACAGTCACCACTAGGCCATTCCCAAATAGAAAAGGAGAAATTCCCTCCAAAGCTATTCTAAAGGAATCATGTGTGCCAACTTTCTTTAATGTAGTTCATGAATTGGAGGTATTTTGTTTTGTTTTTCTTTTATTATCTTTAATTAGTTGCCATTTAACAAAGCAGTTTATGAATATGATGTATCTTGATCAATGTCACACCTTTCAGTATTCTTACTCATCCCTCACTCTTCTTTAATGTGTAGCACATACATTGGATTCCTGACTGCATTCTCTTTATGACAAATAAAACACATCATGTGATCTATACATCAAAAAGTAAGTGTAAACATTACATTGAGATCTTAACAGATGAGCTCAAGATGTGCTTCCAAGATAGGTTTCAATATCTGAGTGACATATCTGTAAACAATAAAAAAAAACAAGAAGTAGGTAAAGTTGGCAGAACAACGGAACACATGTTAAGTCTACTATATGTAGATGGACAGAAAGAAGGGTCTTGAATTGTGATGCATTTCTGAGAAAACCTCTCAGCAAGGTTGATGTGCAGATCCTGAGCAAAGCTCATTAGAGCAGACCTGCCGTGAACAGGAACAACCTGCCTAGAGTAGCTCTGTCATGCTCTGTAAGACCTGTCAATGCCCCAGAGGCTTCAAAAGGATGGGAATTTACACTGTCATTTAACTATGATCCTCAGAGCAGGTTATGTTGACAGAAGATCTAAGTAGGCCACCTCATGGTCACCACAGGTATTACTGAAACGTTCTCCCATATACTCCACCGCCTCATGCTGACATCTCTGCCCACCTGGTGCCCAATCCACCTGCTATAAGTCAGGATTTCCACCATTGGTTTTGTCAACACATGTAGGTCAGCATTCTCTAAATACTCTAGATACCAAGCATTATTGTTAATTGTGTTTTTGCTACATGTCAGGGTCTATGTCACTTTTGATACAGTTAATATGTCACCCTCTCTATAACCCTGTGATGAAACTACTATTAAAAAAAAAAACCCTTCACTTTGTAGGTAATATTTATTCAAAGTCACAACACTGGTAAATGGCAGAGCTTCCATTTGAATCTGGATCCATTTGGTCATTTTAATACTGTTTTTCTGCTCAACTAGTGAACAACTCTAAAGGAGATGCCTCCAATAGTTTAGATACTGGGCTGGGTCTTGGGGATTTTGAGATCATAAATGGCTCCTTGCCCTCAATAAACTCATTCTAGAAACAGAATTGAGATCTACGTATGTATATGTACATGACACACAAAGCACTCAAGGTTCTGAGATAAATTGGAGATCAGTCAAAATGGATGAGAAAGGAATGCCAAAGTGATAAAAGGGAGAAGAGAACTGAAAACTAGGCAGAGCAAAGAATGAGATGGTGCTGCAGAGGGAGTCCTTCTACCTCCTCAGAATGTTTACATTCCATGATCTAGTTAAACTTTGCTGTTTTAATATAGGCTATAATTCCTAGGAAAGCTATGTCTATTAAAATAGCCACAAAAATAAATAAACAAATAAAATCCAGCCACTTAAAGGCATTTTTGTGTCATGAAATCATTTAAAAGGTTTAGCTAGAGTAGATCATACACATGATTAACTATCTGAACTTTCTTACCGAATTTTTATTTATGTAAGTTGGATGACTTTGAGGTAGTTCTCATCCTAGATGTCTATAAAAGTACAAAACGATGAAATGAAAGAGAACACAGCCAACACGTGATGATGGGAAGAACCAAGAATGGCATCAGACAGTACTTTTGTAAAATAAGTCACCGTCATCCCTTAATATCTATGGGGGATTGATTACAGGACCTAGATGAATATTAAGATTCTCACATGCTCAAATCTCTTTTGTACCATTTGCATAAACAGACATGAGTGTGTATTCCTCAGACCAATGGCACATGTTTTCCTACATATGCAGAAGCTATATCTAAATATCTAGGGACATGATAAATTATGTAAGATTCTAGACACTCACACACAATAAGATCGAAAAAGGATACTCTTAGGAGAAGAACACAAAGACACAATGCTTATGTGCTGCTGATCATATGAAATAGTATTTATTGTAGTGAACTCAGGGAATGGAACTGAGAAGTTTGTTTATTTGTTGTTGTCTTGTCTTTTATTTTTGTCTTGTTTCTTTTTTTTCTCATTTATCTGTCTTTGGGAGGGTAAGTGGGAACATAGAAATGGAGGGGACAAAGGTGAACAAATGCAGCAGTGGTACTCACTTGAGTTGTGGGTGGGACAGGAAGGAAAAACTAAGAGAGAGTGAGAGAAGGGGTGACACTGTCCAAAAATAAATGGCTTCATTATTTGACTTATGTAACTGTAACCATTCTGTTCATCACCTTTAAAATACCAACACAATTTTAATTGTTTTTAATATGTTAATAAAAGAAAAAAAGAATGTGTAAATCCCATATGAATAAGGAAACAGAAACAAAAAAATGAGTATCATAACACTGAGACAAACTTTGTGAGATGGACTAATCTTCATCTGGAATTAAACTATATAAATGTATGCATATATGTGTATATATACATGTGTATATATACACATATATGTATGATCTGTCCATCAGACAACAGTTTCAGAGTTATAGAAAAGAAAAAAACTATTGCCAATAGAAACTGGTGAATGCTGACAAATGAACCAGTATATCTTATTGTCCCAATCTCAATTTCCTATTTCTGATAATGTATTGTAATCACTGATGTTATCATTGAGAGAAGTGAAGTGAAGGGGGTCTAGTGTTATGCCAAAATTAAAAAATATATAGGTATTTGTGATATAAATGATATTCATTTCTCAGAGAGCACTTTTTTTGTTATTGGTTTACATTTACTAAAGGACTTAGTAGTTACAAATCTGGCATATAGTAAAGTTTTCCAGATTAAGCTCACAGATTCCATAAAGTGGGTTTTATCTACCTTCTCTAATTCTAGACATTGCAATATTTCAGTGCACCCACATTCTCTCTCTCTCTCTCTTTGGTAATGTTGAGGTTACATGGGGACTGTGTGGGATCCACTCAAAGGGCCTTTATATTGCTCATGTGTGGAGAGTGCATAGGATCTACTGATAGGGCCTTTATATTGCTTGTGTGTATTTTACATTCCCTATAGAAAAGAAAAAAAAAGAAGCAACTCTATATCTTAGCGTATGGTTGATGAATATTCAGTAGTATAATTATTGTCAAAAATGTAAAAGCATGACTACCATACAGATATGTTATGGGTTGAATTACATCTCCTCCACCCTGCAAAATGTATGTTGAAGTCTTCATCCCAAGAAACTAAGATTATGACCTTGTTTGGATGTAGGATGTTAATAGATTTAATCAAGGGAAGATGAGGTCATGAGATGGGCCCTAATCCAATACCACTGGTGACCTCATTAGGGGGAATTTAAATACAGACACAGGAAGAATGCTATATGAAGACACTGATACATAGATCCAAATGAATGATGGAAGCAAAGCCTGGGATTGTGCTATATCAAGTCAAATATCAATCACAGCTACTGGAGCTGGGACAGTGAAGGAAAACTCCTCCCTTAGAATGTTCTCCATTCCATAAGCAACACCTTGGTTTCAAAATTCTGGCTGCTAAAACTGTGAGAAGATAAATTTATTTCCTTAATGGTGCACATCTGTGATATTTTGTTGCAGCAGCTCTTAATAACTAATATACATCTTAAAAATTTTGTTTATCTCATTAATAAGACTGGCAAAATGCTACACCAATACAAAGGAAAAGCAAAAAGAGATGTAGTGAAAGCTAGATGTATAAATGGAAGCAAAACATGTTTCTTCTATAGTGAAAAGAGAAGTTAGTTGAACTTTCACTGGACAGAAAATAATTTGCTCCAATATACATAAAAATTATCTTACTTTGCTTTTACTAACAATTTACAAAATAATAAAATAGTTCTTGTTCTAAAACATTCCATAACCTTGAAAGCTGTCCTCTGTAACCCTGGGGTTTTCCTACAGAACCACGAAAGTCTTCCTATACAACCAAAAAAAGCCATTTAAAATTTTGAATACAAATGCTCACTAACAAAAAAGAAGAAACAAAAAAGAATAGAACATTAGTTTTATGACACACTATACTCACTGAATATATAATATTTGATTAAGCTAATCAACTGTGTGTCCCTGTCTGTTTGTTGATAAGGTGTGAATAATACAAATAATGCCTGCTCATTAAATTGTACAGGGTTAAAGGAGGTAATGCATGCAGAGTACCTGAAAATAACTAGCTTAAAGTGTTCAACAAATAATTGCCATTATGGTTATTATTACTTTAGATCATTTTGGAAGAGCTAGCTACAAGAATCTAAAGGAGATCTGCACCTTATGTAAGAATCTGTAGTGTAATTGCACTATCATATCACAAAATCTAATAAAGGACTTGTTTTAAGATGAAAAAGAAATGAAGTTGTGGCATGCTAGAATAGAACTCTGTGTCATGGTATGGAAGGCAAGAGACATATGAGTAGAGAAGCCAGGAAAAGAAGAGAGCCTTGGAATGAGAAGGCAGGGATGAGAGAGTGGGAGAGTAGGCTGATGGATGGTGGCTATGCAATTGTGCTAACTGCTGACCTTCCTCCAGATCCTGGTTTGGTATAATGACTGTCATGATAGCTGGGACACCAAGCTAATGACTGGCTTTTAAATTTTCTAAGGGTTTTGCAGAAAGTCCCTTAATCAACCCCCGCTCTATACATACCACTCTGATACCTCATTTTAGGGGGCAGCTTGAGAGAGAGGGGATGCTATTCCAATACACAGGATAATTGGAATGAAGATGCCATCCCATTTAAGAAGCCAGTCTGCTCTCTTCATCATCTCATTCAAAAGAGAATCCATACCATTAAAGCAATCATTACTGATTTGCTTCTCCAGTTGGCCTTTGAAACCATGGTTGTGTCATTTTCTATGGGCCTGAAATTGTTCCTCGGATTTCCTCCCTGAAGGAGTTTACAGACATTGTACAAAGAAATTAATTAAGTAGATTTTCCATTTGCACAGTTTTAATGAATAAATGATGTTCCTATTTGTTTATCTGCTTTCTAATTATAACACAATTCAAAACATCTTGGTTTCTTGCAATCTGACAATGTTATTGTTATGGTGGTTTTATTGCTCTTCTCACAGTGCAGGTAATATTATTTTTTTAAGATAGATGCCAGGTGCAGTGTTCCATATTTATTAAAGGGTGATCTGCATATTTTTCTCTTTCCATCTATCACTTAACTGTTCAGGTGCAGAAAGTTAAATATAATACTAGTCTTTTAGAGAACCTAGAAGGGTTTCATAGATAGAATGAGGATTTGTGGTATGCTATGGGGTTCAGGATGAGGCAGTGCCGTTTACAGCCTATAAGGAGGGGTTTGAGCCAGGATCCCAGCCAGCAGAGACAATACTCACAACTTCAAATGCCCTAGAAACCACGAACTTCAGCAAGTTGTCTGACAATTTGATCAAGCGATGATGGCAGAGGCTTAAAGAATGGAAAATCAGTCACCAGCATAGAAACAAAGGAAGGAGGACACTGGACAGATAATGGAGTCACTTTCTTCCCCTCACATTTTTGCCATGAACAATCCCAAATCACAGGTGTCAGTCATAAGCAAAATATGGAGCCATGCACAGGAACCAGTTGTAACAAAGACATGGCTAGAAGAGCTGGATCTCCTATCTGAGCCCTTTCAGAGTATAGTACAGAATCACTGTGTACTTTTTCCCTTGGTCAAAGGAAAATTGTCTGTAAGTCTACTATGAATTCAAACCAGCATTTGGGAATCATCCAGTTTAACAACTGGCCATTGGCCTCCTATGATGTATCACTTAAGGAACTTTGCTCATCAAAGACATTTTTGTCCTCTAGGGATTTTCTGTCTAGACTTCAGAGGCATCATTGGAGTCTTCTGCCCATACCAATCACATGGATTTATGGCATGGGTATATTCTTACTTCAAATGCTTTGTGCATAAACCATAGTCTTATAAACGCACTCTTTCTTCTATGTCCTCCTCAGGAGTCCAGAGGTAGGAGACTGGTGCAGTATAGAAGGAAGATTTCGAGAGAGAACAATCTAGATTATTCATTCAAAAATCTTCATTTTTCTATGTGGAACATTGGACAAGTGGGTCATGGGTTCTACTATGTGAAATGAAGAGGTGTTCCTTGGTTCTCCATGTGATAGCTGTAACATTTAAATGAGAACACCATTATTGGACTACCTGGGAAGTGTCAGAGCTTCATAAATGGCTGTTCTCCAAACATTGACCTGGAAAGGAAACAAGGGCATTTGTAATTGCCCAATATCTGGGAACATTGCCAACACCTGGATCTGTAACTTAGTTAAATGTTTAACCTCTGGTCCTTATTGTCTCATTTGTAAAATGAAGGCTTAGACTCCAGGACTTCTTATGGCCTGTCTCAATCCATATTTTCTGCTATAACAAAATACCTGATATTGGTAAACTTATGAAAAACATAAATTTATTTCTCATAGAGCAAAGAGCTGGGGGGTCCAAATCAAGGCAGTACTAATTATACTGTTTAGTCAGGCCTGATTATCACTTCCACTGTGATACTGCTTCACACTGAAGAAAAGAAACTCACCCTGCGCAGAAATCTCACTGAATCATTAATTACATATGTCACTCATTGCCAAAGCTAAGTTGATGTCTGTCTCCTAAGAATAGTCAATTTCCTTTTATTGCCATTCTCCAGGTCTGAGTTTTTGTGTAGTTTCTGCAATGCTCTTGTCAGCCTCCATCCTCAATGTTTTATTTTCCTCAATGAATTTGTGACTGTGGACCTTTTCCTTTCTTAATATTCGTTTCAGTTCCCTTCTTTGGTGATGTTTTGTTTTCTGTACTTCTTGACCTCCTGCAAAAAGTGGGATCAATGTTCCCTCCACCTTTCATATTTTATTTTTCCTTACTCTGTAGAGTAAGGAAACAGTATCATTGGTCACATCATGTTTATTAGTGAAGATACAATGTAAGTGCAAATAAAGTCTAGCATAATTGTCTTTCTCACTCAAATTTTGCCCAGCCTCTTCACTGTACATCAGTCAAAAGAGAGGCACATGTGAAATGGTGACACATTGCTTCTGTTGCATAAAGGTAGCTTCTTCAATGCTTCCTTCCCTCATACCAAGTTTACTTCCTGCTTCTATTAGAAAAGCCATCTATCAGTCATGTTCTCTACACATATATAATATGGAGTACCTGTTGTGACCAGAAATTGTGCCAACTGCTGGAGTTTTAGAGAAATAAGCCATATCCATCGTCCTTGAGAAATTTATAGTTTACAGACAAAAACAAACAAGAAGCCAATAGGGAGTTATAGATAATCTGATTTGTTATCTGACCAAAGCAAATGCAGGTATTTTGAAAAACTTACTTCAGCCCAAGGGTGTAAGGGTGTAAGGAAGGGCTTCTCTCCTTCTAGGCTGAGTCATATTAGAGATAAGCGTTTGGGGTTTGCCAGAAAGGAAGTGCTAAGTAATTGGATTATGACTTGGCATATGCGCCCCCCCCCCTGCCCCGCAGCAATGGCACATGTGCTTTAGGTCACCAGCTGATGATGCTGTTGAGAAATACAGAAAGTTCAGGAGATGGGGGTCTCTTTAGAGGAAATAGATCACTGAGGGAAAGCTGTATTAGGGGATATTGGGATCTCTACCTTTTCCTTTTTCTCACTCTATTTCCTATATTCTTTGAGGTAAGAAGCCATTTCTCTGCCACCACAAGCCACAGCAATTCAGCAAGTGACCACTGAAACGGTGAGCCAAGCCAAAATGTATGTTTCTCCTTAAAAGAAATCAAGGAAAAAGTTTATTGAAACAAATGTTCATGCTTGTATTAATTCACCAATTTAAAGGCTAGCATAGTGATTTTAGTGAGGATATCTGTATGTGATGACTTTATATTTTTCTATCAAATATGGAAAGGGCTACTGTAGACATAGAACTAATAAGCAGAGTGAGAAAATGATTGGTAAAACATGATGAGTTATATAAAAAAGAGATACTCAATGCTAACCAATATATTGTTTTCAGAAGTAATACATAGCATTGAATTAATCAGTTTGGCTTTCTTTGAAGGTGAATATACTTATAGACTTAGGAGAAAGGTTTAATATGGGTAGAAAATAAATCAGATAAGGTATTTGAATAATAATTCACTCCTGTATGTGGTTAATTTTCTTTTTTAGAAATCTACCAGTAAGCAGTATATATATATATTCCCCATACCAGGAGTCACCTGGGTGAAAACCAGTAAACTAAACTGCTAGTGAATATGATGTTTCCTCCCTTAAGATAACTTTATTAGGTATTTTGTCACCTAACTTACTAATAGATATACTGTCAAGTTGTTAGAGTTCTGCAAGATGCTATTTCAAAAGTTGTGAGTTCCCTGTCAAAAGATTAAACAAAATTACTGATTGGAACATTTTGGTGGGATTCTAAAAATGAATGAACAAGATTGCCTTTAAAATCTTTTCTAATTTCTGAAAGACAGATTCTGGACTAACAGATAATTTCCTTGAGGTAATGAGACTTTTGGTCTTCTTAATCAATATATTTGTTAAGGAGAGAACAGAGGGAAGAGCTCAGGGACAAGGAGACAGGAGTTAGAAGCTAGGACACTGACTCATACTCCAATATAGGACAATGTACACAGGTATCCTTCAGAGGGATTGTGGAATATCTGGGACTCTTACCTTGGCCCTCTCTAAGTTCTTTAGCATCAGCTTAACTAGGACATTTCTACTGGGAGCTCTGTTTATTTTTGGCCACTCAGACATTCCAATACCAGAATATTGGATAACAAAGCACTGTGAATACAGCGCCCTGCTATGTCTCATACTGTTTTGTAAGAGAATATATGTTCCACTCCAGCATGAATTGGTAGGATGGAGGAATCAATGACTGTTAGAACTACAGGTCACACTGTTGGACATGGTCACTTCAAACCTAATTTTGTGCCAGCCTTAGAGAAGGGAGGACTAGGTATGGAAAATATATATTTCAAATAAAGGAAAGAATAAAGGAAGGAAACAAGGAAAATAACAGAAAGAAAGAAGAAGAGGGAAGGAAGGAATGAGAGAAGGAAATAAGGGAGGGAGGGAGGGAGAGAGGGAGGAAAGGAAAGAAGGAAGGAAGGAAGGAAAGAAGGAAGGAAGGAAGGAAGGAAGGAAGGAAGGAAGGAAGGAAGGAAGGAAGGAAGGAAAGAAGGAAGGAAAATAAAGGAAGAAAAAAAAGGAATTTATATGGAATACCACTTAGCACCCTGGCTAGGCTTCCAATCTTTTGAGCTGTAATTAAAACATATGCATATCATGTACTACTGAAGAATAATTAAACAATGTCACTCTCTATTATCCTAAGAAGAACCTGAATCTACACAACTTACTTGCTAAAAGTCCTTTTACTTTCCACAACCCCCAAAATAAAAACTGAATTCTACAGCGCAAGAATAAGATGTTCACGACTGACAACTGGGACTCAAGTCCCACTGCTTGAAGATGAAGGCTGATCTTTCTTAGACCAATTGCAGCCTCTCTGTGCCTCACTTATTTGCTAAAGAGAACAAGGAAATAGTACTCCCTGAATCAAATTGTTCTGTGGATTCCACGTTTTAGTTTATATCAACCATGTAGGACATTGTCTGACATGTAAATGTCATGAATATTGGATGAGTCCTCTACTCATTGAGCTGATTTGTGCATGTGTGCACATGTGAACAAGCATTGGTACTTGAGCTCAGGGCCTTGCATTCTTGTCACATTTTTCGCTCATGGCTGATGTTCTACCACTTGAGCTAGGCCTCAGGTCTAGCTTTTTATGCTAGAGGTAAAATCTTGATGATAATGAGAACAAGTGAGACTATACACATGTATAGCACTTCACGGAGCACAGAGCATGGAACTAAAATTCTTAGCTAGTATTATCTTTAGAGGTCAAAAAATGGTAAGTTTTGATGAATAATACAAGGTGTGTATGTGTGTGTGTGTGTGTGTGTGTGTGTGTGTGTGTGTGTGTGTTCTTCCCTTACTTACAGAGTAGGGAATCAGTTCCCTGAGCCAAAATTTCCAAATTTTATGTCTAGGATAATTTAACCAAATTCTTACTTCCTAGAAGGACCAGGAAGATATTTATATTTATACAGTTGCTCTGAGCATCCTGAGGAAAATTGCAACTGAAAAGTATTGTTCTCATCATGATTATTAATTGATCTTCTAACCACTGATCAGTTAGAATATGACTAATCCACAGGCGCTGGAGGAAGATTTATCACTTGCCTCCCCACACCTATGGATGGACCTTTCATTAAAGGCAATTATCTCTCAGCGAATGCAAACATCTCAAGTCCACCACCTCTTACTCAATAAAATCATTAAACCTCTTTGCAGCGAGGATCAGTCAAAAACCACCTGATAAAAAAATAGTCATAGATTGATATTTGAGTTTAATTATACAATAGCTGCTTCCAGAGAGAATAAAGGGTGTTGTTCTGTTATTTCTGCTTTCTCATTTTTTTTGTTTTAGTTGTACTTTGACTCTGTCTTTCTTTGTTACTACTATTTCAAGAGGCATAATACAAGTGTATGAGTTTTTCTGGGCATGCCTGTTGAGGTCTCCACAAGCAGGAGCCTGCCTTGGCAGTGGTGGCCATCTTTGAGAAGGGTCACATCCTATAGCTGCCTACACTTCTCTCTTCAGGAAGTTCCCACCATGAAAGCCCCAACAACCTATTAATCCTTTTCTCCAACACACCACAATTTGACACATAGTGTAGTTTCCTTAGAAGGATTATTGGAAAGTTCTTCCATTAGTAAGAAAGAGATTTAACAAATAGAGGGACAATAAGGCTCAAAGGAGGGTAAAAGGCTAAAGAAGATAAACCACAAGGGGGAAAGCCATCTATGAGGAAGGGAGAAGGAAACCACTGAAATTAAATATGCCCTTCCTGAGCCCTTCCACTGACCAGCCCTGGGGGGTCTGACTGAGAAAACAAGCCCAAGTGAGGTAACATAGTTTGGAGCAGGCAATATAATCTGCCAAGAAGATCAATTTCTATGAGCTGAGTTCTACCATCAAGAGCAGGATGCCTTGGAAGTCCTCCAAATCACTAGCAAAGGGAACTATTAAACAGATGAAAAAGTAGAAAATGAAAGACATTAAGACATAATGAAGAGATGGAAGCATTTGGTTTCTCAGTTGCAAGTCTCCTGGAATATGTTATGTGCGGCTGAGATACAGTCTAGAAGTTATATGATATACATGAGCATGAAGGCCAGGGTAGCCACGTGCCATTGGATAGTCTCTGGAGAATCCCCTCAGGATTAATGATAGTTAACAATGTTTCATTCTCCAGCCACCCACATCTTTCATTCCTTGTGCAGATGTTAAATGGATGGGAAAAGAGTTCTATAGACTTGGACTTAAAGGGAAGCTTCCCCAGAGCTTTACTCTGGTATTCCATCATAGGCAATAGGAATATTGATAGAGTAAATGGCTCCTTGACTGATTTGGGGGTGGAAGATAGATTTTTGTGACATCATTTATATTATATATAAACACATAGTGTATTCTAATATCACTGTTTCAAAAGAAGCAGGCACTAGAAAAGAGAAGTAGAAACATCAAAGCTAAAGCAGACCTGTGTGTTTCATGAAACTGCTTGGGGGAGGGTAGGGAAGAAATCACATAATTGTAGTGAGAAGTTCTGTTTGCCAAACACTTGAGTGGGAAAACTTAGTTTCAAAGACCCAGGAAATGACTTGTCAAAACATTACTTCCCATTTTGCTTGAGAGAGAGGCTTTACATTTTAAAGTGTATTGACAGAATGCCATTAAAGATGTGACTATTAAAGCAGTCCCATCTCTGGCTTTGTTTAGTTATTATTAATAGTCAGATGGAGTATTCAGCAGCAGGGATTTTGCCCATAACTAAAAGCTGAATAGATTAGGTCAGAAGTCAGAAGGCTGTGGGTTTCCTATGTTCATCCTATTTGATGATTGGTCTCTTCAAATTTTTGTTCTTTATGGTACCATCCATATTTTATACTTCCAGCTCAAGTGTTTCATACTTGTAGAAATTCAATCCAGCTTGGTGTATATAGATAAAATGTATCAGTAGTTGGCTCAGTGAATTAGGTCTCTGTCCACAAAGCAAATAATACAAATTCAGTAACACATGATTGTAAGAGGCTATTCAATAGCATGCTATTGTAAGTGCCAAAAGATATCTAATAAGATTTTCAGGGGGAAGCATGACAGATGTCCATAGATTGACCCAACCTCTTAAGAGACAGCTTCCTCCTTAAAAGAGAAAGAAGGGGCTACGGAACTCATGAGTTTATGAAACTTTAAAAACACAAGTTCAGATCTGAACACATACTACAAAATTAAAAAGTTGATAGTGAATAACAGGTACAAACAAAGAAACACGACTCTCATCAATAGTATTGTGCCATAACAGTGTAATTTTGGATCTTCTCTCTAATGACTCTTCCTGAATCCTTGCTAATGTGTCATTTGAACACTCACGGAATGGTATTAACCTTCTTGTCCCTCTCCCACCTCTAACCATACTCGTCCTTTCACTTGCCATTTTGTTTCCATTTCATATTATATCTCAGTTTCACCAATGTTACTTATTAATTGGTCAACGTTTACTTCTTCTGGAATACTTTGCCTTATCCGCAGTCTTCACTGGCTGAATTATCATGACACATTCACTTCTCTTGAATATTAGAGAATAATACCTAGACTATGTCAAGGTTTTTCTCCCTTCTACATTGTGGACATTTTTGGAGGAATACTTGTATACTGTGGTGGGTCTGCCCATATGTAGTGGCATCACTTGTCTCTACCTACTAGATGCCAGTACATCCGTCATTCACCCCAGCTGTGATGACTGAAACATCTTCAGACATTGTAAAATGTCTCCTGGGTGGCAAATTCACTCCTGGTTGAAAACTACTACTCTGTCAACTTACCCTTCTGAAAGCTATGGAATAAAGAATGAAGGCAATCTTGAGGTTGTACAAATAAATGCAGTACAAAATGTTGACATAAGAAAACCTGTGTGCCCTGTTAGAGATTAAGGACCTGTGTGAAAACTGCTGCATTCTGGGAGGCTACGTATGTATTCCAAAGGCTCTAGGAGACACAAATGCATTTCTTGTCTTGAAATCTCCCTAGAAGGTCCTTCTTACCTATATGCAATGCTCTTTTCTCCACTGACACAATAAATATATACTGAGAACCCAGGTTACCAGGCAAGTTCTTATGGTTGCTTCCCTTTCTTAGTTGGATTAGTTTCACCATCCCTTCCATGACTAACAACTAGCCACTGCCAGTGTTTCAAAAGCTTTCATTTTTAGAGCCATGGTGCTTCCCCCACACCATTTCCATTTAACTATCGGGATCTTCTCTATGTGAAATACACAGCATGTCTAAACACTCATGACCTCTCAAGAATGTAATAAGTGCTGGTGCTCTATGAGGTAGATGAAGGTACATGAGCCATTTGGATGTAGGCACATTCCAGAATCACTGAATAGATCAAGGTTTCTGAGACAATATTCTTCCTGGTGGTTATTCTAATGACCCACAGTGGTTATCACTGCACATCTAATGTATAAGTAACTTTACTAAAGGTGTTTCTTCTTTTCTATGGGATATTCTATACTTGTAACTCATGCACTTTAAGTTGGTCTTAGTTACTGTGGTAGATTAAAGATGACTGTTTTTCTTTACCACTTTCCCCACTGGCTGATGGAGTATCTCTGAAATCTCTTGGCATTGGCCCACAGAAAGTGACAGAACTATGTTACCAAATTTTCAAGGCCAGTTTTAAGAGATTTTCTCCTCTCAGAAACCATCTGTCTTGCTGTGAAAACAACAAGCAACCCTGAGAGTAAGTCAAGTATTCTGAAAGCCCTGGCTGGATTCTCAACCAATAGTGACCTTCAGACAGCCGTTATATGAGTGAGGCCATTTTAGACTTTACAATTGCCCTGGACTCCAGCCAATGCCAAGTAGTGCACAGACTAGCTCCTCCTGCAGAGTTCTGCCTGCATGGCAGAACTGTTAACAGATAAATGATGGTGTTTATGTTAGGTGGATGTTTTGCTCATGCAAAATATTCAATGGATAAACAAGACAGTACCTCCTGAAAATGTTTTTCTGAACTCTAGAACTTTCTGCTGATTACTGAATTAAATCTCTATCAGCTCAATTGACTCTCCTAGGCATGGGTTACACTCAGTTTCATTACACAAATGGTCTTCTATCCCTTGTGATTTTTCTTGTCTTTGCAAGACAAATAAATGGACTGGCACTTAATTTTTCAATAGTAGTCTTTCTTTTCCTCATTTGAGTCTAGATTTGGAGAACCAAATTGGCAAACCATAAGATTAATTTTTCTAGAATAGAATAAATTTCTAAAAAAATGAATAAGGGAATATTCTTGTTTATAAATATAGAGATTATGACCACTGTGCAGATAGAGGCTCAAGGTGAAAAGAGTAAATGACTCTGGGCAATCTCATTGTTATATCTGGTCCTATCTGAGGGGCATTAAGACCAGGTAAAAATAACCCAATAGCTACAATGAACTCCTGTGGAATTCCTTAACAAATGTTCCAACAAAAGACCACTTATAAATCATTTTTAGAGGCCTCTGAATTCATATCTTTCAGCAAAGTCCTGTTGAGTGCTATGTTTGCTTTCCTTATACGAAATGTTTAATGGCCAACCTGAGCCCCTTGTAGCAGCCTAATGCATTTCCTCCCCTGTTTTATTGGCAGTGTTTTGTGTTAAAATCATTTATACCATGTGGTGGGCTTCTTATCCCTACATACTCCTACCCACCTACCCAATCCTGTTATGATGTTCATTTGTCACATGCAGTACTGTGGTTCTGTGGAGAAATACAATTGATATGCCATCAAATTGCTCCTGACAGAGTGGTTTTAAAAGCTTTTAGAGCAGATGTATACAGGGAAGTTTTGTCTTCACAAAGTCACTGTGGCTCATCTATCTGTATTAAATGTCTAACAGTTAAACTGAAAAAGAATGACATTTTAAATAAGAGTAAGTACTGCTTAACTTTTTAATGTCATTCTTCAGAGCCAAAGACTTGAATTTTTTGTGGAAGGAAGAGAGAGTTAATGTGCAGAACTCGATTTATAGTATAGGTTTTCTACCCCTTTGTGTTTTCCATTGCTACTATCTAAGCATCTCTATTTTCAGTTCAGTTAGAGGAACATTTCTTATATTTGATGATTTATTATTTTTTTTGTTAAAGAGCACTAGCAGATTTTGTCCTTCTCAGGCTTAGAGGTAGCCAGTCTTTCTAGATGGAAACAGCAGCATAGACTAAGTTGGGATGGGACATCCTCATGTAACATACAGGAACCAGACACAAGCAAATCTACAGTTAAGTCTATAGTAGAATCACAAAGAACATCTGTGCTAAATGATCACTGATCCAGGTGGAATCTCCAATACTTACAAAGAAACAGCTGCTGAAGGCAACAAGATGGTCCAGGGTCCGTCTACCTGGATAGTGCCTCCAACTGAATGGACTAAGTGAGGTAGGTGCTTCACCATCAAGTAAATAGTACTAGGATAGGTCAGGGAAACCACACAATAAGCAATGGAGCCTTGGGTACTTGTCCCCATTCCAGGCCTTTATTCTGTGAAGTCCATTTTGTTTGTTTGTTTTTCTTTTTAAAGTTTTTTATTGTTATTTTAAGGTTGGTACATGGAGGGGTTACAATTACATGAAACAGGTAATGAGTACAAGAGTACAATTCTTTTTTATCCCTATCTCACTTTCCCTCACTCTCCTCCAGTTTTTCCCTCCTGTTCTGACCCACAAGATGTACATTTCATTTTCCATACAGTATTTAGGGAGTACCACTGTTGCATTTGTCCACCCTTTTGTAACTCATTTTTGAATGGTCATGATTTTGCCAATCATTTTGCAAAATTTGAGTTCTGCTTTTCTGGGGCATTGAAAGTTTGGGAACGCACATTATAAAGACTCTATTTTCTCGTTCCATGAGGGAAATCTAGCTTGCTCTTCAAAACAGAAGCACATTTTTGTAGGACAGAGCTGGCTCTGTGCCTTCTCTGGGCCCAGATGTAGCTCACCCCTTCTTCCCACTGCCCCTTTCAGGTCTTTCCTGTTGTGGCTCCAACATGTTCTACACTCAACTTTTTCATGTAGTGTGTCATTCAAGCTTGAATTTACCAAATTAAAACATAAAAATAGGCTGGAGGTTTGACCCAAGTAGTAGAGTATATGCCTAGCAAGTACGAGGCCTTGAATTCAAAGCTTAGTATCAATAATAATAACTTATAATAATTAATAACAACAATAATAATAAATTAATAACGCAGGAAAAAACTCATCAGACTCACAAAGTCCTTGTTTTTATGAGGCTTGTTGTAGACACACAGTCTCTAGAGAATGTGTTATTCACATTTTCATGAAGACATTTGTTTATAGATGGTCCCAAACACACACAATATCTATTAAACAAGGGACAGTTCAGATGTCACCTTTCCTATTATCTGTTGCCAATTACAGTTCTTCCTTTCTTTATGTCTGGATTTTTCTACATACCCAGGCCCTATTGTACTCCAGGGATGAAGCAATGGGATTACATTTTATATTACATGTTTGTGGTAACTTGTCTATGTAACTGCAGTCTTGGAAGAATTCATCAAAGAGAGTACCTCCCTTGCCACAGAATTTTAGAGCAGCTCATCCTTTTCAAGTTGTGTTGGTTAGTTTTGTTTAAAGATCTTGAATTCTGGATTCAAGAAATAAATATTAAGACTGAATAAGTAAAGTTAAACACCACACACACACACACACACCCTCACAATCTATTCTTTTCCTTTAAGCTTTTATCCAAAATATAAATGATTTGTTGCAATTTCTAGGCACAATCTGGAATTCAAGCACAAGAACAAGTTCCTAAGAGTGAATCTTGAACCCTGATAATTGCCTCCTAGATATTTTATTCATCATCTTCCCCACTCCCCACCCTTGCCCTACCCCCCTCGATGGTACTGAAATCTTGGTTTTTCCTCTGGTCCTTGTGAAGCTCCCCAGGCTCTTAGCACATCTGCTCTGAGGTTCAGGAATATAGAACCCTGATTTCTAGCCACACCATTGAAGAACTTCTTTGAGAACCTGTTTCCGTCATCATGGATGCTGCTGCAAAGATGCCTGTATTTGATTTCTGTATGGGAGCATTGCAAACTCACCTTCTTTTCTGTTTCCTTTGTCTCTCCTCCCTCCTTCTTTCTTGCCCTCCTTCCCTTTCTCCATCTCCATCCCTTCCTTTTCTCTTGAGGTCATCTCAGGGATTCCCACATTGGCTCTCTGGTCATTGGGTAATGATCCCATTTCTTGTTGCTGAGGTTGGGCATTTGCACCATCATATTCTTGCTGCTCATCTCAGGAAGTGTGGAAACCGAGGCTCTCTCTGATCACTGGGATGTGACTGGTAAAAGCCCACAGTGCCATGCAGCGGAATGTTGGCTCCTTTAGATGATTCAAAACCTCTGTTACTCAGGTTTTCAATTGCCAGCTACAACTTTGAGAATTTCCAAATGATTTGGAAAAGGGTTTGCAACCTCTCAGGGGACCATTTATAGAGAGAAACTGCAAGGTATGATCATTGCATTTAAATGAACATTGGTGTTGGTTCAGAACACTATACCCTGTAATTGCCTACTTAATGCAGAATGCAAGACTGGAACAAAAACTTCACCTGTTTTCCCTATATGGCTTCTGAGAAGGGATATTTACACTGACACAGTACATTTTTATTCAACTTGGAAAAAAAATGCCACCCTTTCATTTTCATGCAGATCACAGAACCATTTACTCAGTAACTGAGGTGTGGTTGCTGGCAGGCAGTCTGCCTGAAGCACAAAGGGAGTCAGGTTCCTACTGCTTTCTCTTCTCAGAGGCAAAGCTGAAAGCTCAGCCTGTTTCCCACACACTTAGCGTTCTGGAATGCATGGAGGATTGTCCCTGTGCAAAGATGGAGAAGTTAGGTGGGAAGTTCTCTATGAGCCTACTTTCTTCTCCATATTGTGTCATGTCCCTCTCTCTGTATCTCATGTCTGGGCAGTTTCCATGCTCCTTGATTTCAAGCATCTCAGCATACTAGATTGCCATGTATTTTCCTTCCAAGCTAACATGTTCTCACTCTTCCTTATAACAGTGATATTGAGTTGTTGTTGTTGTTGTTGTTTCCTCTCAATCTTTTCTATGTGGTTCCAAGTTCACACCAAACCTAGGCACATCTCAACATGGCATTCAGTTCTCCTGAACATATGAGCATGATTTCACTTTGCCTACCTTCTAGTATAGAGTATAGAGCCAGAGGCTTTGGAGCAGGTTCCAGACTAAATAATCCAGCAATCCCTTGCTGTTGACATTTGATTTCCATGGCAGTGAAATGTATAGTAAGGGACACAGAATAGAGTATCTGACACATATCATCTTTTAGTACCCTAGTATGGCCCAGTAAGGTTTTTCCCATATTGCTGCCAGCTTTGTCCAACATTTCTTATACATACTATGGAAATACTCATATTAGAAACATAAGATCTTGGAAACACAAGATCTCTGCAGTTATCTTACTTCTTGCTCCTCATCTGTGTGATCCTAAGAAGTACCACAGCTATATTATCATCATCCCTGGCGTATGTACCACCACTGGTGGCTGAACTTCATCAAAAGTTGATGGCCTTGCTTTGAGAGCAACATCTGGCAGCTGCTGATGTTTGGATAAGGATAACTATGCCTGATGACTGAGGTGTAGTTTCTGATGCTAATGCCGTTTGCTTTTTTTTTTCACTCCATGTACATTTCCTTCTTCCTCCTGCTGTTTCTACTGCCTCTCCTGTGGCCACCACCAGAATCACTAAGACTGATGACCTTACAATAATACTCCTTTTGTACACACACTCTCTTTTTATTGTTGTATTACCTTGAGGCTAGTATCCATAGTGCTGGGCTAGAAGGCAGCTTGGCCACTTGTATGTCTCCCTGTGAGAACAAAGCAGGCTAATAATAAAGGAGAGAAAGTCAACAGGGTTGAAGTTTATACAAGGCAATAAGCAAATAGCCAATAGATACAGAGAATTTAATCTTGCCTTTTGAGACTGTGGTTTTGTAATCATAATGAAACACTTGATATCCGAGCTAACTTCATAGTACCTGAGTCTGCTTAGTGTGTTTCCAGGTCCAACAGTCTGATAACATAAAGCAGACAGTATAAGTTTGGCAGATGATAGGGGAAAAAAAAAGAATATACACTGAGGTTTTATTCCATAGCTTTCTATGTGTAAGTTTATGCCCAGGACTACAAAGATGCATGAGTGACACTGTGTGTGTGTGTGTGTGTGTGTGTGTGTGTGTGTGTGTGTGTGTGTGTGTGTGATTTCATGACACCACAGCACTTTTTCTTTTCTATGCCAGTATTGGGGCTTGAACTCAAGGCCTGAGAATTGGCCTTTAGCTTTTTTGCTCAAGTCTGGTGTTCTATTACTTGAGCCATAGCTCTACTTTTAGCTTTTTGGTAGTTAACTACAGATAAGAATCTCATGAGCTTTCCCGCCCAGGCTAGCTTCAAACTCCAATCCTCAGATCTCAGATTCCTGAATAGGTAGGATTAGGTGAACCACTGGTTCTTTCAACCACTGTATTTTTTTTCTTTTAAGAAAAGAGGCTAGTTCTCATTATAATTACATGAACCCCCAAGCATGCACTCTGATGCCAAACTATGGGATTCCATAAATGTTTGATGAAAAAAGTTTTTTTAAAAAAACAAAACCTTTCCATTCAGAGCACTTTTCATTATTAAAAGCACCAAATCATTAGGAACAAAGTGCTTAAAATTCCACAGCAATCTACCCCGTCAGCACATCAAAAGTTACCAGAAAGAGACAGGGGAAATCAAAGAAATGCAAATGAATATAGTGTTGCTACATTGCTTTTATTGTGCTTAAAAAAAAGGAGAGGGAAAAAAATCCTACTGACACAAATGTACTTTTTGTAGTTCTCAAAATATCGTTGAGGTGGGCAGGAACCTGGGAAATTGAAATCTCTGCAAGGACCAGCTCAAATCTTAACTGCTTTTTCTCTAGTGTTCAGGAATCTTTAGGCATGACTTAACAGTTTTGTAACAATAAACCAGAAGTAATTGTATTTGCCTGGCTTTTCTTGCACCTTCTCCTTAAGAACTCTAGCCCTTGTATTCTTTCCAAACAGCTATAGATGTTCCCAGAGGAACTAAGCTGTGTTTCTAAAACCAGCCTTTTGATAACTATTTGGGTCTTTGCCCTTTCCTTCTGCCCTCTCAGATCTCTATGGTAAAATTTCCTGCAAGATCCAGTGCCCAATTTAGAGGCCAGGCCACTGGTGCTCACTGAAGCATTGCCTCAGATGCTTACAGCCAGCAAAGGTACCAGTTCTCTGTCTCTCTCTCTCTCTTTTTTTTTTTTTTGCCAGTCCTGGGCCTTGGACTCAGGCCCTGAGCACCATCCCTGGCTTCTTACTGCTCAAGGCTAGCACTCTGCCACCTGAGCCACAGAGCCCCTTCCGGCCATTTTCCATATATGTGGTGCTGGGGAATCAAACCGAGAGCTTCATGTGTAGGAGGCAAGCACTCTTGCCACTAGGCCATATTCTCAGCCCTCTCTGTCTCTTTTCTATTGTTTCTGTCTACAGATGCTGATGTCTAGGGATGAGTGTGTTATATCTCATTTCTGTTAGTATCTCAAGGGGATCACTGAGAAGTCTTTTTCCTTCTTGATCATTCTCAATGCTAGGAAAACAGAGTAGAGAAGTCAGAGGAGAGCATAGACTAACTCAAAGACCAAAGCAGTGCTTATTTGGAACAAACCTGTGGGAGACCCTCATCACCAAAATAGCAAGAGGCTGTTAAAGGCTGTATGAGGGAAAGGAGACTGAGTGAAGGACAATGCAGGAACAGGGAGCTGAAATTTGCAGTTTCACCACAGGAGTCAAGGACCCAGATAGAGGGAAGAGATTTAGTTGAGCAAGATCTAATAGCTAAATGTTGTTCCCTTTCCCGAAATGGTGTTCCATCATTCCTGAATTCATCACACAATACATATCATGCAGCCTTGTGTGAATGCCATTTCTTCAGGACTCAACAACGATAATTGGTGGCTTTAGTTATACTACGTCAATCCTCCAAGTAAGAAAAGGCCTCCCACCCACAGAAATACACAGTGATCCTGAAAGAGCAGTGGTAGGTAAATGTGCCATGTGTTAGCCTAGTTGAGAAGAGGGGGATCTGTCTCTTCTTGGGAAGAGCATTTGTCAGTGTCCTCCGTGTAACAGACCAGCTTCCACTTTGTTTTTCTCTTCCTTCCTCATTGTTCCCTTTTACCTGAACTCCATTCTCTTGGACTAGCAAATTACCAAGAGTAAGGGAGAAGATAAAGCTGGACACGTGGAGAGAGGCGGCTAAAGTGGCGGCAACCACTTGCCTTTTGGAGGAAGACTGAATCTTTTCATGGAGTCACCTGGAACTTAGGGTGCATTGAAGAAATAAGTGGGCATATGATTGTAATCAAATTGCACAATTTCCCCTGCAACATGAGAAAACACAGTGAAAGAATAAAAACACAGATTCCTATCCTTGACTCATCACTTCCAAACTCTACAAATGTAGGGAAGTTACTTTTCCTCTCTGGACTTTAGTCTTCTCTTCTATAACAACCTGAAGAAGATTCTAGTGTCTGTCTCATGAGACTGTTAGAAACATTTAAATGCAGAAAGGCCTAGAATTGTGCCTGGCACATTGTTAGTGCTAAGTAACTATTAGCTATGGCTCTGAAATTTTCTTATAACTATTATTATTTAGTCACTTCCACCCACACTAAGTTCTGTAGTTTGTTTAATGTGATGAGTTTCTCTAAAGAAAGCTCAGGGCTTTTTGGCTATTAAGCATTTTTTTTCTTCTGTTGATATTTCAGAAGGATATAAAATGGCACCTTAGAATAGCCTCCAGCCATTGAAAAGGTGAATGGCCTGTAGTTTTAATTAGAAGAGATATTTTCAGGTGGTGCCCTGAAGAATGAGATGCTTTTGAAGAGCTCCTGCTAACAAGGAGATATCTTATCATGTTGTGGTTTTCTATACTGCCTGAAGCCACATTCTAGGAGGAAACTGAGCTAGGTAATAATATTCTGAGTATTGAATATGATTAGGACAGGAGTAAGCCCAAAAACATGTGGCATTAAAACAATTTTCTTAGGGGCAGAAAGCCATATTCTATTAAGCTCCTCTGGTCACATAAATTGTTTAAGCCTCCATGAATTTTTTTGTGCCTGTCACAATAGACCAGATTATGTAGAGAAATGAATGTCCAATCCCAGTGGCGTAAAGCTACAAAAAGTTATTTCACCTGATTCCTGCAGAGTGGTGGTTGCAGAGGAAGATAATAGGGTCTCTTCTCTACATATATCCTGATCTCCAGATGGAACTTCCAATTTTAACAGCCATTCTCAATCTTTTTTTTTTTTTTTTTTTTTTTTTTGGCCTGTCCTGGGCCTTGGACTCAGGGCCTGAGACTATCCCTGGCTTCTTCCCGCTCAAGGCTAGCACTCTGCCACTTGAGCCACAGCGCCGCTTCTGGCCGTTTTCTGTATATGTGGTGCTGGGGAATCGAACCTAGGGCCTCGTGTATCCGAGGCAGGCACTCTTGCCACTAGGCTATATCCCCAGCCCCATTCTCAATCTTTACTTTCCAAGAATCCTTCCAATTCTTGAAGGATGTAGATAATCCCTAAGGGAATTCTTGTATTTATGTGGTCACATCTACAGATATTGGCTAAATTATATATTGAAACAAAAATAAAAATAACTATCAATTTATTTAAAAATAAGGAAAGATGCATTATAGTACTCTCTGGAAAATACCTTTCTTTTGTCCCAAAAGAAAAAGACTAACAGTGAAAGAATGGCTTGTTTTACATTTCAGCAAGTCCTTTTCATTTGTACTCAATAGAGAACAGCTGTATTCTAGTAACTTCTCTTTTTCCTCTGTGGCAATGTTCTGATTTTCTTGAAGTTAATAGAGGAAACCTAACATCTAACAGATTAATAACTAGGAAAACGTAATTTTCTGGAACCCTGAAAAGCTCAAGCCTTCAGTACTTCAGTTCAGAGTTAGTTTTACCCATAATCCTTTGCCTACAACTTAGCACATAAACATGCATAACTTTAGTCAAGACTGGAGACACAGGAAAGGAAATGGAATATTTATTTGATAAGAACCATGTCTGTGCCCTGAATAATATTCCTGATATTAGTTCTTAATGTCTCCTCCTGTGTACATATATATGATGTATTTTTACATGAACCACACATCATATATACCATACTCTATATAATATATATTATATAATGAATGTCATATGTAATTTGTTATATCGCAATGTATGATATATGATAAATCATATATATTATCATATATCTATATCTATCTATCTATCTATATTATATATAGACTATGAAAGTCAAACTCAATAGAAGTTAACTCCAGAAGTAGGATATAAAGAACTAAAGCAACTGAAAAACTTCCCTTGTTGGCACTGTGTAATACCCCATTCTTGTTATTGTTTATCTTTTCCATCTACATCTGCTATGTTGTTGTTGAGCATTTCTGGGGTTCTATGACTCACTTAAAATCGAAAGGAGTAATACTAGTGAATGTATTTTCTCTCTCCTCAAACCCAAATCCCCAGTTTTCTACTTGTTCTATTCACTTCAACTGTTTCTTCAATGCCCTTCTTGATTATTTAAGTAGGAATGATTCACTGTAGCCTTCTTGGATTTTAGTATCCTTGTCTGCCTGGATCTCCAACAAGCCAATGCTGTAACTACATTCAAAATATTGTCATGCATAAGATTCACTTGGTTGCTTGTCTGTGCAGAAGAACTTGACTAGAGTGAGAATTAAATTCTGTATTTACAACTAGCAACAAGGTGAAATAGATGCTGCAGTTTACCTGGGCTACACTGAGGTGTAAGGTTCTAAACTGCTTCCTAACTCATACCCTCTGGGCGACTGTTTCCCTTGATGGCTACTCTTCCACCTCCAGCCAACAATTCAAACTCATTGTTAATACTATGTACTAAATGTTTTGTACTAACAACGTATGTTAGGATGTTTATTTAGAACCTAAGTGTGGTTGTGTCACCTTTTCTGATGTGTTGATCCATTTTCCCTCTTTGCTGCAGCTCTCAACCTTAGGCCTCCACATTCACCTTCTCAAGGATTTGAATTCAAGTAAAATCCAATGTTCTTCTTGTTTCAGTATTTAAGAAAAGAGAGAAGATTGGAACTTTTCTCCCCTTCATTGTGTCTTTTGTCCCTAAATCTGCTTTTATCTGATAGTCTAACTGCAAGTCAGCTAGTTCAATGGGTTAGTATAATCATGGCAAAGAAAAGGATGTATACTTCCCTTTTGCTTTTTCTCTATAGTATTTCCCCATCTTTCCAGATTATCAATTGTTTTTAGAATAAAAAAGCATCACAGGGGACAAATAAAGCAAATCACTTTCCATGAAAGTGATCCCGGTCGCTCATACTGAACAGGAAAGGTAAGCATAGGCTGGTGAGATGATTCTTTGGCAATTCTCACTAAGCCCAGAAGGAGGCAGATTACCTTACTCAGTGACTGCCTCCTAAATATGTCTACGTGTTGGATCAGGTGCAATCATCAGTGGAGTGAAGCTTCCTGACTGTGTTGTTTGTCTATCAAAACCATATCAAGTGGAGCTTGGGCAAATGAATGGATTCTATTTTTTTTCTCAGCAGTTTTTCTGCCGTGTATACTGCAGGAATTAGGACAAGAAAATGCAGTCATTCTAACTGGCTAACACCTGTGATATCTGCAAATGTCTGATGCAATTAAAGACATAAACTTGTTTAAAAAAAAAAAGGCATGGCTTACCTGTGGCATTTTCATCCCATTTGTGATTGCAGATCCAGGCTCTTGAATTTCCTGGGGCCCAGAACCTTAGTTCTACAGCTGTCCTAGGTGGCCAGTGGATGAGTACAAAAGTAAGATAGCTTCAGCTCCAGACAGCTGTTTCATTAGAGCCTTTCTTGCACCTATAAGAACTCAGGTTCTCTTACCAATTTCTTTTCTATACTGTGTAGCTTCCTGAGCATCTCCTAATAATTTTTTGTTGTTTTTGTTTTTGTTGCCAGTCCTGGGGTGTGGACTCAGGGCCTTAGCACTGTCCATGGCTTCTTTTTGCTCAAGGCTAGCACTCTACCTCTTGAGCCACAGCGCCAGTTCCGGCTTTTTTCTATACATGTGGCGCTGAGGAATCCAACCCAGGGCTTCATGTATACAAGGCAAGCACTTTACCACTAGGCCATATTCCCAGCCCCATCTCCTAATATTTTAAGCAATTATGTGAAATAAAACTTAAGTTATTCTTTTCTGAATTCAATGTTTTCACCAATCATCACTTCAGTTTTAATGCTTTAGAATATAAATGTCAGAAATAGCCCTTTCTACCTGGGTTATTTGGAACCAAAGAGGTCATCAGAGAGCAGAATTGCTCCTGGGTCTAGGCTCCTGCTTCTGTCCGCTAATTTTCTGGCTCAATGTTCCTGGAGCATTTTGACTCAAATTCAATGCTTGAAAGTTTTGAAACACTGTGCATTATATTATATTTTATATATACATGTATATACATATATATACATGCATATATGCATATCTATGTGTGTTTTTCTATGTAGACATAATATATAATATGTATTACATATATTAAATATGCATATACTATGCATGTGTATACATATTGTACTGTTCAGCAGAAAGGAAACCTGCCACAGGGTTCAGGAGACAGGAGTTTATTGGGGGAGAGCAAACTGTGGGCTGGCACAAGATGGAGGCATGGGGTGTAGAGGTGAAGGAAGAAAGAAAGAGTAAGAGACAAAAGGAAAGAGAATAAAGAAAAGGGAGTGGCAAGCCAGATTATAGAGGGAAAGATAGGAGATATGGCTGGTAGATTTGATATGACCTCAAAGAAGGGAAATGCCTCCAGGTGTGCCAGTTATACAGGTACTGGGCACAGACTTACTTAAACAGGTAGGGGGCATCTGCATGGAGCCCTCCCAGGGGTGGTCCTTACAGATACACACAGACACACACACATAGACACACACACAAACACACACACACACATTTATATGGGGAGAGAGAGAGAGAGAATCATCTCATACACATTTCACATGTAAGAAATAATACAAAACAACCCATAGATAGTTTTACTTATAATGATAATTTGGGGGGAAAACTGTCATACAATACCCCAAGCAAGATATTGTCATGAATACCATAAAAAAAAAACCAGAATATATCTATTCATAATGTTTTTTCCACACCTCACTTTCTTTCCTCCCGTTTGGTCCATTTCACTTTCCCTGATGCTATATCAGAGTATTGAGACAACTTATTGCTACATCATGTGGTAGAAAGCTTTTCACTTGTCCTTTGTTGGCCTAGATGATAGTACAGATGTAGTTTTTATAATGATGTTTGTGCCAAGTGATTTTCTTAAAATATTTCTTGTCTTAATAGGCTTTTCCTTTTCTATCCCTTTCTCTAGAGAAAAAGCAAGTTTTGGATTCATGATGTTGTGACATAATAAAAAACAAATACTTAATTTTTAGCCCTAGTACCAGACTTGCAGCTTCTAAAACCCTTAGAATCTTCTAAAAGCAGTAAAAAGAGCATCCTTTGTTATTCATAATAATCCATTCTTAGCCACACCCAACTTATGATAATAAGTCCTCTGAGAATTGAAAGCTGGTTACCACAGGAACTAAATTGGTGATTAGAGTTGACACTTTCAGCAGCCTCATCTTTAGGTAGTTGAAAGAGATTTAATCATCAAGGGACAGAGATTTAATCAACTTTTCAAATTCGGAGACTTTTCCCATAAGAATCCTACGGGTTAGGATTCAGGTTCTAACAATGGAATGTGGGAAAACTGATGTGTCTAGAAGGGTATGGAAGCTCTATGCCACATGTTAGCTTACCTCTTGCATTTGGACATTCCAGAGTAGCATCCTCTATAGTAGACTAGTAAATTTAGGTAAACATTCCTTGAGTTTCATGAATTGTTCCAAGGAAAATGTACATTCGAACTCCTGATTTACAGAGAGCTGATTAGGATTACAGGCAGACTCTATGTCGTGTTTGTTGTCTGAAGTGGCAAGCCATCTTGCTATGTAGGGCTGATCCCTCTACCTCTGGTATCTATACCACCTCTAGGTGATTTTCCCAGTTGCCTCTTGATGAAATGAGGAACTGCTTAATGATGAAAACCCATACATTGGTGTCAGAATTAGGAAGACACTTGATTTCTTTTAGGCCTATAACATTTTTGGCCTATGCTATTGATACTTCTCAACAGCTTCACTAGCTTTCCACATATGAGATAGAAGATACAAAGAAAACCAAAGGAACTCATCTCTGTCTTTTCTCAGATTCTATTTGTCATATTACTCTGCCACACCTTTCTCCTGCACTTCAGTCCTCTTACATTTGTTTTAAATATGTTGTACACAAACTTTCGTGGTAAACAGAAGAATTGAGAAAAATACATGTACTATATTACTTTGGAAGTGAAATTCTATCTTGCATATTTTTAAATCTAACTTTTGTTGTTGTTGGTAGTGGTGGTGGTGGTGGTGGTGGTGGTTGTAGAACTTGAACTCAGGACCTGGGTGTTTTCTCTGAGCTCTTTCACAAGGCTAGTGTTCTACTACTTTGAGCCAGAGATCCATTTCTAGTTTCCTGGTGGTTAATTGGAGAAAAGAGTCTCCCAGACCTACATGCCTGGGCTGTCTTTGAATGGTGACCCTCAGATCTCAGCCTCCTGAGTAGCTGGTATTTCAGGTATGAGCCACTAGTGATGAGCCTGGCTAAGTTTGACATTTTAATCAATGTTTAAGCTGATGAAATATACATTAAAAGCTTAAAACCATCTTACAGAATGAAACATCTTAGAGAAAAGAATTTTGTGAAGGACTCATTACACTTAAATATATACGCACCTATATACAAACATAAATATGCTTATATACATCCATTTTTTTAGTAAATTTAATGATTTTTGTCATTTCTGAATTCAGAGCATCTCAACAAGAGGAAAGATTTACTTGTATAATGTCAGGCTACACTTTTCAAGGAAATATATAGGAGACAGAAAAGGAATGAACCTTGATTAGTTATTGATGGACGCCTTGGAGGCTTCCTGAAAAAAAATCAGATTTATCTCTTCAGTGCCAGGAGGTATTTATATTTTCTGGATAAGGCAGTAATGATATTTACGTTAGCCTAAAGATATATCATCCTATGTAAGGAAGGAGAACTGCTGTAAAGAGATGCATTGTATACACTTGGGCAATATGAGAGGAAGTAAATTGGGACCAAAAAAAAAAAGATATATAGAACTTATTTCCCTTGAACTTCTCTTGTAATATAGACCTGTTCACATACATATTCCATGATGATTGTTCTAAACTTCCAAAGTTTTCTTAAGTAAATTATATGCCTGAACTTTCAGCCTAGAAGATAACCAGAAGCATATCTATTCTGTGGCTATATTTGAATTTTTCCTGAGTAGTGACCAGGAATGAGTAATGTAGTGGGTTTATTTGGTGGTTTTATTAATGCATTTTAGCTTGAGTTTTGCATTCAAGCTATTAGAGGAAAAAGAATGCCTGGAAAGAAAATCACTAATAATTGGTTGTAGCTAGAGTTTCTAGTAGAGCCTTAGGGAAGTTGTGCTTTGTAACACTGATAGAGATAAAGCAAGAGTCTGTGTTAGTTATAAGGAAAACATTTAATCAGGGTATTTGTGTGGTTATATTACTCGAACATTTCTCCCTCACATTTTATCATCTGCCAATACCTAGTTTACCTCTGGTGATATAAAAATCAGTGTCTCAGGAAAGAAGCAGAGTATGAATACACATTAATTTATTTAATCTCAGGAGCACTGAGTCCCAGGAAGGGGAGTAGCTAGGTCCATGTGGGAGAAAAAGCACTAAAGTATTTGTCTTCTGCACTTTCTTATTCTTCATTCAAACCTATCTGCTCTCAAGCAAGTCAAAAACCCTTTCCTAAAAGAGTCTTTGGTCCTAAATTGGAACAAGAGGAGTCCGTAATTTAAAACAGGAAATAGGGACAGCATGTGGGGAGAATTTGAAAGAAACAAAGTATTTATGAAAACCAAAAGGATGATTTCAGATCCCACCTTGCCCAAAGAAAGCACATCCCATCCCATTACTCCTTAGAAAAGTTTCATGCCTGATGAGTAATGTCTCAAATCTTGACCCTGCCTGGCCTCCTCATCCCCTCTTCTTCCTGGTTATCTCCCTCCCATCCTCACATTTCCTCTAGGGATCTATAACACTTTGCACCTCCATTCATGTCTAGTGGTGCTCTACAGCCTTGGCTGCACAATAATAGCTCTTGGACAGATTTCTTAAAGTACCAATGCCCTGGCTTCTTTCCTTATCAAATGAATCTTGAGACTCTCTTGAGGTGAGATCAGGCATCTCAACTTGTAGACTTACTTGTTCATTTACAGGTCCTGGACATGAGAACTGATAAACAAGAACATTCTCAGTGCCACTGATGTCCTCCCTCTATAAGAGAAGTCTGCCACTCTCACAGGACTACCTTGGACGTAGGCAAAAGAGATCATCACCCTAAATCATGAGTTTTAGAGGCCTCTCTTTCCAGCTATTCTAAGACTATTTTGCACCCCAGAGCATAAGAATTTGTAGAAGCACGAGATCTGATCTATAAGGGCTGCATCCTACATAGCACTGGAGGTACTAGACCTTGAAACTAACTGTCCTTTTGAATCCAGTCCTTCATCTGAAGTATGGAGGGGGTTTTCTGAAGGTGGAGGGTGAAAGAGCAGGGCAGTATCCACTATGGGTAGACCATGTGGTAGTCACATGTAGGGAAAGATATGAGGATGTGACTGGATGTCTGTAGGAACACAAAACTTTTCCAGGCTGGTATATGCTGTAGAGATGACAATGGAAGAGAAAGGGCAGGGCTTGGGATGGGCAGGAAGTAAACTCCAAGGGCTGCCAAGGGTAAAACTTTGAGAGGCTGAGGAAATCCAAACAGTACTCTTAATTTCCTAATTGTTATGAAATTGAAGATGGAAAACGTTGAGTAATTTGCTAAATTTGTAATGCTTAGTAATTTTGTTGTAACAGGGATGGAAATCAGGCCTTAGCTGATTCTAGGCAAATGCTCTACGATGATGTCACACCCTCAGCTCTATGTAAATATTTTGAACATGGTTTTAGACTTCTCATGCTCATCTTAGCTGAGTCCTGAGATAGTTAAGGTACACCCTGGGGTGGCCTCTCCTCTAGCTCTAATCCCAGGAGTCTATTTCTGTGGGCCTGTGTTCTGTGGTGGGAGCTACTGCCCTAATGAAGACCTCTCAGTGCTCAGTGCTCCTTCCTACCCCTCATGAGTTTGTGCCTGGAGGATTCTACCCCCTAGCTTCCTATTGTGGTGGCTTTGAGCTAGTCCTGTTTTCACCTGTAACAGGGTATTGATAAGATCTAGACATGATTGTCACCTTTGTAGTATGATTGACCTTTCCAAAACTCAAGTTCCTTATCTACAAACAGGGATTCCTCCCCTGCACAGTGTTAGAGAGGACTAAAGAGGAAACAAGGAAATGTGATAAAACACCTGGCACAGGGCCTAGAAGAAGCAAGAACTCAGTAAATAATGGCTTCCTTTTCTCAAGTCAGGTCAATTCATTTGAAAATAACTGTTCTCCTTTACCCTTCTCATTTACATTTCTGGGCTAAGTAATTTAATGGTTTCCATTTTTCTTTGTGTGATGCATTTTCTAACTCTCTCTCTCTCTCTCTCTCTCTCTCTCTCTCTCTCTCTCTGTGTGTGTGTGTGTGTATGTGTGTGTGTAGTATGGCTTTCCTATATCAAACCAACTGTCTTGCTATCAGGAAGCCAAATACTTGCAGTTTTTATGGAAGGGTCCATTCATGTATTTCCCTTTGCCAGTATCTCATCTTACCCAACCAGCTGCTCTCCTCTTGCTGTGATGAAAATGACAAGAATGATTTGTGGGTGGAACTTTGTCATTGGAACTCTATGTTCTCAGCCTGGGGAACTAATTTTATGTTGGTAAATTGAGTCAGGATCGACTCAGTCTAAAAAAGCTAACATGCTCCATTATGCCCTATGTTTAAACTTTCATAACACTTAAGTATTAGTGGCTTTTGCAATGCCTCTCTCGTATGCGTAGAACCACACATTGTAAGTGCTTGATAATTGTGTATCCATAAGTTGTAATAACTAATAGCTGATTCCATATACTTCTCATTGGCCCATTTGATATCCATTCATACGACAGCCATATGTGCGTTTGTTGATTATATGAACAAGTCATAAGAAGAACTTAAGCAAATGAACAAATAAATGAGTATTGAAGAAACATCTATTGAATGAATGGAGAAATGCACTAAATCTCTCTGTTTAGCCCTAGTACACTGTAGATTTTGTACATTTTTGGTTTTATGGTTATTACACAGTTTCACTAGAGAATTATTTGCTGTATATTGTTAGCCTAGAAAAATATAAGTATCTGAAGAATTGTTTCTATTAAATGCATAGTCTTTGATACTTTAAAGTAAAAAAGAAATAACTTGCAACATAATGAGTCATAGAATATTTCTTTTAGAGGGGGAGTGATTTAAAATTAGTATTATTTCAAATTCTTTTTAGTCGACCAGCATGCATGTTTCTCGTGTGTGTACATAGAGATAGGATAATTTTGGCTGACAATGAGAACAAGAACCATCTCAGTTGAGGCACAATGTGTTTGATGGAAAATTAGGACTGATCCAATAGCTGCAAGTTGTTCTGTATTCCCACTATGTGTGAAGCCACTGATATTCTGGTATTTAAATAAATACAGCTTTACCATCACTAAGCCCTGAGAGCTTCAAGTATAGCAAATAAAGACTTACAGTGGGAAATGGGCAGGAAGATCTGATAAGAGTGAAGTATTAGTAGAATAATTGTTGAGCAATACATTAGTAATGCTATACATTAAGACTCTCTAAGACAGAAACCCAAAATATGTAACACCTAAACATAAGTGCATAATCTAGCACAGAGAGACATCTATACCCATAGGAATTTGGCTTGTCCTTTCCATCCCCCTTTCTCCACACAGCTTCCACTCTTGAATCCCACAGCTACTGCTCTGGATATAGATTCTCAGAAAATTATAATGGGGAAAATGCATGCCTATCGCAAGGACACTATGGTGAAATTACACAAACCACCAAACTGTATACTCTGTTGTCCAGACTCTGTAACCATGGAATATCTAGCTTCTGCAGTGCGGGGTGAGGAGGGAGTGGGAGATAGTGAACACAGTCTACACCCAGAAGGTCATTTGCCTGGGCAAAAATCATGAAAAGGAGAAAGGGAAGTCTAGCTAGTAGGACAGAAGAGACCTGATGTTGCACATGTAATGCAGAAAAGACAGACATGAAAGTTACAACACTTGGCACAGCAGGACCAGGTTCCACAGAGATCGTCATGGGAGGCAATCCCAGCTTTCTGGTTGATCAAGGACCTTTGAAGCCACAGTTCTTTCAGCTCATGTGCTCAAGTGACTTGTAATTTAATTATATCTACACATGTGTGGTGTTTTTTTTTTTTTTTAGTTCAACTACCAACTGGTTTCTTCCGCTTGTTCGTCTCAATTTTGTACTTTCTTTTAACAACTAATGATGTCTTCCCTTACTTTTAACTGGAATTTTTTTATGGTCAGGCTTTTTTCTGTGTCACCAGCCAAGCAATGGATTCGTTCCTTTAGCTAGTACTATGTGATGTAAGAATAGAAAATACATGGCATCTATTCTGTGCTAGCTCCTTGATACTCAAAGTGTGGTCACAATGAGCAGTAAGGTCCACATTACCTCATCATTAATAGAAATTCAGAATCTCCAGCACCATCTCCGATCCACTGTATGAGTTCCTAAAGTTGCCATAACAAAGTACCATAAGCTTATACAAGAGATATGCATTGTCTTGTGGTTCTAGTGTGTAAGAATCTGAAATTCAAGTATTGACTGAAGTGGTTCCTTCTGTTATCTTTTGGACTATCTCTGAGACCCTTAGATAGACTGGATGTCCCCTCCCTATACCACGGGCCAGCCCTACTGAAGAAGGAAAATAGAGAGGAAACCCACTGGAACAGGAGCAAAGGCTTCGTTTTGCAGTGCCCCTCTATCACCCTCTGTTGACATAATTTAGTATCTTGCTTTTGCAAAGAAGAAAGGCTAAAGGAACCTGCCCAGTAAGCAAGGCTAGATTTTGTGGCTAAGAGGAAATAGATTGATAATTAGCATAGGCACTATGTAAATATGAAGGATTTTGTTTTAAAAATCAATATGAATATTATGTCCACAGAACAAGGGAAATAAAAAAATGTGGAATTTTAATACTTGACCAAAATATCTAAAGAGTTAACATCTCCACAGGCATACTCTGATTTTCATGCATACACTGCCTTTTCCAATTGTATTACCTCATGGAATTTTTAAGAAGGGAGAGATGCATGTTGAAAGGAAAAGCTGTTAGCAAAATGGTGAACTGAGAAAACATTACTGATGGTACTCACCTATTCATACCCTGGGGATGTGTTAGAGACAGCATTCCTAGATACTCAACACTCACTCCTGTTACCAGAGACCTTCCTTGGGGACCACATTCCTTGGGGCTGACCTTTCAGGGCTCTGAGCCATTTCTTTTTATAACTGAGATTATTACATAATCCTAGGCCATTTCATCATTGTCCTTGGCCTCAGTGACTCAGAATCACATTCCTGTGGCTGCTATTCTGAGCACCTCATACTATTATCCTTGATACTGAGCTTGAATGTCTCAAAGGCATCCCCAACTCAACACTTGCAATTTAAGCTCATTTCTATCACCAGTATAACCCAGTCCACTATTCTCTCTCAAAGAACAACATCTTCCATTTACAATCTCCCTCTTGCTTTTTATCTTTCTTCCCGCTCAAGTACCTGAATCATGTCCTTTAAATATCTCTTTAATTTGTTAACTTGTCTTCACCAACACCAGCATCAACTAAATATGAGATATATCAGAGATGACCTTGGCTCTTTATATCTAGTCTATAGGTATTTATTAAGACCTTTTCCCTAATAGGAGTCAGATCATAATACCCTGTCCTCACTTTTCCCCACTGCTTAGAATTCTTTAATGAATCTCCACTACTCCTAGGATAAAGATAAAATTTCCTGTTGCAGTCTTGCTTTTCTCCCCTTTTATTTTATTTTTTTGTGTGTGTCAGTACAGGGTCTTGAACCCATGACCTGGGCAATGACTTTGCTCAAGGCTTGTGTTCTAACACTTTAGCCATGGCTCCAATTCCAGCTATTGGGTGGTTACTAAAGATAAGAGTCTTAAGGACTTTTCTCCCTCTGTGGAAAGTCAGATCTCAGCCTTCTGAGTAGCTATGATTATAGGTGTGAGACTCCAATGCCCAGTTTCCTCTCTTCCTCTTGTACTTTACTTCTCTAGTCCTCTTTTGCCCTCTGGCTACACTGGCTTTGTTGTTGTTGCTGGTATTATTTCCAGTTTCAATTTGCTTTTTCAGATTACAGGGCCCTTGCACATTATCCTATTCTTCTCTGTGCTTAGAACACTCTGAATCTCAGCTTAGCCATTCCTTGATCATTCTATCTAAATACATCATTTTCATCATCTTCTTGTTAGTTCTTATGTGTTGATTTCATTGTTTTATTAATACCTAAAGATATCTGGTCTGTCATTTCTCCTTGAGCAAGATACACAATAATAATTTCTTAGTATTTAGTTCTTAGTGCCCAGGCCAATGTCCTTCATTTGCACAAATAATGAATCTAAACTTTTGGCATTCTTGTGCTACAAATTTTTGCTGAAGTTTACTCACATATATTTATAAGATATATGTGTGTTTCTGCTGTATATTTGGAACTGTGTTTCCAAAATGGAACAAGCAGATATCATTCCTGCTCTTATGTCCACTAGTATGGTAAGAGATGAAAAAAAATCTTACAAACATATACATGAGAAAAATTCGTAGTGTGCAATGAATTATCTGAAGCAAACCAAATGGGCCGCTGTGGTACAAAATGACGATTAGATAGAAAGTGATTTGGAGGAAGAGCTGGATTGAATAAGCTTCTGTAGGAAGGCACTTTTAGTATGGACTTTCATGGTGAGTGAGAATCTGGCACAAGAACCTGAAGGCAGAGGATACTTAGCAGAAGAAAAAGCAAGTGAAAGGGTCTAGGTAGGAAGAAACTTTCTGTGATGGAGAAAATGAGATTTACCTGTCACCATTCCTAAGAACAAAAGGGCAAGGTTTTGACTAAAGGCATTTCATCTTAGAATCATCAAGTGTTTTATTGGAAGATAGCATAGAAGATCATGTTATGAGGGAGGGGCCTTGACCTTTGATTGGGAGGAGTTGATATGCAGCTCTGTTATCTCTCTGTGCAATGTGCATCCTTACAGGTTCCACTGCTGCGGCCCCCAAGGCACACAGAACACATCCTGAATGGGAGTCCTGGGACTCTGTAAATGAAGATTCTACCCACTTTCCACCAGTAAATACCCACAGACCCCCACCCCATTGTTCATCCATAAATGCCAACTTCTCATCTACCCCACATCCTCACCACCACATACACTCCTCCATCCAACCATAAGGGGTGGAACTGCTCTGCATTAGAGTTACCAGAAGTAGAGACAGAGCTTCAGAAAAGTGAAGCAATAAATAGCACAACTCAAGTCTTTTCTGATGCTGTGCTGTCCAGTGTTCTTTTTTTTTTTTAACAGTTCTCACAAGTATTTCCCACTCCATCATCATTGATTTCAGCAAACACACAGCACCAGAAAAAAGTTTCTTTTCATAATTTTTCTCATCGTTTTCTTTTTTTGATAAATTCCAATTTCTATGGAATGACATTTTCTTTCACTGGTCCTTATCTGTGCTTTGAGGGAAGGTAAACTTGAAAGCCCACCTTCTGTTCGATGCTGCTCAAGAATAAGTTTAATCTAAAGCAATAAACATTCTGCAGTTGTTCACCACAGCCGGATGTTGTAATATTTAATCTGCCAAGAACTTATTGTATGTTATCATTCAGATGCAGAATAATTTATAGCTCTTCACCGGCTTTGCATTTGCATGAGTAAATCATTGATATTTATAAGAAGATATGATTGTTGCTTAATTTTTTTCTCTGCTTAAACTTTTGACATCAATAAAATTCAACTGCATATTTGTTTTAGATTAAGTTTGTAATTAAAAGAGCTAGAAATGTGTTCTCATGGATGTGCTTGTGTTTCAATGTAAGAATTGCCTGGGACAATTTTACTATATTCTGTTTTGTTTACTTTGTTATGCATTTTTTTTACTGTTTTATTTGTTTGTGACACTAAGCAGTAAATCCAGTGCTTGCCATGTTCTAGGCAAGAGATCTACCCCCTGAGCCACATCCAAGCCTTGGTGACATCTTAAATCATAATAGGAGGTTATCAGCTAGTTAGCTTGTGCCTTTCTAAAAATAATAACCGCAGGGGCTGGGAATATGGCCTAGTGGCAAGAGTGCTTGCCTCGTATGCATGAAGCCCTGGGTTCGATTCCCCAGCACCACATATATAGAAAATGGCCAGAAGTGGCACTGTGGCTCAAGTGGCAGAGTGCTAGCCTTGAGCGGGAAGAAGCCAGGGGCAGGGCTCAGGCCCTGAGTCCAAGGCCCAGGGCTGGCAAAAAAAAAAAAAAGAAAGATAATAATAATAATAACTGCAAGTCATTGGAAGCAAATTATATTCAATAAAATGCATAATAAAATTGGCTGTTACCACTGGTGAGAATAATAATAATAATATCCATTAATAGTTACTTTTTAAAAGGAAATTATGCAAACATCATTAAGCAATGACAGCATTGTGGCCAAAGTATTTATTTCTTCATGATGGTTTACTTGAAGCAGAAAATACTCATTGGCATTTGTATATTCTGTGTATTTAAGAAAACAGCCTCATTAGCCTGAGCATGTCCTTAACACAGATGCATCTTTATTTTTACTTGACATTTGTATATAGGTTGCATGTGGTAAAGAACAAATGATCATAATACCAATGTTAAGTATGTATTGTTTACCGTCAGAGCTCTCAGTGTTTTAGAGACAAGTCCTTCACACTGTAAGACCTTCCATGAGTTGAATCATTGCTTAGTGGTGGAAACAGAATAATTTTGATGACTGGAAACTCTCTTGAATCAGAGAGTCATTAATAGGAAGAGTGTTCTGGATGATATATGCTTCAATTTAATACTGTGAGTTTTGTACCAAGACTTAAAAAGTATTTAAAATTGAGTGGAATCCATGTACCAGTGGCTCAAGTGGGTAATCCAAGCTATTCAGGAGGCTGAGATCTGAAGATCTTAGTTTGAAGCCAGACAGGTCTGGCTTCATCTCCAAGTAACTACCAAAACACAAAATGGAGCAGCACCTCAAGTTACAGAGTACCAGAACTGTACAAAAATATCCCTAATAGACAGTGCCCATACCTTGAGTCTAAGCCCTAGTACCTGCAGAGGGGAAAGTCTGTATTGTCAAAGCTGGATGATGATGGCTTACATTAGTAATCTTAGCTACTAAGGATCACAATTTGAAGCCAGTTTGGGCAGAAAATATGGGTCTCTATTTCCTTAACCAGCAAATTGATAGACTAGATCACAGGTCTAATCAATGGAATATGAGATCATGAGTTCAAGCCCCAGGCACATGTGTAAAGCATGTGTGGTCAAGGGGAGAGAGGTTGCTTCAGTGGTTAGTATTTGGTTTACAATGAGTACCCAAGGATGTACCCACGGTGTGTGCCTAAGGATTGGACATATGCTAATTGCTCCAAATATGTATGCTTACCTTTGCTATATTTTGTTTTATCAATACTTCTTTCTATATAATGGAAAGGCAACATTCATCTCATTTTTTGAAGTTAGTCACAAGTTCATAAATTCTTTTCTATTTTAATTAATAGAATCTGTTTTCTACTGATTTGCTTTATTTCACACCTTAAAAATATATATGTATATATGCATATATATATAAAGTCACACATCTATATGACACATACCTATACACAGAAAAATATCTGAAGCAAGACTGTCTGGATGGATAACGAAGTCTTGGTAAAGGGAAAGAAAATGATGGAGAAAGAAGAATAGCAAAATGAACAAGGCAGTACAATGAAGCTATTGAAAAACAGGTCTGTGAGTGAGGAATAGAAAAATACAAAACAATAGTCATGCATGTGGAAAGTACCACAGTGAAATATATACTAGTTTCAAAAGAAGCAGAAGAAGATATATAAAAGAAATAACGCTCAGCATCCTATCAGCATTCCTAAAATGAATTTTCTATAGCGCTTCCCTCCTTATGCTAGTATAAAACCACCACTAAATGTTTTGGGGTTTTGGGGTTTTTTTTGCCAGTCCTGGGGCTTGAACTCAGGGCCTGAGCACTGTCCCTGGCTTCTTTTTGCTCAAGGATACTAGCTCTCTACCACTTGAGCCACAGCACCACTTCTAGCTTTTTCTATATATGTGTTGCTGAGGAATTGAACCCAGAGCTTCATGTATACGAGAAGTGCACTTTACCACTAGGCCATATTCCCAGCCCCCACCACTAAATGCTATGTAAAAAATACCCCAAAACTTATTAAAACAGCCTTGTGATTATATTACCAGTGAGTCAAGATTTCAAGGGTAGTTTAGCTGGATCCTCTGGAGCAAGGTGACTCACAAAACTGCAAGGCAGCAGAGACTGCAGGAAGTTAAAAGTTTCCACGTTCTCTGAACCACATTCCTTGGTGTGGTTGTAGACAAGACTTAGTATCTTGCTGGCCATTGCTCAGACACTGGCTTGAGGTCCTTGATGCACTACAAGTCAGTTCCAAGCATGGTACATGTCTTCATCAGGCTGAAGAAGTCAGAAATAAAGAGAGGAAATACTGAGATGGAAATTATGTCCCTGTGACCTATCTCAGAAATGATCCCCTCTCAGTCTTTGCAATTACATTCATTAAAAGCTAATCAGGAGGCTCAGCTCACATTTAGAGGGAAAGGATTACACAGAGACATGGACCCTATAAGTCAGGGACACTGGAAACAACTACATAGTTATCACAGGAGGTAGTGGTAAGAGTTTGGTGATCAAAAAGATGAAGTATTAGAGTTACACCAGGTTGATCATGTATCCTTTTGAATTTTTGAGCTTACTCCTTGCTTGCATGGTGAATTGCCAACTATAAAGAGCATACAGTCTGTAATACTTTTCAAATCTGTTGGTCCATTATATACTTCTATTTGAAATATGAGATATTATAATTATCCTTTTTCATAATATTTGGAGACATCCTGCCCAGTATCTTTATTTGACACATGAAAGTGCCAGGAGCTGGGAGACGTGCCTTGTCATTGGATACACAACCTAATGTTACTACAGATTTCCTGACACTCAGAGGCTCTTTCCACCTTATTAAATCACCACAAGGGTTATTTGCATCATTTCTATGATGACTTTTCTTGGGACATTTCCTCCACTAGCTGCTGGCAAAATAAGCTGTGAGACAGTGGATGAGTTCATGTTGAACCCATCAATAGAAACTGCAGTGAGTCCAGCACTCTGGGTATCGTTCTCTAGCTCAAGTATCCCTCTTGGCTTGGTGGATTGGCTGTGGCCAATCTTCTACTGCTGTCTCTAAGCCTTCTTGCTCCAAACCATAGGAGTTAGAAAGTCACTAGTATCCCTTTTACTCTAGAAAGAGACTATTGAAATCTTCACACTTTGCTCTTAACAGGTCATCAATTCTTTCTGGAAATGTTGTAAGGATTTTGGGGGATACATATATTTTTTTGCCTGTATGTCTCATTTTAATATGAGATGTATACACTACACTATGGCAGCTCAAAGGACTGTGTTGCTATTTAAGATTTTAGCTGGCTTTTTGTTACCCCATGAACTTTGTTCTTCTTAGACAGACATCATGGCCTTAATATCATGGACTATATCCAGCCTGTGTGCACATCCCTCTGCAGGCCAGTAAATCACATTCCTGGCTACTCTTGTAATGGGTTCTGGGTTTCTTGTGGGTTGAATAGAATTTTTATGAGGGGTAGGATATAAGCATGGTTATTAACCATATTTAAACATCCATACAGACTAAAAGTATTCTTTTGTTTAAACCTCCAAAATATTCATTTTATAATTTAGTGAATCTTGAGTAAGTTATTTTGCTTTTCTCTAGTTGGAGGCACTGAAAGAGAGATTTAAGAGGCTCATTCTTGTTCGCTGCCAGGGCCACAAGTGTGTAGTACTTATGAATTAAATTAAATGAGTGTGTGTGTGTGTGTGTGTGTGTGTGTGTGTGTTGTTTCCCCCACATATCTATGCATCTTTCTTCTTCCTGATCCCCATGGTTGTATATAGGAAAGCAAGTCATCAAAACCCAGAAAAACAATAGCTCTGTTTCGAATGTTGTCTTGATATTCTTAATTTATAGGTGATGGAAGCATCTACAACATACACTGGACAAGATATTTAAAAGCTCTGATGAATTATGGGTGCTTGTGGCAGCAGCTTTTAAAATTTTTCTTCATTCATTAATGACTTTTGAAGGTGAGCAGATGTTTCCATTTGCTCATTTTGGTTCACAGCCCACTCAGCAATTGGTATGGTAGCCTGCATATTTCTGTGTAATATATATCGCATATGGTCCAATACATTGGGAAAAGGAGTGAGTTATAATAAAAACATCAGATCACTGGCAGCAAACAGTGCCTAAAGCTCATGGTGACTTCAGCGTTATCAGAATGTCGATAGCATTGCATCTGCTGTGTCTGAGAGTGTGAGGAAATAGTGCTAATTTATAATACAGGAGGAGGGAGGTGAGGAAAGATAGGGTGATGAAAAACTGTACACAGTGGGAGAGAGTCAGCTCAATAGTAATTTGCTAAGTCTTTCACACCATGTAACAAAGTGCTTTTACAGGTTTCTGGTTTGGCTTATAAATCAACCACATATGTTGTTCATCTGTACTGCACATGGAAACACAGGACAACACTACACAGATTCTATCTGTTGATAGAAAACATTTTTATATTTCTAAGAGTCCTCTGCTACAGAATTCATGCAGAGGTGGAGGAAAGGGAAGCCTCTGGCTATCCCTGAACTTTACAAAACAAAGGTCAGAATAGCATAAGGCAGGCAAGCAGAGGCAGGCAGAGGGAAACAGGAAGCCATAACATCCACTGAGGAAGATGGAATGGGAGAGCCAGTAGGCAACCATGGAGAGAAAGATGTTTTTAGCGATCACAGATTCTTCTTGATTTTTAAAACCTTGGGTGCTTACAATGTTGAGAAAGTTAAAGCACTAAAAAAAAATACCTTCCTCCTTTTTATCTCCATTTCTTTCATCCCCATCCTACTACCAAGATGTATTTTTAATCCCTGAATATTCAGTTCCAATATATAGTATATGATTACTACCACCAGGTTGGATAGAGATGCTCTCAGGAGAACAAAACAACAAAAGTTTATACGGTATCCAAACATAGCTTTAAAGATAAAGAGTTTAGGCCACTTATATAAGACACAAGCAGGTATAAAGTTAGTATCCATCCTGGATCCACTCTTTAAATACCTCAATGTGTGAACACTCAAGTTGTTGATGTTAAATGGTACATATTGCATATAGCCTCTGCATAGCTCCTATATGCTTTAAATCATCTCCAGATAGCAATTTATATAGTTCCAAATATAATGTAAATGGTATCTCAAGTTATCACGCTGTATTGTTTAAGAATTAATGATGGGGGCTGGGGATATAGCCTAGTGGCAAGAGTGCCTGCCTCGGATACACGAGGCCCTAGGTTCGATTCCCCAGCACCACATATACAGAAAACGGCCAGAAGCAGCGCTGTGGCTCAAGTGGCAGAGTGCTAGCCTTGAGCGGGAAGAAGCCAGGGACAGTGCTCAGGCCCTGAGTTCAAGGCCCAGGACTGGCCAAAAAAAAAAAAAAAGAATTAATGATGCCCCAAAGAAATGTACATGTATTCCTTTCTCTGTATAGGCCCAGTTGTGGGTGCCAGTACTAGGGCTTGAACTCAGGGCCTCCAGCTCTTGCTTGGCTTTTATACTCAAGGTTGGTGCTCTACCACTTGAGCTGCACCTCCACTTCTGGCTTTCTGGTTGTTAATTGGAGATAAATGCACTTTTCTACCAGCTCTGGCTTCCAAGTGTGATTCTCAAATCTCAGCCTCCTGAGTATCTAGGATTACAAATGTGAGCCACTAGCACCTCCCAACAATTTTTAAACATAGTTTTGAAATCACGGTTGGTTGGATCCATGGTTGTGGAACCCAAAGATACAAAAGACTGACAATTCCTAAAAATCTTAAGCAGTCTCTGTCACTAACTTGTGCTTCCTTCTTCCATGCTCTTTGAAGATTAAACTTTGAAGTCCTTGTCTTATTTCAAGGATAAGGAGAATACTTTAGGTCCTTTCCTTACATTGAACTTGGATAACTAGACTATGTTAAGGTGAAAATCTTTGTAAGCAAGACAACTAAGTATTTTATTCTACTTAAGAAGTACCTCTGTGGCCTGATTGGTGACACATACCTGTACTATCAGAACTCAATCAGGAGAGTGAAATGGGATAATCATGAGTTCAAAGCCAGGCTACATAGTGACACACTGTCTCAGTAAACAAACAAAGCCCAGTACGAACAAAGGGCAAAATATTTAAATAATTTATTTGGGTTGGGGATATGGTTTAAATTAGTTAAGTTAGTTAGCAAGCACAAGGCCCTGAGTTCAAATCACAGAAAAAAGTATATATAGAAATCTATAATTGTGTGGATTTTTCCATCTATCTATCTGCCTTGTCTCTATCTATCTCTATCTATCCATCTATCTGTCTATCTATCTATCTATCTCTCCATCTATCTATCTATCTGTCTGTCTAATCATCTACTACTGTTTGGCAGTATTTTAGACTAATTGTGAATCTCTTGACAAATCTGGTTAGTGATACTGTATTAATTGCTTCTGTAACAAATCACTAAAACACAGTGGCTATAAAACAACATGAATTTATTATCTTACAGTTCTAGAGGTTAGATATTGAACCACTATTTTCCAGATAAAACTGATGACTGGTATGTGTGTATATTCTGGAGTCTAAGAGAAACTCCCTTTCCTTGTTTATCTACCCCTTAGAGACTACCTATATCTCTTGCCTTATGATTCTTTTTCTTTCCATCTCAAAGCATTAAGAACAAGGCAAATCTTCTCATCTCTTACCCTCTGCTGCCAGTTGTTTTTTAGAAATAGCCTACCTGAAAGAATAGGTAACTTTAATTGTATCTGCAAAGTTCTTTTTTGCTATGCAAAAAATGATGATACAGTAAGTGACGATATATAAAAAAAGATGATATATTAAATTCTAGAGATGGTACTACTGAACTCCTTAGAGGAGTGACTACACTAACTACAGCCAACTCCTTGGAACTTAATGTGTTCCGTGAGCTGATGGTTACTTGTTATTAAGCTGCCTCACTTGATAGCATTATCAAGTCTAATTATAGATTTCTACCAAGATCAAGTGCTGTTTCTTTGTGCTTTTTTTCTTTTAAAGTTGTCTTATCAGTGTCCACTTCCACATACTAGGTAAGCTACATACCAGAGAATGAGCCACGTCATTGATTCTTTTCTGGTGTTTATGATATCTTATACCCTACCATTTCTGCCCCACAGGATGCTTTCAGCTATGATCTCTGTCCTCCAGAGAAAGGAGGATTGAGTCCTAAGAGAACTTTAGCAGTGAATTTCCCCAGCCTCTCCCTTCCATAAGGGAGCAAACTAGAGATCAGGGAGGAAAACTAGTTAGTAAAGGATGTATAGAATCTAGAGCTTCAAATTGCCAGGCTTATACCAGGGCCTAAATGATATAGTTTCAGCAATGAAAAGCCATGCAGAGAGGATTAGAAGTGGAAGGATATAACCTTCAATACAAGTTGCTCCAAACCATTTACCTACAAGCCCGTCACTCTGGAATACTGACCATTGGTTTGTTATATGTACAGTGGCCTAGAAACAGCCTGGCAAAGCATTTTCTTTCCTTGTCAGAGTTTGTACTGGCCAGAATGTTAAACCAAGGCTACCGTATACTGTTTTGCCAGGAAATGAACATTTTTGTTCTGTCCTTGTCTGAGGAAGTTCACACACTGCTAGTAGTTTAAAAGATAAGACAACACCATAATAGAAAAAGTTAAGAGATATGAAACTAGCTTAGGAAAAATAGAAAACTTGGGTAAGATGTTATGCACATGGCCTATCAATATTCCAGCAATTTCTGCATGAGTTTGATCCTTTCAGCCTTACTGGCTAAGTATCTAAATTTGTAGCTCTCATTCCCTCCACAAATGTTTACTCAATATTTTCTATGTGCCAGAATTGGTGCTGAGGATAGGTGAGATATGGTCCCTACAAGTCTTATTAAGCCACTGAGGCGAATTTAGGTGATGCAGTGGGTCTCACATCTTGCAATTCAATTGCCCTCCTTCTACCCTCTATCATCTTTTCCTCTACTCCTCATTGGTTTCAAATAGGAATACAAATAATGCCAGTATATTCTCAACTTCAGGCATGGTTTCCTAATTCATCTAAAAATTGAGAATGAGTCACCAAGTGCTATTGGGAGAAAGTTGGAGATATAAAGAATAACAATTTTTAAGAAATAAAAATGACTAATAAGTTTGCATGGGGGAGGAGGACTTATTATCTATTATTATCTATTTTAACACTCCAACACACAATATGGTGACTAGACACTCTAAGTGGGGTATTGCCACTGTAAACTGTCCCTAGTATGGTTTATTGAGAACAATTGAGAGTTTAGAGTGCAATTCGATATAAACAGACATGGACATCTTTTACTTCTCTAGGGCTAGACATAAAGTCAAGGCATGAGAAAACCTGATTAATGGTTACACAAGACACCTTCTAGAGGCCAGGGCTGTAGCCCTATAGCAAAGCATCTGTCAGGCATGTGAAAAACCCTGGGGTCAATACCCAACACCAAAAGGAAAAAAAAAAAAGACTCTCTAAAAAGACTTTATAGACTCTTTCCAGAGTATCAGGACCCAGTGAAAGGCCTGTTAAAACTTTGATAATTTAGAGCTTTGAGATATATAATTGGAAGTTATTCATGGAATCAGAGCATTTCAAAGGTTACTTTCAAGGTAATATGAAATAAGTTTATCATTTATACATGGATAAGGAAGTTTTCTCATTTTAAACATAAGAATTAGGAATTTTTTTTCTCAAATTTTTATTATCAAACTGACGTACAGAGAGGTTACAGTATCATACGTTGGGCATTGGATACATTTCTTGTACTGTTTGTTGCCTTGTCCCTCATGCCCCCCTCCCTCCCCCCCTTTCCCTCCCCCCCCCAGGTGTTCAGTTCACTTACACCAAACAGTTTTGCAAGTATTGCTTTTGTAGTTATTTCTCTTTTTTTACCCTGTGTCTCTCGAATTTGGTATTCCCTTTGAATTTCCTACTTCCAATACCAGTAAACACGGTTTCCAATATACTCAGATAAGATTACAGAGATAGTGTAGGTACAAACATAGGAAGGTGATACAAAACATTATCAATAATAGAAACTACACATACACATAGGACGTTGAAAGTAGTTACAACTGTGATATATCCCTTGTTTCCATAACATGGAGATCATTTCAATTAGCATCATCTTATGTGTTTCTAAGGGTATAGCTATTGGGCCTTGTGATGCTCTGCTATGGCTTGCCTAAACCTGTACTAATTATTCCCAATAAGGGAGGCCATAGAGTCCATGTTTCTTTGGGTCTGGCTCACTTCACTTAGTATAACTTTTTCCAAGTCCTTCCATTTCCTTACAAATGGAACAATGTCATTCTTTCTGATAGAGGCATAAAATTCCATTGTGTAAATGTACCACATTTTCCTGATCCATTCATCTATGGAGGGGCATCTGGGTTGGTTCCAGCTTCTCGCTATGACAAATTGTGCTGCGATGAACATTGTTGTGCTGGTGGCATTACTGTGATTTTGTTTGTGGGCTTTTGGATAGATACCCAACAGTGGGGCTGCTGGGTCATAGGGGAGTTCTATATTGAGCCTTCTGAGGAATCTCCATACTGCTTGCCAGAGTGGCTGAACCAGTTTACATTCCCACCAACAATGAAGTAGGGTTCCCTTTTGGCCACATCCCCTCCAACAATTGTTATTATTAGTTTTCTTGATATATGACATTCTTGCTGGGGTGAGATGGAATCTCAATGTTGTTTTGATTTGCATTTCCTTTATGGCCAGTGATGTAGAGCATTTTTTCATATGTCTATTGGCCATTCTCATTTCCTCATCAGAGAAGTTTCTTTGTAAGTCTTTAGCCCACTTGATGAGGGGGCTATTGGTTCTTTGCAGTTTTGTTTTGGAAGAAGGTAATTTTTTTAGTTCTGCATATATTTTAGAGATGAGGCCTTTGTCTGTTGAATGTCCGGTAAAGATCTTCTCCCAGTCTGTGGGCTTTCTGTTTATCTTGAGAGCTATGTCCTTTGCCGTGCAGAAGCTCTGGAGTTTGATGCAGTGCTGGAGGAATTACAATACCCAACTTCAAGCTGTATTATAAAGCTATAGTAATAAAAACAGCTTGGTATTGGCACCGGAACAGGCCTGAAGACCAATGGAACAGAATTGAAGACCCAGAATTAAACCCAAAGAACTATGCCTACTTAATCTTTGATAAAGGAGCTAAAACAATAGTATGGAAGAAAGATAGCCTCTTTAACAAGTGGTGCTGGCAAAACTGGCTCAACACATGCAGCAAACTAAAACTAGATCCTTATATATCACCCTGCACCAAAATCAATTCCAAATGGATTAAAGACCTTGAAATCAAAACAGGCACCCTGAAGACACTAAAGGAAGGAGTAGGAGAAACACTTGGGCTCCTTGGCACAGGACAGAACTTCCTTAACAAAGACCCTGAAAGGCTACAAATCAAAGAAAGGTTGGACAAATGGGACTGCATCAAACTCCAGAGCTTCTGCACGGCAAAGGACATAGCTCTCAAGATAAAAAGAATTAGGAATTTTAAACATCTACCATAGATCATCTGACTACATACTTGTTAGCTGGCAAGACTAAAGTGAGAAACTAGAACTTCCTCCTCCAAATTCAAGATGTCCTCTGCTCAACCACAACCTTGCCTGAGCTAAGGCTATCTTCTTTCATGAAAGAGAATTTTATTGCCTAGTGATGGTCACCATTTAAATCCTTCTATTTGCTATCTTATTATCTCATCTTTCCTTTTGTCATTTGTTCCTCTGTGTCCCATAAATGAGAACAAATGTAAAAAAAAAAGCTTATGGTATAGGAGTTTGTGAAGAGTACATGTATTCTTTGCTACTCTCAGAAACAGAATTTTAAATTCCCCTTGCATGTCCAGTGACATTTCCACCTAGTCTCACCACATTGAGAAAGATTAAACTGCTAGGAGGCTTATTTGTGGTGATGTGTGCCATGATGGTAAAGTCATTTACGAAGAGGGACTTCCTCATGGCATAACTGGTTCCTTCATTGTCTGTGATTATTTTGAACCTTGTTCCTCTGCTTCTCTTTGAAGTGTGTGGCACTAGAACAGACAGAAACCAAGGGCCTTGATCATGTGAAGTGCTTATTCCATCTCTGAGCCATACACATGACCTTCCAGCTTTCTTTTCTGCTCCAAGGCAGAAATTATATATTTATAGTCATAATTATTTGTAAATATTCATATATTTAATTATATATTTATATTTGTAAAACAATTAGTTTTTAAACTTTGCATTCCTATTATAAATCTGAATTTTTAGCAGTTCATTGGAATTTAGTAAATTGGGTTTTTATTTGTATCAACACATTCAAAATAGTAGTGCATAATGATTTATTGTTCCCTTGTTTGCTTCCCATGATGTGTATACTAGGTATGTTGTGGGGTTCACAGAGACATGTTCATGGTTTTAGGGTTAATAAAAGTATAGTAGAAAGTTCTCATTGTGGAAAGGTACTAACTATAAAATATGTCTCGTATTGAGCACCCAAACAAGTCAGATATGTACATATTCTTACTGACCTCTAAGGTCACAATTATTTATCTCTCCATTTTCCAGATGTGAAAATTAAGACTCACTGCCAGTAAGTTGCCTGTCACAGAACCAGAAAGCAAGACAGAGATGAGATTCATAGTTTGTTCTGCCTCTAGATTCCAAGCTAATGTCATCCCCACAGGGCATTGCTGCCTTCCTGCTGGGTCTCCTAAGGAACCACTGGCTTATCTGGGTCCTGTGCTTCCTCATTGATCAAATGATAGAATTGAGTCCTTATTTATTTTTAAGGTGCCGTGTAGCTCCAGGGCTTGAAAAGGTCATTTTCCTTCTCCTCCCTCAAGCCCTTTGGCATCTACTTTCCCATAGCCAACTGTTAATCATTAAAAATGAAGATGGTACTCTAAGTAATGTCTGGCTATGAGGACAGGATCTGAATGTTTTCATTCTGACCTCTAACTAAATCAGTCTGCGCATTTTGCCAGTAGAACAAACCTGAAAAGGGATGGGAGGAGGGACCAAGGACTTTAATTATATTTTTAAACAATGGAGTTCCATTAAAATCATATTTTTCTACACCTCTGGAAAATTACATTGTAGATGAGATAAATGCAGCCTCACATTTAAATTAAGGTTATCTTTAGGCTGGAAATCTCATTTGCTGTTTAGCAATTTTAATTCAAGTCAAGGCAGTGTAATTAGTGCCTTCAGCCAATTGCCATTCCTCACTACTTTGTAGCTGTATTTACTGCTGTTAAGACAAGACTACTCATGTGGAAAGTGTAAGTCAACATACTAAATTATTAAAGGTGGCATACATCAACAGATACTCTCCATGAATGCTGATGCTTTAGGAGGAGGATGCACGTGAAAACCAAGGAAAAGTGTAGCCCTCCGCCCGCCCCCCAGGTCCTAAAAACAATAGGGCTTGTAAAATTTCACTGTCTTAGAGTGTGCTCTTAGCTTCTATAACTCCATTTTGGTGACTTCATGTTGGAAGGCTGCACCCCCACCCGTGAGACTAGTTCCTTGTAGTTTGAAATTTAAAAATACATGTATCCCTTGTTCTTCTCTGTATCTAGTTAGCAACCATAGTAACAGATTGTAAAAATGATCATAGTTAAATAATCATAGTAGTACTTTTAGAAATGCCATGGCGACTGTCAGGTTGGTTCACTTATGACTGAGTACTGGATTGTTTTAGCCCACTCATACTTACTTAGTTGATATTAGGGAAACAGGGTAACAATTGTTAAAATAAAGTTGACATTAGGTCAGCCTAACCTCGTGATTCTGCTTCTGTAAACAGCTTGCTTAACCCTTTTGTGACTTGCTCTGATGCCCTGCGTTGATTCCCTGCATCTGTGCTTCATGACCACTTGCAGTAGAATGCATAGCTTCTAATGTTAAAAACCCAGCCCTGTGGTGGCTCGTTGCTGTTCTTTACCATCCTGATGGTGGAGAGCACATGCCGTGCACAGCTAAATAAAAACTCCTAGAGCGAATGACTGAGAGCTGGTGACTTTCTTGTTGTGGGTGCGAGTCCTGGGTGGCCAGGATGCTACAGAACAACATCACATCCTGTACATACCATACCAATGCGTCCTGCCACAGATGGCCAACATGGGAATCAATAAATTATTAATCATGAGAAATTACCTCGAGATTTCATTGTTATACTAAGTATATAAAATTAGCATTGTTTCATATTATTTTCCATTTGTGACAGGTTTAGTATAATTTAGTTCTAAAAGTTGTTCTATATATTGTGACAGAATTATTTTTCACATTAAGACATCCAAGTGTGTATATTTTATGTGTGTGTGTGTGTGTTTGGAGGGGGAGTGATGAGTGGGTATATGCATGAATGTATACACTTATATGCTGGCTTAAAGCCAGACTGAAAATATCTTCAGGTAGTCAAAAAAAAAAAAAAGGAAAAAGAAAAAAGAATAAGAGGAAAATCACAAAGTTAAGCTCTGTCTATATTGAGATAGAAGATGATACTTTATTTGTAGGATTATACATAAATATATACAATCAGTATTGATTTTATTTTATTTTATTTTTTTCAAATTTTTATTATCAAACTGATGTACAGAGAGGTTACAGTTTCATACATTAGGCATTGGATACATTTCTTGTACTGTTTGGTACATGTTTATCTCTATTGACTTACTTTATTATTATTATTATTTTTATTTTTTTATTTTTTTTTAATTTTTTATTATAAAACTGATGTACAGCGAGGTTACAGTTTCATACGTTAGGCATTGGCTACATTTCTTGTACTGTTTGTTACCTTGTCCCTCCCAGTATTGATTTTAATTCATATCAATATATAACAATGCTTGACAGTCAAGTGGTGCGTGTGTGTTTGTGTGTGTGTGTGTGTGTGTGCGTGTGTTACTTTAGATTCCAGTTTTGAAGGCAATGTAAGTTTAGAATTCAACTCAAGTCAGATTCAAATATATGTTTCTCTATTCTGGCACCTAGTAAAGATCATAGTGAAGAGAACCTATAATTTGCTTTGCGTATGTTCAGTTCTTTTGAATGTGAACTTTATCTAGTTTTCATTCATTACAGCCAATGAAAGACCTTTACTTGAAACTTGTTGGTAATGTTTGTTGAATGTAGTTACGTAACTTAGCAATGACAATATCTTCTCATGTATAAATGGTCTCCTTTATGGTCCATATATTAAATTCAGTATGTCTGCCTTTCTCCATTTGGATGAGACTATATTTAAAGGAAAATCTGTTGCCTATTTGAAAAAAAATGCCAGTTAGGTTACTTCTAGAAAAACATTAACATTGTAAATTTGACTTTCATTTTTATGTGAGAATAAAATTAATCAGCACATAGAACATATTCATGTGATATTTTCATTTGTGACTCTTGATCTAACAAGTTTGAAAGGTAAACTAAGTGATTCCATTTCATCAAAGATAGCATTTGTTTATTCTAACAAATCAAGTGAAACCTCACAATGTTAGTCCTTCTGATTGACCCTGAATGACTGCTGAAAAATATTCGAATATAATGGACCATCCTAGCTCATAGTAAAATAAGAAAATATCTCTGAGAATCAAAACAATATTATTTATAGCATTAAAATGCCGAGCATGTCAGGAGATTCTTTGCTTTTGTAAGCAAATGAATGAGGCAGTAAACTTAACTGGATGTTTTTCTCCCCTGACAGTAATGGAATAGCATGGAAAATACCAATCATTATTTTGCCAGCAGCTCAAAAGAGGTGGTTTTCATGTGTAAACCATTCTCTAGCTGCTTTTTAAGACTTTATCTAATCTTACCCAAGTCTAATTAACCTTGGAGCTTGAACTCTTGACCTGGGTACTGTCCCTTAGTTTCTTTTACTCAAGGTGCATGCTCTACTACTGGAGCCATAGTACCACTTCTGGCTTTTTTGAGTAGTTTATTGGAGATTGAAGTCTCATGGAATTTCCCATCCAGGCTAGTTTTGAACTGCGATCCTCAGACCTCAACCTTCTGAATAGCTAGGATTATAGGCATAAGCCATGGGCGCCTGGCCTATTTTCACTATTACTCACTGCTTTCAGTCTTCAAAGTCACTGACCTTATTCTTGTTTATGTAGTTCTCCTTTTTAAGCTCTTAACAGTAGTATCTACTCATCCTTCAGGTCCCTATAAATATGTTTTTGTTTGGTATAAACCTTACTTATTATTTCCTCATAGCTCTCCAGTTAGGACATTTATCATAATCTATAACTAAATATTTATGTCTATGTTTATTGCCTAATGGCTGCTTAGATGATAGAGTCAGGAAAGAAGAGCCACACCCACTTTCTTCATCCTTTGATACTGAAGTCTTAGCAAATTGTAACACCTTTTGAATGGATTAGTTGGTGGATTGCTTGCATAAATGATTAGGTGAATAAATTGTCCTACTAGGATCATAATGTATCACTTTATACTTGATTCATCTAATAGTAATCATTACAAGTATTTATTACAGTCAAGTCTTCCGTACTAGGGAATCTAGATGCATTGCCACCAGTCATTAGTCATCCATGCTCTAATCTAAGGCAACTATGACTCCCATCTTCAAAAACAAGAATGGAAAACTATAAACATTGAGTTATTTGTTGCAAGCCACCAAAGTCAATCATGATAAATCCAGAATGTTGAGTCTGTCTGACTCCAAAGACTACACTGATTTCTTTTAGAAATCTCTCTTGTGCCAGAGCTTTTCCATTCTCTCAGGAGATTATTAGCCCATCAGTATCCAGCATGCCTCACCTATAGGATCTCACTTTGACGTGGAAGCATCTTATTGTAGAAAAAGTCTCAGTAAATCTCAATCATAAGCTAGTATACAGCTTACTTTTTGTGCCCTATGGATGTACAAACCTCTGTATTTTTAAGAAAAGCCCAGATCCTATTAGTTTCAAAGATAGTAACTACTTAACTTCTTTGTCAGGGAGCTAAAAAAATGTGTTTCCAACCTATAGTGGGAATAGTGTCATTTTCATTCAATATTTACATACATACTGCCCTGTGCACTTTTATGACTGTGGTCATAGTTGTGCTGAAATACTAGCAGGAATCACAACATGAGAACATATCTAGCAAAGAGTTGGTACTTTATAAGCTGAGGTTTCTAATGATTACTCTGACTTCTTGTCACCACACATGCACATGAATGAAGCTGAGTAGAAACAATAAACTTTAGTGGAGGAGGACCTGGATAAGAGTCCATGATAAAGGTGTCACTCTTGTTAAAATTCAAGAGTGTGACTGGGGCATCTATGGCACCTCAGGAAGTGAGCTCGCCAGTGACATCATGGCCGTCTTCTGCTCATACCCTTGTGTGAGGTCTTTGCTCCTTCAGATTTATAGGAATATGGAGACTCAGAAAAGGGAGTGCTTTCAAATTGATTAAATTCTGGATAATAATTTCTATGCGAAGGTGAAAGAAATTAATATCAAGGAAGCTAAATTAGTGAAATGAATTAAAGCTGAGTTCTGTTAAAATCAAAAGCTTTATTATCTAGAGAGTATTTCTTTTAAAAAGAGCTAAACTCTGCTCAATAATGCATAATATTCACCTCCTTTTCCCTTATGAAATTGCTTCTTGCTATGATCTTTTTTAACATTATGCTTTCCAATTTTCAATGTGTGAGACTATTTGTAACCAATCAAATTAGAATCAAATTTGCAAGTGAAATGCCACAATATAGAGGTATATATTCTCTCAAGTTGAAATACGAAACATCTTTCATTGATAAATTCACTAATTTTATGACCCCATCCCAAAGTGCTTGGGAGAGGAGTTATGTTGACTATATCCATGAGGCTTAATGCCAATGATCTCATTGCTCAATAATGTGTTTACTGATTTATTTCTTGAATACCCAAATTCTGTTTTGATTTTTCTCTTTCTCTTTTCCTTTTCCCTTTTCAATAAGTGGATATGTCCTTTAGCACTGCATCATTCATAGAAACAGTGAGAAACTCTTTAATTTGGAAAAGTCAAGGCAGTCATCATGTGTTTTCAGTTGTCTGATCTGGCAGATTGCCTAACAACATCAAGAGATGACCCTTAAGTTCAAGAGTTAAGTCTAGGAGGTTTTAAGGAGTTTAATGGTTTTCTGTGCCATTTCACATTCTTAATGATATGGCAATTTAGCCACCATTTTTTCGGGTCATCTCTGCTTAACTATATCAGCCAAAATAATACAAATGTTTTGGTCAATGTAAAACCATTTGTGAAGATTAATGTAACACCCAGAATGGCGCACAAGAACTATGGGTAAAAAGAAAGAAATAAGCAGGTCATTTAAAGTAGAAACCGAAATGAAAGTGCTTGAAAAATTCCAGGTAGTCCATACCCATCTTACTGGCCAAACATTATGCATGACTGATTGTGTGGAATCTCAATTTGTATATTCATTTAGTCTTAGCTTCTCCCTGGCCTCCCTGGGGAGACTGAACTATAGAAATAGTCCCACTCAGTGAGTCTAACATAAGATAGAGTATTGCTTCCTGGCCTCTTTATGGGAAGTACAACCAAAGTGAAATCAGAGAATATGGGACCTCTGAATAGAGCCTCTTTCCCTCTGTCTAGGAGGTTACCTGACCGCTCTTCCAAGTGTTGTGGAACTAAGATTTAGTGTTTATGACTTCCCCTAACTACATGGAAAACTGAAATCCCTTTAGATGCCTGAAGACAGTTCAAATGTTTTATGCACGTTGACAGCTAATTCCATATCTCTGAGTGCCAGCTATTTGGGAGAACAGGAATATTCCATAGCAAAAATTTATCGGTACCAACTTCCCATTTGGGTCATTAAAGGCAGAATGGAGGATGATGAACAGTTAGTTATTGAGTGATTTGCCTTGTGCCAGGCAATGTGCCAGGTACTCTACATACAATGTCTTATAAGCCAACTCAATTATTCTTTTCTATGCATCATAAACAGACTCCAAGGTGGCCCAGGACAACTAGCTTATGTTTATAAGGCCCAGGCAAGGGTGAAACTCTGATTCCATAATTAATGGCTTCATTTATTATTATGCTGTGTTCCATAATTGACGTCTATAGTTCATGAAAAAAAGCCAGACTTAATTGCATCACACATGCGCACACAGGTTCCATGCCAACCTATATAATAAAGTGAATAACTGATTATTTTAACTTGATAGTCAGAGTTCCCTCCTGTACCTTCACCAGTATCTTCTTAGTTGGAAACTATGGAAACTGAGGAAATAATTCCTAAAGAAAGAAGTCGTTTCTGTTTAAAACATGGGCTTCTTAGCCTTAGAATTTAGGAATATTTAGTTATATTTTGACAGATCCATAGGATTTCTTTTTCAAACCATAGAGAATTATTCCACAAACATGTCAATTCCCTTCATACCCCAGTGTTCAGCACCAATCATGTGGGTAGTGTTTGTTCCTTCCAAGCTTTATTTCGGGAGATAGTTTTGCCAACTAGTCACTATTTTTTAATTGCCCAATTTTCCTTTCTCTGTTAAACACTAATTAAAGAATGAGCCTAGGATTGCCACCTTTTGAGAGACAACATTAATCTCCTGTCCTCTTTACATTTTAATGGGCCTAATTTATCCCTCTTATCTACTCCCTTCACCACCCCAACTAAGAAAAGGAAACATTTTATCCCCTTCACCTTTCTCTTCCTTCTGCTGTATTTTTGCATTTGTCTTCCTTACTAACTTGAATAGGTTCTGCATGGCCTTGCTTTTATTTACTTTTCACTGTTTACAGGATATGCATGTTATAGAAATCGCCTTCTCTTCTCTTCCCTTTCCCCTACTTAATGTGCTTTCTCTATGTGTTTGTGACCAGCCAGTGAATTAATTAATCACTCACCATCTACCCTGAAATAGGTCCACAGGACAGAGCAGCACCTATGTTGGTCTCCCAAACAATCAGTCTGGAAGTGGAGATTCAAAATAAACTGATGACTATAATCAAAAGCTATACAGACAATCATACCATTAAAAAAGGATGTCATAGAAACATAGAAGCGGACCTGCCACTCCAAGCTACAGGAAGGAATGGTTTATGGGAGTGACTGACCATCTGCAAGGTAGACCAATGGATTGAATCCCAGAGTTCATTTGTATCAATAGAAAATTCACTAATCAGTAACATGAATTAGCTTTCAATTTCTTTTCTACAACTCAGTAACAATTCCATTAAGAAAATGTGGCAAGGTACCTTGAAACATCCCTATGAAAAAGAGTATATTAATTAAAATAAAGCCAATCCCAGTTGATTAACACAGCCATAAACTCTGGAGTCAGAAACTTGGCTTCTAAGGGACTAAATAAAGAGCTGCTTACAAAACCTGAGCTAATGGTATTATTTTTTAAAGACTTTTTAAAGCCTCTCCTCAGAGCATATCACACCCAATAATGATATTCTTGGCTTTGAAACATTCCATACTAGTAGATTAGAAGTAGCCAATTTTAAAGGGCTTGACGTTTTTTTTGAAGAAGCATACCTGAGAGGAGAAAATGACTTCCTAGCACCTGAATAAGGAAAAAGAAAACACACAAACATAGCCTATAAAACAAATAAACAATAATCTCTATGAAAAGCATCAGAGCCAAAGAAAAAGATAGTAGGAGATATGCAGCTTTCTCAGTAGCTTCTATTGTCTGTCCCCCTATGCTTAAAGAGTACTATAATTGGTATAAACCATATTACATCCAGTCAGCATATAAAAGTTTATTTAGACTAAAGGAACCTTGTTTCAGAAGGTTTTTTTTAAAAAAAGTAAAAAATGAAGGTTAGAAAGTTGGACAATTCATAATGGAAAAATTTCCACAAAAAGTGGCTTAAATAGAAAGCTAAAGCTTTCTTAGCAGGAATAAATAAGTCAGCAAATGACCAAAAATATTTAAAGATGGATTTTCATTGGTTTCTTTCTTGTTTATTGAATTTTGTTTTGTTTCTGTGACCTTAAAATCTTTTGTCATTTCCCAGGAAGATAAATCTTCATTTTTCTTGTAGATTTCTTAAGGCCCCCATCAAATAGTAGTTGGCCTTGATTGTTTCAGAAGGAAAAATAGTTGTATGTGTTGGGGTAGAGGGAGTAGTTTCTTAAGAATAGGTTGCTTTACTATTGTTATTATTATTATTTCTAAGAAGGAAAATGCTTTCTTAAATTTTCTTACAATTTGAATATGAATAATAAGAGGCACTTGGAATTTTTTTTTTCCTGTCCTGGGTATTGGACTCAGGGCCTGAGCACTGTCCCTGGCTTCTTTTGCTCAAGGCTAGCACTCTGCCGCTGGAGCCACAGCGCCACTTCCGGCCTTTTCTATATATGTACTACCTAAGAATCAAAACCAGGGCTTCATGTCTGTGAGGCAAGCATTCTACCAGGAGGCCATATTCCCAGCCACTGGGAAGATATATATATATATATATATATATATTTTTTTTTTTTTTTTGGCCAGTCCTGGGCCTTGGACTCAGGGCCTGAGCACTGTCCCTGGCTTCTTCCCACTCAAGGCTAGCACTCTGCCACTTGAGCCACAGTGCCGCTTTCTGTATATGTGGTGCTGGGGAATCGAACCTAGGGCCTCGTGTATCCGAGGCAGGCACTCTTACCACTAGGCTATATCCCTAGCCTGGGAAGATATTTTTAATTGATTCAAGACAACACATTTAAAGCATATTTATCAAGCACTTTATATAGACCAAATGGCTCTCAATACAGCCATTCTTGCTACAATGAATTCTTTTTGGTTCACAATTCTTGTCATGGTAAATCCATTTTACATGTTTCCTTTTCATACTGACCATAATAACTCACTAACCCCTGCCTTTTGTCAAAATTATCAGCACACTCTTCATCATATTGAAGTCTCTTATTTTTGTTACTCAGAGCATTACAGAATGTAGATCTGAAGATATCCAATCACTACAGATGAAGGTAGGGGTTCTTCAGAATAAGATTAGAAAGTTACTCTGTTCACAACCCCTGTCTAGGCATTATGATTGTATGCACACACAATAAATCTTTCACTTTGTGTATAAGGAAAGAGATATTCACAAATTGGAGTTTAACAATTTCAAAGCTAGTGCATAGCTAGCTTTCCATCATATGGGTCAGAGTTTTGTACTTGTGATATTCTACCACGTCATATTCAATGCTGCTCAATAAACCATGACCGGTTATGAACTTCAAATTTTTGATGCTCTTCCATGTATGTGGTGAAAAGAGAGAAGAGGTATTTGTACGTGGTGAGGGGAAGTAATTATCCATGACTGTCTAGCATGAGGGTCTGTCACGCTGTCATGTCCATTTTTGCCCTGCGTTAATGGCATTGTACACTCATTCTGATCATAGCTACCCCTCCCTTTCCTACATTGCCTATCGTGTGTGTGTGTGTGTGTGTGTGTGTGTGTGCATGTGTTCACACATACTACAGTACAGGAGCTTGAATTCAGGGTCTGGGTGCTGTCCCCTAGCTTTTTCACTCAAAGCTGGGACTCTTCTACTTGAGTCAGAGCTTCACTTCTGGGTTTTTGTTTGTTTCTTTGATTGTTGTTGTTAATTTGATGTAAAAAATCTCATAGACTTTCTTGCTAGGGCTAGCTTTGAATGGCAGATCCTTAGGTCCTGAGTAACTAGGTTACAGGCATAGGCCATTGGTTCCCAGCCTCAGGAGGTGTTTTGAATGATGTTTGCAGTCTATCATTTTTACATGATATGATTTCTGCTTGAAAATATTTTAATTAATAGGCCAATTAGTCATCACTAATGATTTGAACATGATCACCATTCTCCCCATTAAGAATTGTTTTTGTTTTTCTTTCCCATGTCATATAGAAACTGGGCTGGAAGCTTCCTCAAGTGTATTCCTAGTCCTAGCCAATGGGCCATCATAAAAGGCAGTCTTGGCTCCTGTACACTAGGCTAGGCATCTCCAGATATGATTCTTGTTTCCTCATATAGTGTTTCTGGCAGAGTGGCTTTGCTTAGCCACTTAGTTTGTGAGGCTCACATAAAGATATACTAAAGGGAATTATACATTATGTTAATGAGAAGAAAAAGAGGAAGTTATATTAGGGGAGGTATTCTAGACAAAGGGAAATGCAGATAATGACAGCTAAGTAGAAGTTAGCAGCAGATCCCTTGGCCTTCTTCACGTTAAGAGGTTTAGAATTTATGCTGAAGATGATGGGGAGGTCAGCTTTTTTGCATGCTTTAAGTATTTGACTGAAGCTGTGCAGAGAATGGAGTAGGGAACATTTGGTAATAGGCTAGTGGAGTGTCTGCATCAGAGCTTCCACATTAAGGGAGAGGAAACATGGAGATGTATGAAGAATAGCTAAAGGATAGAATTGGCATACTTGGAAATTAATTGGTGTGTAAAGTGAAGAACCAAGAAGATGATAAGTTCATTGGGACAAGTTGAGTTGGGGGCTTGCTGGCAGAGCAAACAGGTTTAGTTAGGTAAGTGATTGGAGTGTAGAGGAGAGCTCAGGAATAAGGCTGTAGATCTGAAAACCGACCACATGCCACATTTAAATAAAGCTGCTTGAGCCCCTAAATTGATGAGTTTGATCAAGGATGGAAAGGGAGAGAACATAGAATAGGACTTCGTGGAGCAGCAGGGCATAGAGGAGCATGTAGGAAAAGAAGCCTGAGAAAGAACAATTGCCAGACAGCTGAGGGAGGAATGAGGAAAGAATCATCACAGGAAAAGAAAAAAGAAGAACTTATCAGCAATAGCACATGGAGAAAGATCGGCTAAAATAGAAAGTGAAACCATCATTGGTGTGTAGATCTAGATAAGTAGTGGAGAGAGAACTCAGATGTGCTTTCAGAGAATCTCTGTTCCTAATGCAAGTCCTTCCCCTTGCTAGGATTGTCCACAAAGTTCCTAAATTGGCTTCCGTTATAGAAGGATTACACTACACACAGACAAGTCAACCAATCCACTCTTTTCAATGCCACATTCATGAATTGCATTTGAATATGCATTACATATTTAGTTATCTATTTATTATCTATCCACCTATCTAACATCTATCACCTCTCATTTACCTTTTATCTATTTTGGTAATAGGAATTGTGAAAAGAGAGCCATTTTATTTGTGTAAATTGTTAAATGTAGTTGTGTAATACGTAGATAGATGAAGGGTAGGTAGGTTAATAGATATTATCTCTACTCCTGAGAGTAACAACAAAAGCAGTGCATTAATGGATTCCCATCTTCCTGTCTCAATCAGTATCCTGAACCACACCTTGCATGAAGGGTTTACTTTATGTAAACTAGACGACCTTTGAGAAACAGGATTGTTACTTTCCAGGAGTGAACAGGCAAGCAGAGATTCTGCATTCATTTCTGTAGGCCCAGTAGCATTTAGGGATAAAGTCTCACATATAATTCAAGACTGAGTCCTAGCTTTGTTGTTCATACAACTGCTGATAATGACTTTAAATATTAATATTTTAGATCTACAGTGAGTTTGGAGTTAATTTTGATTGATTAATCATCTTCTTAACCTGAGGAACACATTCATCATCTCACTCTACTTTCTGAAGACACTATTTGAGTCAGTGGTGAGCATTACAGTAAGAAAGACAGGAATCTGAGACATAAAACATTATTATCTATGTGGCAAATGCTAATGTTTAGAAACAATATCTGTTTATATACAAAATTATTTGGGGGGTATTTTTATTCTGCTGTAAATTTGTGGAGTTCTCTGCATAGTCAAAACTCTGATTTCCTTCTCACCTTAGTCTTTGTCAGCATAGACCAGTCCCTCTCACCCAGTAACCCAACATAAAACAGCATGATTGTAGCATACCATCAGACTAGTCCAAATCCATGGGTGTCTACAGAAGAATGTTGTGCTATTATGCTGCACCTGAAAATTATTTCAATCAGTGTTTATTCAGCTGACTGTCTAGGCAAAGCTACACATGATTAGATAAAGCAATGAGCACGCGGATCCTAGTATAGACATTTAGTATTTATTGCTTTTTTGATTACAAAACATTGAAATACATATTGTGTAAAATTCACATATTGTAGAAAAATGTAGCTCAGAAAATGAATTTCCTCAGTATTCCTATCTCCAGAGATAACGTCTGTTAACTGTTTGGTATTGTTTATGGGAGAACTTTCTCCATGTCAGCACAGACATATTTAAATGTATGCTTTACAATAGGCACTTAAGTGTTATTTAAAATTGTTTAAACAATTCAGCCTGAGCACACAATTTCATGAGTATTCTGAAATTACTTTTTAAATAACTAAAGCTTTCCATTTCCAATGCTAAATTTTTACTGTTCTCTATGGTACTATTCTGAACACATCCTTTGTAGCAGAGTACCTTAAGTAATAACAAAAATAATAGTGGTGATGATGATGAAGATGATGATGATGGTAATGATGATGGTGATGTTAATGTGGATGCAATGAACTAAATGTCTCAAAATTTACATTTTGAAACCCTAGTCTGAAGTAGAGCATGAAGGTAATTGTGCTATGTCCTCATGAATAAGAATAGTGCCCTTACAAAGAGAGGCAGAAAGCTAGCTAGCTCTTTTCTACCCTAAGAAAATATAAAGAGAAACTGGCTCTTGGCAACCCAGTAAACAGCCCTCATGAGAGCTCACCATGCCGGGACCCTGGCATTTCTTCCAGTCTCCACAATTCTCCATTGGTTTATAAGTCACATGGTCAATAGTATTAGGAAAACCTTGAAGAGCATCATAGAGAAAATATTTCTGGGAGGTGTGGATTTGCCTGAGGAATTCCCATTTCCATTGGTTTCATAAAATTGTAATGGTCTGTATAAAATGTCTTTATGTAACTTTGGAAGCAAACCCAAGAATTCCAGTTGGCATGTATATATTTCTAAGCAGGCAAAGGTTAGAAGAGCCCCCCAGGTACTCGGTTATATATTGGTCTCCAGGCCTGTCTTTATCTTCAAAAACCTCCTGTCCTAAGCACCAGGGACACATTCCATTGATTGATAGCTCTGCCCTGTGTTAGGTATGCAATTCTGTGCCAATTATTGATTTTTAAACCTGTTTTTTCTACCACGAACTGTCTCTAATTCATGCCTTGCAGAGGATTGAACAAAGAAATGAAATCTAAAAACCTTTCCCTCTGTGTGTAGCCTGTCCACTGGCACTGATATTTCATTCCCTCCAAGAATGTCACTTGCTTATTTCCCAGATCCAATCCTGCTCCTAGGGAGAGATAACTGAACTCTGTTATTTCAGGTACTATCCTAATACTATACTGTACTGTATTATGCTGTACTGTACTATACTCTACCTTTCTCTAGTAGATCTTGCTAGGTATAAATTTCACACTCTCTCTGCTAAACTTGTGGTTTCTATTTTATGTAAGACATGGACTTATTTTGTTGTTTCTTTTTTTATTTATTAATTAAACAAAAATTTTTGACAAGGTGTCGTGCACAAGGGGTACAGTTACATAGTAGGGCAGTGTGTACATTTCTTGTGATATCTTATACCCTGTTTTTATTTCCCTTCCCTAGGTCAGGTAGACATATATACAATACACAATGTACCAAGAACATATACAGTAGCCACGTGGCCTATGCCCAAGAAAATTCTCCTAGGGCTTTAAATGTAATGTCAACAATAGACAATAGGTCAACAATCGTCTTATATAAACGTATATACATAGCTTTTGAGCTATTATGATCCACTGAGAGGTCTATTTTTGACCTTTATATGTTGAGTAGTTGTTTGGTTTTAGTTACTATGTAAAATGTAGGGTCGCTGACCCAAACCTGTGGGAAATACCACTTGACAAGAAGTTTTTGGTTTCACAGACCTGGTCTCTACTGTCTCCCCCTCCCCCCTCCTTAACAGTCATATATCAAGGAGATCATGCCCCTTTGTTTTCTGTGTTCTAGGCTTGTCTCCCTCAACATTATTTGTTCAAGTTCTGACCATTTCCCTGCGAATACCAATATTTCCCCATTTCTAATTGCTATGTAGTATTCCATTGTGTATAGGTACCATATTTTTTGGATCCATTCATCTGTGGAGGGGCATCTGGGTTGATTCCATATTTTGGCTATTGTGAATTGTGCAGCTATAAACATGGAAGTGCAAATGTCTTTTGATATCTTGGGACCTGTTGTTCAGGATAGATGCCTAGGAGTGGTATGGCTGGGTCATAGGGTAGGTCTATGTTGAGCTTTTTTTTTTTTTTTTTTGGCCAGTCCTGGGGCTTGAACTCAGGGCCTGAGCACTGTCCCTGGCTTCTTTTTGCTCAAGGCTAGCACTCTGCCACTTGAGCCTTGAGCCACAGCGCCCCTTCTGGCCATTTTCTGTATATGTGGTGCTGGGGAATTGAACCCAGGGCCTCATGTATACGAGGCAAGCACTCTTGCCACTAGGCCATATCCCCAGCCCCTATGTTGAGCTTTTTGAGAAACCTCCATACTGTTCTCCAAAGTGGTTGTACTAATTTGCACTCCCACCAACAATGGAGAAGGGTTCCTCTTTCCCCGCACCCCCTCCAGCACTTGTTGTTGCCTGCGTTCAGAGTATAGGCCATTCTCACTGGAGTGAGGTGGTATTTCAGGGTTGTTTTTATTTGCATTTCCTTTACTGCTAGGGATGTTGAACATTTCTTCATATGTTTCTTTACCATTTTTATCTCTTCTCTTGTGAAGTCTCTCATTAGCTCCTTTGCCCATTTCCTAATTGGTTTACTGGGCTTGGAGGGGCTTAGTTTTTTGAGTTCTCTGTAGATGACAGATATTAGGCCTTTGTCTGTTGCTGTGCTGGTAAAGATCCTTTCCCATATGGTTGTGTGTCTTTCTAAATTGGGGCTATGACCTTAGCTGTGCAGAAACTTTTATTTTGTAGTAGTCCCATTTGTTGAGTCTCTCTCCTAACTGTTGTGCCCCTGGGACTCTATTCAGGAAGTTCCTTCCTGTGCCTATAAGTTCTAGCGTGTTTCCTACTCTGTCCTTCAGTACTTTCAAGGATTCAGGTCTGATGTTGAGGTCCTTGATCCATTTTGAGTTGATCTTGGTGCATGGTGATAGGCTTGGGTCTACTTTGAGTTTTCTGCATATGGCTGGCTGCCCAGTTCTCCCAGCACCAGTAGTTGAAGAGGCTGTGTTTATTCCATTGTATGTCTTTAGCTTCTTTGTCGAATATCAGCTGACTGTAAGAGTGCGGTTTTATTTCTGGATCTTCAATTCTAATCCATTGGTCTTGCGGTCTGTTTTTATACCAATACCAGGCTGTTTTTGTTATGATGGCTCTATAGTAGAGCTTGAAGTCTGGTATTGTGATACCTCCTGCAGATTTTGTTGTTTCTGATTATTTGTTTGCTCTTGTATGAAATGTACCACCCAAGCTACCATTAGGTTAAATCAGAGCTTCTGTGTTTGGCCTGGAGGAAGGGCAAGGGAGCTGCCCCTGTTGTCTCCCTGCCTACCAGAGCCCCTCACAGCTCAGACCTCCTTGGAGCACTATTTCTTCACAGTCAATTACATTTCTTATAGGAACTGATAGCAAAGGCTATCTCATTTATTAGTGAGGCCATATGATGGGTTGATTATCCCCTTGTAACATTTGGAACATCTTCTCAAAGGGTTTGTATTTGCTCTTTTCATTCAAAGTAAAATTTTTCTAAATATGAATTTTCCTTCTTTACACCAATCTTATAAATGTTGTGAGTTTGTTGTTTTCTCCTAATTTGGGGATGTGGTTTGAAGGAGGGGAGGCTAAAGTGTTGAGAATTATTTCAATGTCAGTCTTTTCACCAACTGAGAAATCCTCTCTCCTGCCTTCTTATTGCTTTGCATCTCCTAAATAGGGATTAAACTGCTTTGAGCTTTTGGAGAAAAGAATAAAAGCAAAATATCATATGTCTCTGCTTGCACCCATTTTATGGAATGAGTCTAAGGGAGCGGAGACATTTGTTCAATCAACCAATTGACATAGTGCTTATAGGATCTGGAAGTGGGCAGACCTTCAAGATGACCTGTATATTGACAGCAATATTAGAGAGAGAGAAGGGCATTAAAGAGGGAGAACATACTGTATGAAAAGGGATTGCCCTGGAGCAGATAGACAATTATGAATCAATGTGTTAAAAGGTGAATAGAAAGGCAATACAATGAAGTAGTTGAAAGAAAGGCCTCTGGAATCAGAAGAGCTTGGAATTCAACATTGGTATGATTAGCTCCTCGACCTTGAGTTTATTCCCTACCCTCTATTAGGCCCAGTTCTCTCAAGTGTAAAATGAGAATAGTCATAGTATTTACTCACAGAGTTGTTGTGAGATTTAAAAGACATAGTATATGTAAAGCCCTTAGATTGATGCCTAAAACATAGTAAGGACTCAGTAAGTATAGCTATTAGTATTCATGATGGTTTTATTGTACACTTTACTTTTTCTCCATTTGACAAGGTGAAAACATATTTAAGAGTACTTAGTGTCATTGAATGGATACTGTAATTTCTTTTAATGCTTGGAATCATCTGAAGTATAGGATAATACTTATTAGGAGAAATATTTAATTGTATCATTTAGTAATGGATGAGTGCACCCATTAAATCTTCAATTTAATATTACATAAAATCATATGCTAAAGATCCACAAGCAGAAATGTAATCACCTAGGTATACCGTACTTAGGTTACTTGGCTATAGTGATAATTAACAATAGCAATAGTAATCCATTTTTAGAAGATAATAAAGGTAAAAACAGGATTAAATATCAATTGAATTACAAAAACAACCTTGTCTTCTGTTGCAGTATAATTCTGAACATAAATGCTCTATAATGTCATTTTTGATTGCAATACTTTTGTATAAAAAAATCTTCAGTGTCCCGCTTTATCACCATGAAACTTCACAGGTAAAAATAAAATTAACCTTATCTATTTAATGTAACCAAATTATAAAGAACCTATTGGGTTTAGGGTATTACCCTTAGTATTTTTAAAGCATTTCTTGTTGATATTTTCTTCTTTGACTCCATCTTATTTAATCTCTATGAGGTAGCAAGGTAAGTATTGAAATTTTAATTTTGTGATACAATACCACCCAATGTGAGATCCAATGCTAATCTTAACATCTATCGCCCTAGGTTTCTTTTACTAAATTATTTTTTAGATCTAGTCAATGTCTATACTTTGTTCACCCATTCTATACACTTAATAAGTAGAGCATTAACCAAAAAAACCTACATGCAGTAAAAATAATACATGTGTGACAATCTTTCTTTTTTAAGTGTCATTCTATTCCATATATATACATATTTATACATATGTATATGTATATATTCATATATATGAACATTTTATTTTTGGTGGCACTGGGCTTTGAACTTAGGAATTGGACTTGGTACTTCTTAGACAGGTGTTCTACTGCTTGGGCCATGCCCCCAGCCCTTTAAAGAGCCTTCGTTTTGTTTCCTTAATTTTGCAGGGTTGGCAATTGAACCTGGGTCCTCAAGCACAGTAGACCAGTACTCTACCACTGGGCCACACTCCAGCCTCTATTTGAGACGTTAGCCTTTTTTATTTTTAAACTGAATTTAGGCCATTTTGTTTGATAGACAAATCTCTACCACTTAACCACATCTCTACTTCTGGCTTTTTTAGGTAATTAATTGGAGATAAGAGGTTCAGGGACTTTTCTGTCCTACCTAACTTCAAACCACAGTCCTCATAGCTCAGCTTCCATTGCCTTTGTTCTTTAATTAGCACTGCTTTTTATTAAACTCTTCCATTTTCTGTGCATTAAACTTAAACTCATCACGATAGGCTTCTTTATACAACTTTATTTTTAATTATCTTGCATTTTATAGCAACTGTTTATGGTTTTATGATATAACAGATGTATGCTTATTCATTGCTTTATAGTACATAAAATTTAAAAAGAAAAAAATATCTAGCCACCAATACCAGCAACTTCACAAAACTCAGCCTTGTCTTTGTCATATCATTGCATTAGGCTGAAGGTAGATGCTACAGTTGTAAAAGCATTTGATCATTTTATATGAATCTGTTTGCCCTTTTTCTCTGTCATCAAGACATTAAGACATCAGCTGATGCCTAACACCTGAAAATAAAATTCATAATATTTCTGGCTGTTTTATCTCCTGGAATCATATCAGGTCTTTGTTGTTGTTGTCTGGTTGTTTTAATGTTGGAAAGATTAACTTAAAACTAGTTGTAAGACTTAATATATTTCACAGGATACCCATTTCTGCTCCAGGGTAATTTCTTTACATACGGATTATCTGGTTTTTACATTTTATCACTATCCTTCTTTGAAGTGATACTTATGTCCTGGGCACTGGGTATGCTGGACTTTTTGTTACAGACTCTCTGTTGAAATTCAAGTGTACACTCTATTATCAGAAATTGGAAAATATTTTTTCTATGCTAGAGTTACACATTTTCCACACAAGTTTCTAAGCATTAAGGTTTGTTAGCAGAACATCTCTTTCTGTTTTTGTTGTTATTATTTTGCAAAAGGATCTTGGTCATTATTCCAGGCTGGGGTTGAACTTGCCCTCCTCTTGTCTTAGCTCCTTATAATTGTGAGTCAAGTTCATGTGTGTATATAATGGTGGCTCTTGTCTGTAATCTCAGCTACTTACAAGAGGAATGTATAAAGATCATGAATGCATGCAAGGCCCACCTAGACACAGTTAGTAAGACTCTATGTGAAAAACAGAATACAATACAAATGTGTTGCTGGCATCGCTCACATGCTTAGCCTTGCAAATGCTAAGCTTTCTCAATCCCTAATATCTCAAAAAGTAAAAATTAAAAAAAAAAAACCATGGGCTTTGTAACTCACTAAATGAAGAACTACTGTTTCCCTTGAGGATTAAATATATACTGGGGTTTTGAACTCAGGGCCTCACACTTGCTAGCCAAATGCTCTACCAGTGTGAAATGCCACACACGCACCCCATATTAACTTTTAAACATTGTGTGAAGATTACACCCACTTTGGAGGATCAAACAAATTCTCATCGAGAAATGGAAAACAGGCATAATGAACTTTGGAAGATGGGTAATATTCTAATACATATAAATATAAACCATGTTAAAGGTGAGCGTCCATGTTAAAAGAGTAGTATGCACAAAATGTTATATTTGAATGATGTCATGAGTTCTGAAATGAGAGAGCTCAAAGAAAGTTTGTTCTTTTGGCTTTGGACATAGTGACTCTTACCTGTAATCCCAGATACATAGGTGATGTAAATAGAAGAACCATGGTCAAAGGCCTGGCCTGGGAAAAATTATTATACTCTTATTGAAAAAAAAAAAAAACTAAAGCAAAAGGGACTGGGGTGTACCTCAAGATGCAAAACACTTGCCTAGAAAGCACAAGGTCCTACTTTAAACTCGAGTACTAACCTGAAACACCTTGGTATATGATGGTAGACCATAGGGAATTTGAGAGATACTCTTCAGGCATCTATTTTCTTAAACATTTCTTAAAACCTCTGTCTCTTTGGTTAAAGGTAAAATAAAATAAAAGTTTTCATATCCTTCCCTTTTACAATGTGACTCAAATTTAATGTCATGAGCAACTGAATTTTAAATCTACCATCTCTTGGGAGGTTTTTCTGACTAGAACCCATAGCATTCTTAGATTCAAGTTTTTGTGTTTTACTCCTATACTGCTACTAGATATTTTTTTAACAGAGAAAATCCCTGGAGATGCACAGGCCCAGTAAACAATCCCGTGCCCACAAGCTAAGTGGCACTACAGTGCTAGCTTTACCACGCTAAGGCAGTTTTCAGAGAAGTCTGCTAATCTAAATTAGTTTTCCTACAAAAGATCTTCAAATTAAAAATCTAAACTAAAACTGAGTTTTCTGTGCAAATTTTGTTTATGATAATTGAGTTGGAATTTTGTTACCAGGCCCTACAACTGGACTGATTCCTATAATATGATTATGGAAAAGCCTCCCCAAGGAGACTTAAAAAAACCCAAACTATTGTATGTTTTTTGAATTATAAAAAGTGGAATTATACTATATTTTATCAAACCTAATGTATTATGCTCCATTATTTTATAATTATCTAACAAAAGACTTAAATCATTTCTTATGAGTGATTGTTATTATAAGATACCATCAATTAGGTAGTAATATATTATCTTTGTTTTCTCCTCTCTACCTACTCCATATTTCTCTTCCCTCAATTTTCATTTTCTGGATATTCTTACTTCTAGAGTCTGTGTAGTCATAGATGGTCCATTGGAGAGTTTCTGGTTTACTATAGAGACTTCTGTATCATTGTAAGACAATATGGGTTGGCTTTTCACCAGTTGGAAAGGCCTTCGGAGCTTCCCCCTCCCCCGCCCCCCACCTCTCTCTTCAGAAATAGTTTGTGTGGTAGAGCTAATGTGATGACCTCAGACCAACCTGCAACTTCAGTTGTAATTAAGTTGTATTTTCTGTAATGCTGCATGCATTAGTTAGCTGAAACTAACAGTTCTTTTCACTCTTTGGATGCACTATATTCCAGGACTGGCTAAATGCAAAATGACTATTTTAAAAATATCCTCGGACTATATTTTGAAATGGAGTCTAAGTGTAAATATCTTCATAAGTAACTCATTCCTGCTATGCTACTTTCCTGGCATTCGGCTTGGCTTCCTTTCTTCCATCTGTACCTCTGCTCATGAATGATTGAAAATTTCACAGAAGAAATGGATCAGCTATTACACTACTCTGGTTGATGTTCCTTGTCCTAGATAGCTTCTAAACTGCCTGAGCTATCAACAAGATGAAGGAAAGGATGAAGTGGCACTGGACAGCTAAAGAGCCTTCAGATTAATGGTCAAAATCAGTGCAAGGAAAATCCTTTTGCTAGAAAGGTTTTTATAGGTTTTTAATCCCTGGAATTTAATCACGCAGGTTTAATTGCCTCCAGTTTTATGACTTTAAAATGAAAGAGGTTTTTTTTTATCCAAATTGTCTTATTACTAATAATAAAACCACAGCTTTTGAGAATGCTTACTTACTCTAAGTCTCAGACTCCTAGTGGGATTTGCCATGACCTACTATCACCAAACAGTCCACCTCTGGTATTTAAGGGTCTTGGAATATCAAACCAGCAGCCTTCCCATTTCCCATGTCTAAACTCTGTGCACATTTGACACATGGACTAGAATGAAGGCATTGGAGGCAGGAAAACAGCATTGATCATGATGATGATGATGATGATGATGATGATGATGATGATGATAACAATCATAGAAATTCAGTCACAAGCACCTAATGATGTCATCCTCTTAATCTACCTTTCCTTTTTGTAAAAATTAATTTCATGGCTCCCACATTGCAAATAATTGTGTGCAAAACAAGTCTTACCTCTGCTCTAAGGCCTCTACATGGAAATTGTTAAGTTTCAAATTATATCCTTGCTATTCATCAGCCATCTATATTTCCCTATACCAAGTTTTCTTAGATTATTATTTATTCAATTTGTTGTTTATCTCATTCCATTGGCAAATCTTACTTTTAAATGCAAAGTAAAGATTCAGATCTTCTCCTACAAAATAAAGTTCTACACACACAGATGAAATCTTCCAAAACTCAAAGGGAATGGTGTAGGTGCTGGTCTAAAATGGCTTAGCTGCTAAGTAGCAGAGATACAATGACACTTCAGGTCTTCCAAAACTTATACCCAAGCTCTTTCTGCTGCTTCACTTTGCTGTCACAATTGGTAAATTGTTTAGCTGGAGAGCAGACCTAAGAAAGCTAGATGGATTCCATGTGTATGAGAAAAACTCAATACCATCTTTTATAAGTAAAGCTCACATTCTGATCAGCCAATGATAGCTTCATGCCTAAGTCTCTATGACTACGATCTCAAATTTCAACATCTCATTTTACTCCTTTAGATTTGCAAATACAGATGGCCTCAAATTACAATGGGATTATAGTGTGATAAACTAATCATGAATTGAAAATATTGCAAGTCAAAGATGCACTTAATACATCTAACGTACTAACATTTTAGCTTATCCTGCCCTACCAACATGTTTTGAACATTTACAGCAGCCAGTGATTGTACAAAACTGTCTAACAGTGTAATTCCATTTTATTTTTTAACTTACTTATTTCTTTATTGTCAAAGTGATGTACAGAGGAGTTAGAGTTTCTTAGTAAGGCAATGTGTACATTTCTTATCCTTGTTACTTTCTCCCTCATTCCTCCCTCTTCCGCCCTCCCCATTTCCTTCTCTCCCATGAATTGTACAGTTGATTTACAGCATATAGTTTTGTAAGTATTGCTCTTGCATTGGTTTGTCTTTTATCCTTTGTCTCTACATTTTGATGTTGAACCTCTTATTTAATGTATTGAATATTGTGCTGGCCATGAAGATTGGTAAAATTGCAAAGGCAAATTCTTGCTCAGCATGTATGATTCTCATATCATACCAAAGTTAATAGAGTTTTAAGGAGGAGACTGACACATGTGTACAATATATGTCAGCGTTTCATGAAATGTTAGACATTTGACAACTGAGCATGTGATTTTGTTTGGTGTGTCTTTTAAGCTGACTCTAAAACCTAATGAAGAATTGTTTTGCCTTTGGAGGAATATGTGTACGAGGAGAATCATTGTACCTTAGAATAGAGGAAAGAAAGGGAGAAGAACATTGACAAGATAATTTTCTAGCTATTTCTTACATAGTTACTTTCTCAGTCTCCTACAATAACCACATTATGGAATATGCCAAGTGAACTCAGACCTCTTCTATTTGTCACAGAACAAAATTTCGGTAAATTTAAAGATCCTAGTTTACATATTATTTGTGGTTCTGTTGTTTGGTAACTCTCACTCCATTTAATGCTATAAGTAACCAACCTTTAGTTGTTAAATTATTAAACCCTTAATTGTAATATTCTTTTTCTTTTTTTTTTCCTCTCTATACTATTTGGGTCTGCCAATGATTATGTCTGAGTCTCCTTTTTTTGGTATAAAACTTAACATAGAAGGGGAATTCCTATCTAAAACCTCCTCTTGGCCCTATGCAAGATAATAGCACAGGAATTATCATCAGCATACCAATGCTGCTCTGCCTGCAGTTTCACATGGAACCTGTTCGGTATGTTCATGCCACACAGGAAAGGAACGTTTGGTTCTGTGAGTGGTTGGCAGATGTCATAGAGGGAAGGATCACTTTCCTCCTTCAGTTCAACCAATGCAATAGCAATACTTACAAGGCTATATGCTGTAAACCAATTGTATAACTTCTGTGGGTGGGATTGGGGTGAGGGGGAAAGGGGGGAGAAAAATGAGGGAGGAGGTAACAAGCTTGATAAGAAATGTACTCACTGCCTTATGTATGAAACTGTAACCTCTCTGTACATCCCTTTGACAATAAATTAAATAAATAAATAAATAAATAAATAAATAAATAAATAAATAAAAGAATGCACATTACTGTCTTCAGATAACAACTGTTCAGCAGCTCACCCCTCTCAGAGCTCTGTTCTGGCCATAGCTGACTGTTGGAAATTCAAGCCTTTCCTAAGTGGTAGAAAAGAAGAACGTGGCTGCCATGTTCTCATCTCTGCTCCTTTTAATCAAAACTGCAAGCACAAGTCATACTTTTCAGAGAGAAATCTCATTTGTGTCTCTGGGCACTGCTTTGGGATTTGGAACTTAGGTTCTTAAGATTTATGACTGACAGATGCTCTGAAATCAGTTGTTTCTGGCTGCAAATCATGATATCAGCACGGAGTTGGCCATAAAAAATGAAGGTTTTATGGTAAGTGGTTTAAGAAAAATGCAGAATATGAGTCCTTTGTGATGTATATGTTTTATAGCAGCAATTCCCTATTTTTAATTTTTTTGAAAAAAACATTTACCATTGCTTGGGTAGGAAAACATCTTGTAGTAACTTCAATGAAAGCAGCCGTGTATATAGAATAGCGTATAATGGCTCTGTCAGACTTATTCTTCTACTAACTGAACCATAAATTGAAACCAATGATAACTTTTTTCCGTGCAGGATTAGATTTTATTAAAATAGTTACTAGGCATCCTACTCAGCCTTAAGTCAAAACAAGGGAGCCCTACATAAATGAAAATTGTTGATCTAGTGCATGCTAGAATGGAAATCAATTTCAATTTCCATTGGATGTACTATTAATGTTTATCTGATGGGGAATTTGTGTTGTTCTTAAGTGATAGCTATACACCAAAATAATACTGATCAGATACCAAGAGTCATCTTGGATCTTGGGTCAAACAGAATATAATCTTTGCCAATGTACTGATTTTTTCTGTATCAAAAGTTTTAATGTGTCATTTTTGTTATTACATTCATGACAAAATTGAACTATTATTTTCCTGTGACATCTACTATCAGATAAAGATAGAGATAGCCATCTTTTTTGTGGCTTTCAATGACTTGGACTAATGAGACTGTGTTTTCTGGAACTTAACCAGATCACTAGGGTTAAACACAAATAGCTCATTTGTGTAATTACTCTTGGTCTCTATTAATGGGTCTGTGATTTCAATCTAAGACTAATTAGACAAAAACATAACTCTGATTTCCTGAACACTGGCTAAGGGAATAGTTGGAACAGAACCCCCATGAAAGGGAAGAGGACCTTTTCCTTTATGATGATGAGATCTTTGGAATATTTACCAGAGGTTCCTTTCTGATGATGAGATCTTTGGAATATTTACAGTAGCAGAGGATTGGGAAACTGGTTCTTTACATATGTTTGTACAGTGCAGGTACCAGGTAGATGCAGGTGACTTAGAGTGTCATGTATAAGCTGTGTTCTTGTAGATCATGGCTGGATCTAACTCAATGGGCTCCTGTCTGCAGTTGAACAGTGGCTAGAATTGTGCCCCTGAAATGCTACAGTGTGCAACTCATGCATGTGACCCAACATGCTTTCCTCTGCCTTATGTTGACTTCAACATGTCTTTTTCCATGCACCTTCTCCCTTGGAGTGCTTCTTGACATTGATGGCCAAAATGACTTGAAATTTAGGGAAATGACTAAACTAAGAGGCATAAAGATATTGAATGTTCCTCTCACCTCCCAAACTATATATCTGTCCTGGATCATTTATTTCCCATGTGGTCCCTAGGATTCAATGCATTCATTCCCCTGCTGTAACCCAAGCAATGTCTCTATTCACCTTTCTTTCAATCTCATAAAATCAACACTGGAATCTTCTTTTTGACAGAACTATGGGTATGTTATCATGTATACTTAGCTTAGGTAGATCACAGCTTCAGGATAACCCATGTAACAAATCCACTCAGAGGATTGCATGGGTATGCCTGCTGTCAAATGCCACCCCTTTTCTTAGAATCATAGCATATCTTTGAATACATCAATAATCTACATTAGACTCCCTTTTAGGGCTTGCTCCTATGGTAACGTTAAGTCTTACTAAGTCCCTTAGGTCTTACTGTTTAAATGATACAAATTAACTTAATTTCCTTACTATAGATTTATATGTCTGGGGAAGGGAGAGATTATAAGCCTTATTTCATAAAATAACTACAACTTCTTTTTTGCATGCTTACTATATTTTTGATATTGAAGCATAAATTTGCAATGTACTTTCTCATGTAGTTTTTTCTTCACACAGTACAAAAAGGCCATACTACCCTCATTTTATAGATGAAATGCTGGAAACTTACACAAGTCCAGTCAGTCATACTCTCCGGTAATTATCCTTTTCCATAGAAGCACAGATAAGGGCTTACTATGGCTTTGCCATTGGCCCTGCCTGTCCACTGATGTGAGCCCATGTTGTGCCTTTAGTGCTGATTATCCATGAACATAGCAGGGGACCTGTCACACACACAAGGTAACATCCTGTGCCTTGTAGTTTTTTTACAGTGGCTCTGCTTCACTGGACTAAAGATGTGGACCAGATTGATTGATGAAGAAGCATAAAGAGGATGACATTTATGACTTCTCTGAGAGATCCAGGAGAAAGTTGGGTGTTTTGCAGTTTACTAATGTATAACAACAAAACGCCAAAGAAATGGCATATATTACAGGACACCAGTGAAGAATAACTGCATGCTTTATAAAGTTATTCACAATGTACTGTCCACATTGGGAACATGGGTAAATATGAGAAAATGGGATTGCCAAGGGAGCTTTTATTGTTCAAATGTAGACCATCTTTCCATGAATGAATATAGCCAGAATGCATGCTCAGTAAAATAATGTCATTAGCAAGGTTAATCATTGCTTTAGTATGTCTGGTCTGTTGTAATCAAATGCTTTAGAATGGATAATTTGTTTTGTTTTGTTTTTTCAAATTTTTATTATCAAACTGATGTACAGAGAGGTTACAGTTTCATACGTTAGGCATTGGATACATTTCTTGTACTGTTTGTTACCTCGTCCCTTATTCCCCCCTCCCTCCTCCCCCAGAATGGATAATTTGTAAACAACAGAAATTGCTCATAGTTCTAGAACCCTGGTACTCAAGATCAGGGTGCTAGCAGAGTTGGTTTCTGATGCTAGTGCTAGCTCTTCCTGTTTTCTATAAACATTTGTATTAGTGTATATTAGTTGTCCAATGGGGTTTTATTTTGAAATTTTTAATGTATTTTCATGATATGTCCCCTCAAAAATCACTCCTCCATCACTCTCCTTAATTCTTCCTCCACTACTTTTTATAAAAATTTCAATGGGTTCCATTTTTCTCTTTACATAGACATATATAAAGCTCTTCCACTATACTCTCCCTCATTTATCTTCACTTATCCTTACATTATCCCTCTTCCTTCCACTGGGACCCATGTTCCAACTTTCATTCATTTTTTAAAAAATATTTTAGTGTATATTGATTTTACAACAGGATTTTACCATAATATTTCATACATGCATATATTATATTTTAGTCAGATTAATTCCCTCCATTGCTCTCTCTTTCCCACACCTGCCCTTATTATTCAACAGCCTTCCCCAACTCTCATGATGTCTTTAACTTGCTTGTGAGGTGCTGTCTCATGCAAGTGTCACAAGAAACACATTCCTGGGGCTGTTCCAGAGAACTCAGTACAAGATGTTTGACATTTGAAATGTCATTGTCAATGTTCACTGCACTTTGAGAACTTTTCAGAAAAAAAATGTGTCCCAGTACTCAAAATACATGGGAGTAAATCTAGCCACAGTCAAATTAGTTCTAATGACAAAGCCTGAGTAGCTTGGATGATATCGACATGGAACTCTGTTGACTGTTTAGTCCCTTATAATTAGAGTATTCTGGAACTCAGTCCTTTGTTCTCCCTGTAGTTTTTCCCATTTCTGTAACAGTGGACATAAACTCTGACCTTTATACTAGGAACCCCTGCCCTGTTTGCTCACATATTTGAATGTAAATGCAAAATCTTATTTCCAAAGTGTAAATGGGCATGATAATTCTTTTTTATTCCATGATAAAACAATTTCAAATATAGAATAGAGGAGAGATGAATTCTTTCATTTTTTTAAAGTTAATTCTGTATTACAATTACAAGAAGAATTAGATGAGTGACTAGGTAATATTGAAAGGAAAATTCCCTTTTTCTCTGTATGACTCTTTTTTTCTTCTTTATCGTCAAAGTGGGGTACAAAGGGGTTACAGTTTCATACGTAAGGCAGTGAGTACATATCTTATCCAACTTACTACCCCCTCCCTCATTTTCCCCTGCCTCACTCCCTCCCCATTTTCCTCTCTCCCTCCCCATCTCCCTCTCCCCCCCCCCGAAGTTATAAGTTATACAGTTGGTTTACACCATATGGTTTTGTAAGTATTGCTGTTGCATTGGTTTGTCTTTTTATCCTTTGTCTCTTGATTTTGGCATTCCCTTTCCCTTCCCTACTTCCAATACATGTATACACAATATCCAGGGTACTAAAATCAGTTACAGTACTCATAATAATACTACATTCAATACTTCACTTCTGACATAGGACAAGAAGAGGAGCAAATAATTCTCCAGTCCTCTGTGTACACTGAGTGTCCTAAAACAAACTCAATTTTGACACTACCTACCTGAAGAGAACATCAGATCCCATAGGCTAAGGGGCTCAGTCCCAAAATACTACCCTGGCTTCAGCTACCAATCTTAAATCTAGGTTAGCTCACTACAAATTGAAAAGTTCTGATGATTCATTCCTTATGGCCAATAATTTTCTAGAATTGCTCACAGAATTCAGTAACTAAGTATATTTTTTAAGTAGATTACTGGTTTATTATAAAATAATGTTGGGCTGGGGATATAGCCTAGTGGCAAGAGTGCCTGCCTCGGATACACGAGGCCCTAGGTTTGATTCCCCAGCACCACATATACAGAAAACGGCCAGAAGCGGCGCTGTGGCTCAAGTGGCAGAGTGCTAGCCTTGAGCGGGAAGAAGCCAGGGACAGTGCTCAGGCCCTGAGTCCAAGGCCCAGGACTGGCCAAAAAAAAAAAATAATAATAATAATAATAATGTAACCCTGGAACAGCCAAAAGGAAAGAATGCACTATGTTTCTACCACTTCCAAGTGTGTTCAGCAACCTAAAATTTCTCTGAATGCCATCCATTTTAATTTTGGGGGAGGTTTTATTACTAGGCATGATTGATTAAATGCTTGACCATTGGTGGCAGAGAAGAAGACTGAAAGTCCCAAAACTTTAATCACATATACTCAAATGATTGGTTCCCCTGACAACCAGCCTCCAACCTTAGGGGAATTTCCCAGAGTCCCCTCATTAGCATCCTTAGATATGGTGGAAAGGGCCTTGCTATGAGAGACCCGTGGCTGTCCCTTCACCTTTACTGTCATTATCACTTAGAAAATGCTCCACCAAATGTGAAACTCTGTCCCCAGCATTTTTTCATTTCTCTCTATCTACCACAATCTTGGACCCAATCCTAGACCAGGAGTGAGTAGCTTATTTAGATCTGAGCTGAGTAATCAGGCTTGTCTTGATGGAAACCCAATATAGACATTTTTCTCATGAGAGAACACTTCAGCTGGGAAGCTGAATGGATTGCAAGCTGGGAGTAGCCTTTTTTTTTTTCTGCTGAACCATGCCAAAGCAAAGAAAATCAGATCAGCAGAAAGAAAGTAGAAAGTAGACATGGGGAAAGGCATCCCAGAAAACCAGGTATTCCACTTATCATTAGTGTTTCACGTGGGCTAGGAAATTGCCCAAACTTCCTGTTGAGTTCCATGCTCACCTGTTCTTTAGATAGCCTTCACATTTAAAAAGAAGTTCTGTTTTATTTATTTATTTATTTTTATTTTTTTGCCAGTCCTGGGCCTTAAACTCAGGGCCTGAGTACTGTCCCTAGCTTCTTTTTTGCTCAAGGCTAACACTCTGCCACTTGAGCCACAGTGCCACTTCTGGCCATTTTCTATATATGTGGTGCTGAGAAATCAAACCCAGGGCTTCTTGTATACGAGGTAAGCACTCTAGCACTAGGCCATATTCCCAGCCCATAAAAATGGCTTTGTTTTAAAGGAAGTAAGAATACAGTTTCTTTTGAATACCCTCAGTTCCCAAAGATCTATTCATGTTGCCCTGAATGACAGCTTCCACTGCAGAAGAGGACTTGTGAACTTTTATAGTCACAAGGTTACAAATGCATTCACCAAGGACAGTGGTGGGAGCATCAGGTAGGTAGACTACAGTGAAGTAGGGAAATCTGTAGATTCCAAGTACTACAACATTCTGAGCTTTAGGATAGGCAAAGACTAGAGGTCTGCTAAGCTTAGACACACATGCTGAGAAGAGTTAGGAGAAAATAGATCGATACAAAAATTAAGGCTATCAAAGGGTTGGCGATAGCCCAAGATTATTCTGCCTCTCACTCTGCAAAATTCCATCCATCCAGAGTCAGTGTGTTCTACTCAGGTGCTCTGAAAACTCTTTGTGTAGAGGTGTAACAGCTTCTCCTAAGAACTAAAGTTCATAATGACTGTGAGAGTTTTCTTTTCCCGTGACTAAAGAAGCTTGGCTGACAGAAGGGGTAGTTTTCAACTCAATTTATAGATGATGCAACCAAACGGGAGATAGGTTAACAGAAACTGATTTGTAGCAAGCTAGGAATCAGCCTCATTTTTCTAGCTTCATAACCTTTATGGTTTCCATTTCACTTGCTGGTTAAATGACCAAGAAAGATCAATTCATCTACTTTATTCATAAAATATTCTGTTATTGTTGCCCATCATATATCAGAGGAAAGAAAATTACCCTTTAGCTGCTTTGTAATTCCCTTGATGAAAATTGAATGGATTACAAACCACCAGATTGAAAGTCCCATGGTAAACTGGGTAACAGTTGAAGTCTGTATGCATAATTACTGGTACACAGAATCTCTTCTTTAAATTGTTGAATATTTGAAAACCCTGGCAATGTTTGTAAAGAATATTAATTATTATTAAATAAATACCTGAAACTGTATTCCCACATGGAACTGCCCAAGTGAGAAACAACTTCCCTGGGAGGCAGCAGCTAAGACTGTGTGTGTCAATCTGAGATTCCCTCAAAGCCATTATTTGTTTTCTTGCTAATGGCACTTTGATTTATGTGGCCTGCTTCTCCTGTCCAAGAGGATTCTAACCTTCCATCTTACCAAAGTGTACCTGCCATACAGGATGACTGAAATTCTTTTTTTACCTTTATTCTTTTTTTTGGCAATAACCTTTCCTTCTTCTAATCCCTCAAATTAATTTTAGCATATGACACATAGCATCCAAATTTAATGAAAAACCACTCCGCTATTATCTGTGATGTGACAGAGGGAAACTTAATTTTATTGACAAGAACTTGAGTTAATGCTATGATATTTTTCTCCAAAAGACATCTCTTTATGAGTGATTATAATTGCCAGTCAAGTTTGGGAAACACAGCCATGAAGAACTATCTGCACATCAGCAAATGTCAGGCATATTCTCAGGACATCCGTTCTGGCCAGTTATTGAATGCTGTCTTCCTTTATATGAGTTATCACACCTAGACTTTGAAGAAGAGTATGTGTGAAGTGTTTCATTGCATATCAGAGCAAGAAAGACTTCTAATAATATCGACTGTTGTCCCTGTGGGAGGCTGTATCTAGTCTTTGGGCCTTAAAGTTGCTATGGAAGTGATGATTAAAAAATTGCTCCATAGTAGCTTTACCTTGAGTAAGTGGAATTTTATAGTCTTCCTCTATTCCTATGCCAGACATATTTGCATTCTAAACCATTTTTTCCTCATCTTACCCCTTCCTGCTCTCTCTCTCTCTCTCTCTCTCTCTAATTTGAAGGGAGGTAGGGGGCTTCCAGGGCATCAGTATCTCACTAACTTATCTTCTATTAAACTCATGTAATCTCTTAAAAAGGACATTTTTTTTTTTGCTTATGACCTCTCAAAGTTAAAAGCAGAGATCTTATCACTTTGAAACTTGATTGATGCTACTGAGAGTAGATTAGCTGATTGGAACATACAGAGATTACCAGAGGCCAAGGCTCAGGCCAGAGGGTGAGGAATGAATGATAGGAGATGAATTGGAGGCTGCTATTGCCAGCTAGAGGAGCAGAACCAGGCATGCAGACCACTAGAGAAATGACAGGACAGAATGAGTGCCACTGTAATTATGATAGGTAAAATGGTATTATCCCAAGGCTGGCTGGTGTTTTTTTTATAGAGGGACAAATATTAAAGCCCATTAGCTTTAAGGGCAAGTTTCTTTTATAACCATTCAACTTTTCCATAAAAGGACATAGGCAAATGGGTATAGCTGTTTTTCTATAAAATTTCCTTATGAAAAAGGCAATGTCTAGTTTAGCCCAAAAGCTACCTAATAACTGGTTGATACTTTTTTCTTTGCTTTTCTTTTAAAAAAAAGTTTTTGTGCCTACTGGAGTTTAAATTCAATACCTCATAATTGCTAAGCAGACATTCTGTCACTTGAACCATACCCTAGCCCTTTTTGGATTTAGTTATTTTCAGATAGTTGTACAGAGGTTATTCTTAGAGATAAGATCTTGCTAACTTTTCCCCCCACCCAAACTGACTTCAGCCATAGTCCTTTCTAGCTCTACCTTCTGAGTATCTGAGATCATAGTCCTTAGCCTCTATGCCTGGTCTCAAATTTGTTCTTAAATAAGTGGTACATTAGATAGTATATTTTAGTAGTACTCTAAGTGGCTAAGTCTGCACATGTGCAAACAAATTTATTCAGCACAGAGAGGTACTCTTAACACACAACATCACATTAAAGAGGGATTTCAATAGTTAACGCTGAAAACAACACAATTTTGTCTAACTAGAAAGCCACAATACTGACCACTCTAGGAGAAATTTCAAAATATTGGGACTGCTGCTTCTGTTCTTAATGGATTCTTAGTTTGGAAGCATTGCTGAACCCACAGAAGCAAGTCAAGACCAGTGTGAGACCTTGTGGCTGACAAGGGGGTGGACATAAAGGAAGAATGGAGCAGGAGGCTGCAGTGCCATTGCATGATGAGGAAACTCTTATAGCTAAAAAAAAAAAAAAAAAAAAAAAAAAAAAAAAAAAAAAAAAAAAACAGGAGGCTTTTCTATGTTAACTCAGTTATTCGAGACTTATTGTAAGATGACTAAGGTTTGCTACCACTTTCTAGAACCTTCTGAGAATCAACAAGAATTACTGCTCCCACCTCAGGAGATAAGTAGAACTGTAAGTCAGTGACAAATTAAGATACCAAGGGAATAGATATCATGTACATCAATGGCTTCCTTGTTTCTACTTCTACTCTCATTGTTAACAAATCACATTCTGTATTTTGCATTCAAGTTCTCAAGAGAATGGGTGCTAGTGAACAAGTCAGTGGTGGAGCTCTGTGCCAAAAGTGGGGGTATAGTACTCTATTCACAGTCATACTACTGCCTAGGCCTTGATTCTGCTTCCTATTCTTTGTTTAGTGCCTTTGTAATTTTCTATTTTACTTGCAAATAAGAACTCTGTTAGAACCCCCACTTGCCAGGGACACTACCTGCAAGTGAAGAGAAAAAAGAAATGGGTTAGGTGAGCAACTCACCTCTAAAAACACAGTAGTGGTGCTATTTTGGTCTCTTTGTACCAGTCCTCCTAAATTGGTTTCTATTTGTCTGTGCAACTACTCGAAATATTGAAATGCAGTTATCCTCGACTCATTCCTTAAAAAGAAGAAAAGTCATAGCTAATCAGAGATAGAGAATCCAAAATGGTAGAATCATCCTTCATCCTAGTGTGAGCCACCTCTGTATACTTCATGTAGTTTATCTTTACATGAGGAAAGGGACTGTAAGGTCCACCCTGGGAGAGCTCCATGCAGATGCCCCCCACCAGGTTGTCTCCACCCAGTTACCTAGGTAACGGGCAGACTTGGAGGCAGTTACTTCCCCACATCCTAATCCACCTGGCCACACCCTCCAGCCCCTGCCCTAGGGCTTGGCGGGGTGGGGTGGTGTTGCCCCTTCTCTCTGGCCATGCATCATCTTGGCCACAGGCCAGCAGTTCAGTAATAAACTTTCTCTCCTGCCTGAATACTGAGTGGCATTCTCCTTTATCAGCTACCTACTTTAATAACTCTCATACATAACTCTTATATATAACTTTTTCCAAAATGTTGTTTCAAGAGAGATGGAAGGAGCATAGAGAAAGAAATGCACAGTTAGTATTGTTTTCATCCCCACAGCCAATGTTGCTTTTGATTTTCAAGGATCCTAATCATTATCAATTCACTTAAAATAATGATCAGAAAACATGGTCACCAAGACTAAGTCATGTATGAGAAGCAATATCCCACATGGTTGGTTCAAGTACATGGCCACTTTTAGACTCCACCCTGCTATTAAACTGCACATACTATTGTATAATCTATCATTTTTCTGGATAATAGATTATGAGTTTTAAAATATATAACTGAAAATGTATAACTGATAATGATAGATGTATTTTCTTGGCAGTGGTACTGAGTGCTAATAGCAAGAGATACCTTATTTCTTTTTATTGTTTTTAACTTTCAAATAAGGCTAGGCTTAGCCTTTACACTAAAAGATCACTCCAGGGTAAAGTGCAAAGTGAATTTGAGACAGTGTCGGTAGAGCAGACATACATCTACGATCCTGTCCTGGGCAAGCCGCCTTATATGAAAACTGCCTCCAATTGTGAGGTTGTAAAGCTTAAAGTATCATGTTTATTTTCCACTGGGCTGTGTCCTTGGATTGCTGTCCTGAATATGGAACTGGGGACTAGAAAATGGGATAGGAGAAGAAGTGAGCAGTTTGTGAAGATATCATAGCATGGTGATATATTCCATTAGTCTTTCGCCTGGCCTTCATTTTGGTATACCTTACATTTCTTCCTGATGCTTTCTCTGCATCTTATGACCACTGTCCTGGGACAAATGTCTTCTTCCTAATTTGACACATCTTTTTCCTGTTCCTCTTTGACCACGGCCCTGACTTATGTCCTACACTTATCTATCTTGGGGTCTGTGCTTCCCAGAATATGCTGCCGATTCTGATGAGCAACTGAAGATAACATCCTTTTTCTGGTCTGTGTCTCCCATGCCCTCCCCCAGGGAGTGGATTTTACTAAAGATTCTATGAGACTCTTCAGCAAGAGCCCTTACCCCTGCTGGTAAGTATTGGGAAAATGGAGGAGAAATGAAAAGGGATAGGCCAGACTCCATCATCAACAGGCGAAGACTGTTTATTGAGGAACAGCGAGGGCACAGACCTTCCTGCGGGTTTCCAGGTTGTGCAAGGTGGTGAAATTGGGACCAGGCTTATATGGGATCTGAGCAAGGAGGCAGGTTATTGAAAGCACCACTAGGTCTAGGAAGTTGGGGCTTTTCCGTTTGGCCTACAAAGGCTTGTTTAGAACGGGGCCTATGTGAGATGTCTGTCCTGCCTGCATGCCAATGCAGTTCCCATATTGAGGTTTTTGCCTGGTCCCAGCATATCAAAACAGGTTCACTTATTGAGGTTCCACCTGGTGTCTGTGTAGGCCTGAGGCAATAGGGTGGGGGTCAGTCCTTCAGTGAGGGTGAGAGAGGGTGTGTGTATGAGAGAGATTTGGGTAGTCAAAGCCTGTAACCTCACCTGCAAGTCATCTGCTCTACAGACAGAGAGCCAGCCTTCACAGGAGTTGTGGTTCTTCAGGACTTAATTGACACAAGAAATCATATTACAAGGGATTAATCAGAAATTCTTGCATCTTTACAAGCATTTATTAAAGGGTATAGTGCTTTTCATTATGAAGATGGGGGAAGCGATGTAAAAGAGATGGGGGGGTTGTTCAACAGGCAGACGTTGAAGGCATGTTGTGTAGAGAACAGGGAGAAAGGTCTCTGAATAATGGCAGGTGGCTCGGGGACCCTTCAGAGATTCCCATGCATCTTCAAGCTTTTGGAAGAGTAAGAATGTGAGCCAGTTCCTGACAACTCACTTGGCTTAGCTTTAAGAAAGATAGTTTTAAAATGCCCTCAGAGGGGCATGTGAGTCAAAGAGGTCTTTCACTCTGAAAGAGAAATAAAGAGATAGAAAGGACAAGTGGAGGAACATTCATGGGTGTAGAAAAACTAGCTTCTAAGGCTAAAGGACATATACCGACATCATTCTCTAAAATCACCCTTAAGGAAAGAGTCAAAGCAGTTAGTACTAGCCACCTACTGGCAGCCAGGAGAACAGCATGTTGCTGATTGTGGGTGTGCAACCCCAGTGCTACTGGGAAGTTGAATGAAATCTTTCTTCATAGTAGAAGCTAATTGTTACAGATATGTGAAACAGGAGACCTTAGGAGAAGATTGTGAGCATTATTCTCATGGTTTTTTTGCACTCAAATATTCAGCTAGTTTAGGATTAAATGATCCTGACTATAAGGATACTTCCATAGACTATCCTATATTATCAATTGTGTATTAGGGAAGTTACAACAATTATGCTATTTTTAAATTACTGTTGTAGATATAGTTCTTATGTAAAACCCTGCCTTTGATGTAATCGTAAGAGTTTTCTTATGCCAGAACACTTGTCCATATGCCAAAAATAATTTTTGATGAGGAGTTGAGACTTTAGTGACTCCTGAACTTGGTTATATAAACATTGGTGATTGTCAGAAAGTTAGTCACTTATTGGGCATGATTTTTTGTGGGTGGGGGTTATGGACTTATGCATAAATACATTTATTTTCTTAAGTTTATTAATTTATTATAGAGGATACTAAGGAATAGTCAGCAGGAAGAGATGTGTTAGTCGAGGTATGGGGATATGATGTATGTTCCCATGTCCTACTACGACAGTCCCCATCTTCCCAGTAAGCTGCGGTCTTCAGAAATGGAAAACCTGCCTAAATATATTACTCAAATTAAAGCAACTATGAGAATCTGGGAAAACCCTGGAGGAAGAATAAGAGGAACCCTGCAATAACTATTGAACACCCTCAGTGACAGAGTGCCTGTCCATTCCAACAAGGCTATTAGAAAATAAAGAACAAAGTCCTATCCAATCTAAACAGGAAACCTAATACAAACATGGGATAATGATCAATAGAAGCCATCAAATGGCCCTGCCTTTGGGATATTTTAGAAAGTACATGAAATGACTTGAGCTTAAACCACATTTGAAAACTTGTATGGTGTCATTTGTAATATTTTGCATTTCTCCAGCTACAGTCTTTCTTGCATGTTTTTCACCCAAATAGCTAAAGTCTGCCTCCAGCTGTTTCACAGGTGTGTGTGTGTGTTCAGGTCCTTCTTGCAACATCACTTGCTTAGATAATCTTAAGTGTAATTCTATTCAACCCACACAGTGTCTTTGGCTCACACAGCACATTAACATATATTCATTCTCATCTCCTATCCAATTCTTATTCTTCCTCCCCTTACAGCATAACTTCACAGGAGAAATTATTTTTCTTCCCTTATTGCATCCATGATCTTATTATTTGGTTTTGTTCCCTCATTGTTAATATTAATGTCCTCATCATTGTTAATTTATAAATATAATGACTGCAAAAGCTCATGGAGGAATATGAGACCCCTTCCAAGAGAGATTGCTGAGTTGGCTGTAACTATACACCAAAGAAGTTAATCAAGAGCTGAATCCCACAGCAAGTAAAATCACTATGTACCTTCAGTTTCAGAGAATATGAGAATGTTGTTGCAATATTGAGTACCTAAAGAAAAAAAAACAAAAGCTGAAGGCCAAATCACCTCAAAACTGCAACCAGCTCATTAGATTCTGTTAATTCCATATAAGAGAGAAAAATACTAAATACAATGGAGACAGGGAGAATTTTTTAGTACACTTCTCTCAAAGTCCTTTATTTAGGGAAAAAATTTAGAACTTGAGAACTGAGCATTTTCTCTCATGGACATTGGATTCAAAGGCTATTGCATCTCAGGATGTTCACTATGACATAATTCTTGCTGTTTGTACAACCTGCAATGATCCAAAGCCCAGAGTTATAATTAAAGACCTTGTTACACTATAAAAGATTTTCAAATTTTAATCTATGACAACCCACACAGCACTCTGAGCTTAAATACTTTATTGTCCAGGCTGGCAAGCTGACTCCTCTGTCAGGGCTGGGAGAGCCCTGCTTCAATTTATCTCTCCCACACTACGTATTTGTAGTCATAAATCTTTTGCTAGGCTCTTTGAACATTAAAAATAGCCTGGCGTTGCTGGCTTTGCTTATGGTGCTGTGAGAGGCAAATCAAAGGTGCCAGGCTCCTGTGGCCTTTTCCTCTGCCTCTGCAGCAGGATGCATTTGCATCTCTTATGGCCCTCTCTGTCTAAGTGTCAAGTCTAACAGTGGCATTAGCTGTGGGATTCCCTGTGCCGATACTGAAGCATAGCCTTGCTGAACCAGTCCTGAGCCAGGTCTCATCTAGTCCCCTCTCTTGGTAATGACCAGGACCAAGTAAGTTGTCTTCATTCTACAGGATCCCACTAGATGGAGCAGAATCACTTCGCTGCCGGCAAAGCCTGTCCTCTGGGTTTTTACTGTTGTCACAGGAGAACACACGCGCAGAATACAGCAAAGGCCAGGGCTTCATTTCTGAAAGCTCAGAAGACAAATAATTTCAGTATAGGCCCAAGCACAGATCTAAACCAGTTTTAAGAAGCAGAACAACTCCACAAGTGAGTGTAAAGAGCCAGGCTCTTGGGCTGGAAATATGGCCTAATGGTAAGAGTGCTTGCCTTGTACATGAAGCCCTGGGTTTGATTCCTCAGTACCACATATATAGAAAATGACCAGGAGTGGTACTGTGGCTCCAGTAGCAGAGTGCTAGCCTTGAGAAAAAGAAGCCAGGGACAGTGCTCCGGCCCTGAGTTCAAGGCCCTGGGCTGGCCAAAAAACAAACAAACAAACAAAAAGGCTCTCTAACAAAAGGACTAATATATTCCAATAAAAACTACTTTATAATTTTCCTTCTTCAAACATGAGACTGTCCAGGCACAGTGGCTCAAGCCTGAAATCCTAGATGGAGGTAGAGATGGAGAATATTGTGGTTGAAGGCTAGCCCTGACAAAAATTTCACAAGAGTACATTTCATAAGACAAAGTTGAGTGTGTAAACATGTACTAGTCATCCAAGCCATGCAGAAAGAGTAAATAGGAGGATTGCAAACCAGGCTAGGTCATGCATGAATGTGAGGTCTTATAACTAAATTGAGAAGGACTGAGGATATGGCTTAAGTAGTAGAGTGTCTGCCTGACAAGTACAGAGGAAAAAGAAACCCTGAAGATCATGACAATGTTATTTCTTACGTATTATTCCGGTGGTGAGACCAGTCATCTCACAGATAATATGAGGTAATGTAGGAGTCTCTTTCCTCTACCCAAAGTCCTTTCCTAATCTTTTATAAATACCAGCCATTCTGAGATAGAATGGGCATCTAACACTCTGTAGATATTTAAAGTGTGCAAATAATTAGCAGGTGCCATGGTTCATCACCACAATCAAGATAATGAATATATTAATTACCCCTTAAACTTCATTGGGCCCTTTGGACTTCCTTCTTGCTGCCCTTCTCATCCTCCCTGAATCTCCAGGCAATTGCTAGTCTGTTTCTGTTACTAAAAATTAGTTTTTGTATTATATATGTCATCAAACAGTATGCACATTTTCTTTTTCTTAGCTTCCTTCTATTACCATAAGTGTATTGAGATTCATCTAAATTGCATCTTGTATCAATGGTTCATTGTAATAATGGGTGACATTTCAACATAAGTTGGTTCTTCCATTCACGTCACCATAGACATTTGAATTATCTTGATTTGGGGGCTATTCCAAATAAAATTTCTATTAATGTTTGTGCACAAGATTTTTTATTATTTGATATCTCTTGCTTCAATATGTATGAATAGAGAGCTACTCTAGGTGGATATATAGGAGGAGAATAGAGTCATATGAAAACATCTTAATCTTTTTGAGAAACCTCCAATTTCTTTTCCAAAGAGGTGGTGCATTTTATATTCTCACTAAGAACCCCAGTTTCTGCACATCTCAGCTAACTTTTTGTTGTAATCTCTACCGAGCACATCAATCTAACCCTCATGGTCATCTCTTTCCAAGGTGGCCTCAAAGAGTCGAGATTTGAGCTGAGGAAAGAAAGAAAACATGACACAGAAGGATATAAATGACCTTACATTAACAAGAACTGTCTACTGAGTGAGATTCCAGAGAATGAATGAACTTCTGCAGAATGGTATTAGTCTGAATCATAGGGTAATAAATTAATATGGGTTAGAATTCTTGATCATTATTCTGTAGGACAAAAAGAAAGAAGATATATTTTGGCCTTGCTATACAGAATTCAGTAAGGATTGCTCATCGATTGAGTAAAATGTGCTCAGTGATAGAAAACTGTCCTTTAGACATTTCTTCATGGAGAGAAATATCATTCTGTGTGTGGCTATTTCACCCAAATTCCTATTGCAAAAATCTTCAATAGACTCTGAGAATATACCAAATGACAAATTTGGTGTGTCCTACCTGCTAGCTCATTTCTGCAGTCAAATGGTTTGTTCATGGGGTAGAGATATATCTGAGGATTTAATAATTACTGGCCTGAGAATATGAATGGACAGAGCATCAGACAATCTACATAGAATCTACATAGTTAGAGAATCTCAACGAAATAACAAAGAGAAGAAGAAATGAAGCTTGTGATACTAGTGTCTCCTCTACTTTCCTCACTTGTACATCTTCATACATAAGACCAGGCAGTACCTTAGAGATTGTCTTCCCTAGTAACTACTCTCCAATTGTGACCCTAGAAATTAGTTTTGCAATTGTAAGGAGAAGCAAAAGACAACATCAACTAGAATGCTTTGACAGTGTGCTTCATTAGCATTGCCAATATGCTTTATAAGAACAACTTTTGAGCCAGGCACCAGTGGCTCATGCCTGTAATCCAAACTCCTCAGGGTGGTGAGAACTATGAACCATAGTTTAAAGCCAGCCCAGACAGGAAAATCTATAAGACTTTTGTCTCCAACTAAATCACAGAAAAATCTAGAAGTGGAGCTGTGGCTCAAACTGGTAGCATGCTAGCCTTGAGCAAAAGAAGCTCAGGGACAGCACCCAGACCCAGAGTTCAAGCCTCAGGACCTGCATTAAAAAAAAAAAAAAAAAGAAGGACAAAAGGAAGAAGGAAAGCAAGAAAGGAGAGAGAAAGAATAAATTTTACCTAGGAGTTCCATAATGTAAGGATCTTGCTACTTTAGAAAAGTCAAAATAGAGGGGAGAAAAGAAGGAAGGAAGGAAGGAAGGAAGGAAGGAAGGAAGGAAGGAAGGAAGGAAAGAAAGACTCTATTAATATAATATAATCATATGAAGAGACTGAGAGCCCAAAAAGGAGTGTGGCTTCCACCTTTTCTTTCCCTTTTTTCTCAAAGTGATGTACAGAGGCGATACAGTTTTATATGTAAGGCAGTGAGGACGTTTCCTATCCAATTTGTTACCTCCTCCCTCATTTTTCTCCCACCTTCCCCCTTCCCCTTTTCCCTTCCTGCCTCCACATGAATGGTATAGTTGTTATACAGAATATAGTTTTGTGAGTATTGCTGTTGCATTGGTTCATCTTTTATCCTTTATCCATTTTGATGTTCCCTTTCCCTTCCTTGGTTTCAATAAACATATACAATAGCCAGAGTACCAAAATCAGTTACTGTGACACCAGGGGAAATCGATGGGGAAGAAAGACAAAAGAAAAAGGCATAATTTCACATGGTATGTTGAAAATAAAAACAACAATGATAAAATACTTGTTTTCACAACTTGGAGTTCATTTTCCTTAGCATCATCTTATGTGTTCATGTGTACTTAGCTATTGAGTTATTGTGATCTTCTGCTAGGATGATCCTAGATGTGGCTTACATCTTTGTGAAGACACCCAGTTGGAGCTAAAATACAGACACTGAGTAACATTTTCATTTTCATATAACCATGTTTGTCTTTGATCATCAGGCTATCAAGATAAAACCCATTGTGGTTAAGTCTAAAGCATTTATTGTGACTTGTATAATATAAGCCTATCCCTCCCACTCCAGGGCCATAAAAGTAAAAACAGCAAAATACAGACCTGAATTATCTGTGTGTGTGTGTGTGTGTGTATGTGTGTGTGTGTGTGTGTGTGTGTGTGTGTGTATTCATTCTAGTTGTCATTTTTCCAGATTCTTCTTATTAGGTACTGAAACAGAAGTCAAGAGTGAAAAATAAGAGTTACCATTAACTTTTCTTGTATGATCAGGACAGTTTAAGGTATGTCTTAGTGAAATTTTCAGGGATTTGGAGTTCCTCCACAAATGTCCTTTTAGGAGTATGAAAAGATCATCATTGAAAGTCTTGAATGACTGTCAACAAATTGATTTCCTGCTTAAACTGAAACCTCACCATTTAGAAGCAGGATAGAATATAGTCCTTGCATGGCAGAAAATATGAATTGAGCTGGCTATAGTGAGAGGTGCAATTCTTCAGGCTGTATCAAGAGTGAAATGGCTAAGGCTTGTGGTGAGGGGAGGCTGGCACCAGAGTACTTGCTAATCACAATAGAGAATAGAAATGTAGCTAAAATATCACCCTAAGAGTCTCCTCAATTTTACCCAATAATGTAGATACATTTATTTAAATAAAGTTTGGCCAAGAAGTTAACAAATACTAGGCATCATATTTTGGAGAGTTCTGCCTGTAATATTAACCAAGACTAAGATATTTAAATATAATTTAATATGCATGACTTATAAGTGGTATCATTATGGAAATTACGTCTTTTTGAAGTTTGACTGTCAAGTTCAGACTGTGGACACACAACATTATTTTTAACCAACATTCACAAAGAAAAACAAATTGAAGATGAATATATATATATATTTGTTGTGATGCACCCTGCTAGCTAGAATAAATTTATAATTTATCTCATTTACTCTATTCTCTAAAAGCTACACTGTGGGTGATTACCTTCTTTCAGAAAGTGCATAAAATAATACTCTCAAAGGTCACAAACCTAGTTTGTAATTTTGACTCAGGTCTGTCTAATATCAAGGCTCATGCTCTTTCCAGAACCCATGACAATTTTAGGTATTTAATATTAATATTTTGGAAATAATGGGAGAAGAATGCAGTCATAATTTTATACATAAAGTACAAATTCTGGCCTTTGGATAAATTGCCTCATAATATATTCTCTTGAAGACTTAATTTTGGTAGAATAGAAAGGGGGTTGGTCTGCCAAAGGCCTGAAAGCCACTGGGATATTAGCTGTGTGGCTTATTTACCCCAGAAACTGAAGAACCAACCTTCCTCGTGGTGCTCACAGAGAAAAATTGGGAGCTTTTGTCATCTTCATACATCAGATATCTCATCAGAGAAATAGACATCCACCTAGAGAAAGTATCAAGGCTGCTAGTGGGGGCCAGATGGGAGGCTGTTCACCTGAAACTACCTTATGTAGCATTGACGAAGTGGGTGTTGTTACTGTGTGGAGATGAAAACAAACAGAAAATTATAAAGTGCACAAAAGGATTTTCCACATGGCTGAGCCTTGCAAAGAGTTCACACTTGAATTCCCCTTGGTGAATTCATTATCTCAGGACAGCATTTGGTTTGGGAGGCTAAGGAAGCTGAGCTGAAAATGTGTGCTGTGATTCCTTGAATTTTTTTTTAGAATGAGCTACACAGTCTGCTGTGTTCAGGGCCAGCTTTGCTTTCACAGGTTCTTTGACAATTCACGCTACCTTGTGTGCTCATCACTGGCAAACCCAAGACATTGTGTTGTTGTTGTTATTACTTGGCTTGGTTTGGTTTAATTTGCTTTGGGTTGGCTTGGTGTGGTTCCATTTGGTTTGGTTTGGTAATGCTGAAGATCAGACCCAGGGCCTCATGCATGCTAGGCAAGCATTATACCACAGAGCTATAAATTATTGTCACTATTTTATTTTTTAATCTATTTATGCCTTGCATCTCCAAGTAGATTCACCTCTCTGTATGGACTTACATTTAGTGTATGCTATAAACGCAAATGCTTGTATTTCATGAAAGGCTCTTTGTGAAGTAATTAACAAATTAGTTGATTAAATTATGCCATTGAATAATTGACTGGTAATGGCGATAAGGACACTTGGATTCCTTTCTTTCTTGCGTTCTTTCTCTTTGTTTTGTGCTGGTGTTAGCACTTAGGGCCTCAGCGTTGTCCCTGAGCCTTTTTACTCAAGGCTAATGCTCTACCATCTGAGCCATGTCTCCACTGACTTTTTAATTGGTTAATTTTAGATAAGAGTCTCATGCTGGCTTCAAACTTCAATCCTCAGATCTCAGCCTCCTGAGTAGCTAGGATTATAGGTATGAACCACCAACTCCCAGCTACTTAGGGAGCTTTACATGGTGCATAGCATCATTACCAAGAGCATCAAAGGAACATGAGATAGCACTTTTATTCCTGATACTCACAATCCATAAAACAACTTACATGCAGTATATGTTCTATCCAAACCTGTCCAAATTTGAATCTTGTGAAAGTGTATATATGACATGATCAAAGTCTCTGGAAGTGGAAAGGTGGAGATCGGCAATCTACATGTCCACATGGAATCCAAGTGATTTTTGCAAAACTCCGGGGTAAGAACAGCTCAAGTCAGGTTTGTTGGTTTGGTGCCTGACTTTAGAGAGCACCAAACATTGAACGGCACTTATCTACAGACATGTGAATCTGTGAGTAGGGTGAGAAAGTTATCACAAGGCAAATTTATTTGATAGAGAAAAAAAAATAGGAAAGACACAACAAACTACCATCACCTAGATTTGGAATGTAAAATAAATCTCTCTGTACTCTATATGCAAGAAGTGTTAATTTTTAAAGTGAAAGACACTCAGCCCTACCCCTCCCACTGGCAGAAGGAGTAAGGCATATCTTTGTGGACTTTGCTGAGTTGAGGAGAAATGCCCCTTGTCAGCCCCCCTCACATGCCCCACGCAGGAAGGAAATTCCGGGGAGACAGCCTGATGGTTGAACGGGTCTCGCCCGCCCAGGGGGCAGGCAGAAGAATTTATTAAGGTGACAAAGGAGGAAGGGGAGGGACTTGGGGTGACTAGCTATGTGGCTGAACTGGGCTGCCCATCAGGTGATGTCATGAAACTTCCTCTGTGGGCGGGGACCACAATCCCCCAAGGGTGGGGCCAACTCCATTAGACACCGTGGTGAAGCAGGGAGGCCCAGCCGGAGGTGGGGACCGCTTGCTTTTCTTCCAGTTGAGGCCAGAAGGTGGGAGGGGCTCCCTCCCACACTGCCCAAGGCTAGGGGAAGGGCAGTGTGAATCCCCAACACTTTATCACCAAGAACAATGGAAATAACTGTGCTTGTTTGATCAGTATACTTGAATTTCATTTTCATAATTGTTTCAGTGAAGAGGATAGAGTACTTAATCTTTCAGAAATCAGGCATTGGACCTCAAATATTAGTACCTATCCTTAATATTCTTCATAATCCATGATCTCAGACCTCTTTCGACCCCAGCCCCCAACATAAACACTGCTTGAATTGGAGTATCTGGCACTTCCAGAGGTGAGAGGATACTAACTGGTTGAGCATCATATCTTCAGCAAGTTTGGAAAATAGATCTGTGTGTCTTTTTCATCTCTCTTTTTCACTTTTTCCTAAGCAGAATTGTCTGACTCTTTAAGCCTTATCCATCCATTCTTTATTTGTAGAATTTTCTGTGCTATCTTTTCTTGATCCTTCCTAAATGAATTCTCTTTTGGCAGGTACAAAATACTAACCCATAGGCTTGATTATGTAGGGGAATAGCCAAGATTTAATAAGGCATGAAATCTGGAGGAAAATAAAATTAGAGGAAGTAAATTGAGTCTTATATTGGTTGGATACTCGAATAAATATCCCAAGTGGTCTTATTCTGCCATGTTATTAAAATCTAGAATTTCTCACTGAGGTAATCTGCATGTGATGGTTGTAAAAAGCCCTTTAAAGTTGACACCTTATATATTTTTCTATCTTCTACCCTCTCTCCCTTCCTGTTTGGTGGGACCACATTTTTTTTTTAACTTTGGGCTTCAGGCTGGAAGCTATATATGACCTCTACCTCTTCATCTCTTAGAAATAGGGTAGGATCTACTTAATCACTCTCTCCTCTGCCTTCATTATTGTAAGAGTCTGTCTTCTCAGTCCTGCTGTAGCCATTTTTATGCCCAGCCTACTGAGCAGAGGTTCATCCTTCAGTTAGTTAGCAAGCTATTGTCAAGATAGATGGAATTTTAGACTTATTCTGAAGTGCAGCTCTCTCCATCTTCCTTGGAAACAGCTCACAAATTCTTCTCGTTTTCTCAGATGTGATCATCAATCTCCTGCCAGAGGAAATTAAGAACTGTTATTTGTTTGTTGGGTAGGAGAGGTTCCAGAGTTCTGACCCTTAATTTGTTCCCCATTCTTTGTGCTTTGCCTGTAGCATCTGACTAAGGGTTTGCAAAGCTTTCTTTTATTTCTTAAGATTCCCTGCATGAAAAATTGTTTCATTCCATTACTGTCACATTTGGTCTTATTTATTGAAAACAAACAAAGCCACTTCATAGCCCAATTTGCTTCTACCTCTTCCAAATGTTGTGATGCTCCCAACAGGATCTGTGCCTCATAGCCACTGGCGAGATTCCGAAAGACTCAGTTCAGAGCCATGTCATCTCTCCCAGTGGAGTGGGCTATGGGTGCCTTCTTTCCTACATTGGATGATGGCAAATATGTCTCTACTATGTACAATACTGCTCGCTGAATGAAGAGAGGGGCTAAAAGTTACATTAGACTGAATTTGGAATTGAATCATGAATCTCTCTCTCTCTGTCTCTGTCTGTTGTCTGTCTGTCTGTCTGTCTCTCTCTCTTTCTCTCTCTCTCTCTCTCTCTTTCTCTTGACTTCCCTCCCTCCTTTCCTCTATTCCTCCTCTGCTGCTACCATGGCTTATATTTCCACTTGTTTTTTGTGGTCGTTTGGTTTTTTGTTGTTGTTGTTGTTTTCTGCTTAGGGCTGTACTGTTCCATTTGAGCCACACATCTCAAATTTTGGCTTTTTGCTAGCTAACAGAGGATAAAAATCTCATGGAGCTTTTCTGCCTTTGCTAGCCTCAAACCTCGAGCCTCAGATCTCAGCCTCCTGAGTAGCTAGGATTATAGGCATTAACCACTAGTGCCTAGCTTTGAAGATTTCTTATTTTTTTTAAAAAAATCTATTCAGTAACTAAAATATTCTATGTTGATGCGGGTGAAAGTTAATAAAAGTGAAGAGAGATTGTGAGATAAAAGTAGATTCCACATAATTCATATGCTGAATTTTGTGATCACACTATCAAGTGACAGAACCTGGAATTCTCTGGCAAGACTCCATTGCCGGTGAGCTCCTCTGGCTGAAAATGTGAGAATGTGATGTCACTAACAAAGCATGAGCTTGTTGCCAAAGCATGAGTAACCTGGCGGGGAAGGGAAACCAAACACAAAGGGAATATATCCCAATTATAGCTGACACCATGATTTATCTTTCACTTATCCTTTTTCTGGCCACCATGGTTGAATTTTATTTATTTTATATTTATTTATTTTATCTTCATGGTACTAGACTTTGGTGTCAGGGAATTGTACTTGATAGCTAGTACCATTTGGAATATTTCACCAGAACGTTTTAATCTTTTAAACAACTTTTCACTTTGACATATACAATTGATGATATTTACAATATAGACTATGATATAGTGTGTATGCACAAAGACTAAATCTGGCTGGTTAATATATGCATTACTTTGTAGTTATTATATTTGATGACAATCTGTTTCCTCTCAACATTTTCCAATACAATGTACTATTTACTGTCATATAATAGATTTTGTATGCTCGTTTATCTTCTGTAAGTGAATTTTTATGTCTTCTAACCCATCTCCCCAGTCTCTGCCCCCAACTGTCCTAGTCCTGAAAACCACCACTCCATTACTACAATGTCAACACTTCTAGGTTCTACATATGAGTGAGATTATGTAGTATTTCTCTCTCTGTGCTTGATTGACTTAACATAGTGTTCTCTAGACTAAATGAGTAGATCACAAATGACAGGATTATACTCATTTAGTGCCTGAATACTATTTTATTTTGCATGTATACCACATTTATTCATTTCATCATGAGTTACAGTTATATAGTGAGACATTGTCTCAAAAGAAGCAAGTAGCCAGGTGCCAGTGTTTCATGCTTATAATCCTAGCTACTCAGGAAGCTGAGATCTGAGGATCACAGTTCAAACCTAGCCAGGGCAGTAAAGTCTGTGAGGTTCTTATCTCCAATTAACTATCAAAAAGCTGAAAGTAGAACTGTGGCTCAAGTGGTAGAATACTAACCTAGAGTACAAAATCTCAGGGGCAGAGCCCAGTTCCTGAGTTCAAGTATCAGGACTGATGCACACACGTACACACCTGTTTGTAGATGGATATGTGGATGGATGGAGAGAGACAGAGCTGTGTGTGTGTGTGTGTGTGTGTGTGTGTGTGTGCGTGTGTACAAGAACACACACATATGCATGCCCAGGCATATGCATATGTCTTCTCAGAAGATTGTGACAGGTTAAATTTGAATGAATATATGCAGATGCCAAGAAGACTAGAAATTCAGCAATTGGGTTTGGCTTATACACATCCCTTTGAGACTTACTAACATAAGCTCCACAGTGGAGACTGCAGAGACTTTCTAGGGAATAAATATAAAGCTAGAAGAAATTCAAGGTTGGAATTCTAGTGAACATCAGTAGTTCAGAAGCTAGTAGCAGATAACTAGTTTATTTTTAAACAGAGAAATTATAGAAAATTTAAGAGACAAGAGTTATGTCATTCAGCCAAACAGAGAACTCCAGAAAGGTGGAATGCATTGGAGAACATACCTCTGGATTCGATACTATGGGCTTTTCTAAGTGCTATTCCACTGGGATAATTAGCATGCTAGGATGTGGGCCACAGGGTCCGGGGTGTGGCTGAAGACAAACAGCTGAGCTACATCCCTGCAAGAATGAGTAGGCTGAGCATGTAGTTCCTAGCTCAAGACTTAAGTGATCTTGAGTGATACTTTATCTTGCTTTGCCTCAATTTCCTAAGCTGTACAATTTAGAGTTGATTATATATGTGTGTGAAGTATACTTCATATCGTTTACCATGATACCATGGTAGTTATTAAGTACTCCTCCACCACCCAGGACAAATACTTTCAAAGAAATATTAATCCTGTTGTGGTTCTCAAATTATGTTTCAAGTGTGTGTCAAGGGAGATCAAATATCTGACATCCTGCATATTATTGTTGCTATCTTGGCAACTTATATATTTTGACTTTAGTCACAAGAGATTAGTATGTAGGATATAATAAACCCTTTTAATATCTCATATTAGCATTTCTTCTTAAGATGAACTGATTAAATGATTATTATAACCTTCATTGTCATATTTATCCTATTTCTGAACCAACGATACAGGGCACATGGTATCTGCTATATAAACTTTACATCTTGGTTTATTCAACTTTTCAAATAAAAGTTTTTAATAGTAATAATTGTTAGAAAAATCTAATTGGTACCTCTTAGGAACTTTGCTCAAAGATTTCAAAGACTCATTATTTCTTCCTGCTTGGTGTTCTCCAATCCTGCCAACTGTCCTGCATTCAGAAGACCTCCCATTTCTCAGTGTAAATAGAAATCTATGCAATGATTAGAAATGAAGCTGGACCCTTTTAGACTGCAACAAAAAATCACAGGGGCTCAAAAAGGCTCCAGTAGAACTACTCATGCTCTCTTTGATTACATTATAAAGAAACCTACCCAAACCCAGGACTCCTAGCATTAACCCCAAGATCTTCTGATCCATTTGGCATCAGCTCTCTTTGATACTGAATTTCTTATTTTTGAATTCTTGAAAAGGTCTTTTTTTAAAAAAAGAAAACAACAGAAAAAAGTCCGGCTAGCAAAACCTTTTCTGGGCCCTGAATCACTCTAGTTACCTGGAAAAAAAAAAATCCACACAGTCTGAAAGCATCAGTCATTCAAGCTAGGAGCCTTTTTTTCTTACTGGCTGAAAATACCCAACCAAACTTCAGAAGAAAATTACTTTTGTGTTTTTAAAGCCCTATTCTATTAATAAACTTATAGATAAACTGTCAGTATTTTAAATGACTATACTTTTAGTCCTTGTAATTAATTATAAATCAAAAGAAGTTGATTTAATCTATACCATTGCTTCCAATTTGTTAAGATTCTATTTGTATAATGATCAAACTTTTAAAAAGTTTCTTGAATCAATTCCTTTGGGCAGGTTAGCATGTTTCCTAGGCCTTGCTTAGAATACTTAAAATATGGCTCTGTACTTCACACTCTTTTGGCAGTTCTTGAAGGAAAAGGGCTAGGTATGGTTTTGGTTTGGGATTTTCTTATCCTTCTGAACATCTAGCAACTGCTCAATAAATACTTCTGGATTACCAAATTCTGAGGAAGAGTTAGAAATACGATGATATTTTAAATCTATGCCTGATACGTTTTATTCTTTATGCCTTCACATCTCTGCTGCTTTTCCAGGTGCTCGTTTGAATCTTTGCTGTGAAATGCTTAGTTCTCCAGAAATTCGAAGTTCTTGGCTCAGCCACTTGGGTTGTCCTGCCTTTTATAGGTGCAGTAAATTTGATCACCATCAAGGGCTGTTAAACAACATACAGTGATAAAAATAGTTCCCTTTGCTGACATTAGGTGTTTTCTAAAATAGCTCAATAAATTCTGGTCAACAAAAACTCTTTTGTGATTTTAAAAGTCAGAAAGTGAACTGTTGACACAAATCTGGGCAAATAGAAAAGAAATGGCCCTGTAGTTGCTCGGAAATATGTTCGACTTGCTTTTTAACATGACTAGAAGGTAACTGTTCCTTATTCTTCGGTATTATAATAGAAGTTATGCAAGCTTATGAGGTTACAAGAGGGCTTGTAGGAGGTGACTTGTTTGTAAGGTGATGTATCTGAAGGAGGCAAAATGTGTAGGGTGGGTGGGGGTGGTAAATTGATAACTTTAGAAGAAAAAGGGAGAGTTGGTTTGAAATTTCACTCCTCAGATTTTTAGGAATAGGGGTAGTGATGATATTGCTATCTACAACAATGAAATCCTGGCCAGAAAATAAGGCCTACAAACAGGAGGAGCTGACTCGTTTCTTTCCTTCACTCTACTCTCCACTTTAATCCTTCTCAAATAGAACTGCAAACTTAAATTCCTGAATTATACTCTTATGCCATCTTTCCATCTATTGGCTATCATATCAAAAACCAAACACAAAAGGAATAGAAAAACACACCAAATCTAAAGTGCAGAAGCCAAGTACATGTTTTTTTTCTGTTATCTGCTCAGCGAGGTAACCATGAGAAAGCTGTACAACCTTCATGGGTTCGTTGTTTCTTGTGGAATCAGAAAGAATTTGCAGTACATGACATCTAAGTAAATCTATTCAGATTCCTGCATTAATTTCCAACACCTACATTTTGCGTGACCACCCTTATTTTTTTTAGCTTGATCTCCTACGAATTCTGAAGTGCAGTATTGTACAAATACATCATTTTGTACCTGCATGGTATTTCATAGGCTCATTTTTATTCTTTTAGGCATTCATTGGATTTGTAGTTCTTTCACCTTGCTTATTCTTCCTCATTCTTACTGTGTAGCCTAGGAAGAGATTGAATTTGCTTGCTCATCTACCCATCTATCTGTTGTTTGGGGTTGTTTTACCACCAACTTGGATTAGATGTGTGTATCTCATCCCTTTATCTTGCTTTTCCATCCACTTCCTTAATCTCTTTGCTTCACAGACTTCCTCATATACCATATAGGAATGTTGGATATTAGAGGCTATCACTGTAAAATAGTGGATTGAAATATATCAGAGCATGTACGTTTCCTGCTCAAATATTATCATAGGAAGGGAAAGTGTATAAATAAGTGAAATGAACCTGGAGACTAATCCTAGAGAGTACTGAAGAGTGAGGTTAATAGCAGAGCCATTCCATGTTCCCTTGTTAAAATAATTTACATGCCAACTCAAATATGCTTGCCAGTTGAATTCAAATCTGAGTCCACCAATAAGCAGACTGAATATAATGTCTTCCGTAGTACCATTCAATACTAAGTTGATCTTTAAATATTTGTTCTTCAGCTCTTGCTATGTCTCTGCTAAAAGGTGTTACTGTGTGCAAGCTGCAATATTTCTCCATAAATGTGCATGCTTTATTCATTTTATAAGCCCTGATAACACCTACCACATGCTTCTGCCCACATTACACATTAAATTTGCATTGAAGATAGCTCGAAGTTCAGAGTGGAAATGATTGTAGGAAAATAAGGACAGGAACAGTATGTAAAGCAGAATAAGAATCCAGCATGAGAGATAAGCCAAGGCACAGGGGATCTGGTACCCTGTTCTTTGCACTGATCTGGCTTTTGGTCCTTGGTGGAACACAGATTCTAGAGCTGAACTATGGCTAGAAACCATCAGATCGTATACTTCCCATAATGTGACATCTTTTTTTTTTAATTATATTTTTGTTATCTTTAAATAGTTGAGCAAAGGAGTTGCCATTCAACAAAGCAGTTTATGAATACAGTGCATCATTGTCATCCCTGTCATCATACAACGTAGCATCCTGGGGTAAGAAACAGGTGCATTTTTAACAAGTTTTTGTTTGGGCAAGTCATTATAATTTTAGTATGTGCTAGGAAAACAAAACTTTCTAGGTATGTGAGTACTTGATGTTTCCTATTAAAATTAGAAGCACATAAGTTAAATAAGAGTGTACAAATGTAGAAAAGATTATGATGAAATTCTTCTGTTCTGCAAAGAAACAAATTGATTTGGCCACATTCACTTAATATGTGATTGGCAGTGTCTGGCTAAGTCTCCAGTGAATTGGAAAAAGCCTGAGAGCCTAGAGCTGTTACCATGTGGGTCAAATGATTTTCATTTTTCTTCTCTTATACTTCTGTATATACAGAAACTGGATATTATGGGCCCAAGCTTCCAGGGTTGTCCTGAGCATGTATAAAGGAGTATGAGCTGGTTCTGAAATTGGGGGTGGGGCACCTGGTCGTGTGTTTATTTTAGCTCATATCTCAGATTGGTTTTCTCATGGCATAAGTTGCTTTCCTCACTACTGGCTTATGTTTAACCACACAGTCTAACTCCCCAGTTTTTTCCCGGTGAGCAAAAAGTATAAATGTATTTCTCTTTGCTGTAGTTCTTTCCAAGTAATTTCTCCTACAGTTCCAATTAGAGTCCTCACATGAACCAAGAGCATTAAGAATAGGAAATGTTGCTATTCCCACCTTCTACATGAAGAAAACGAATGTCTCACAGTCATTCAGTAATTCCATGAGGGCTGTGTCTCCTTTTTCACAGCTGACTGCTGTTTCCTCTCTTTTTCCCTTCAGGAAGAAAGAAAAATACAGACTGATGTAAATGAGGCATAATTGTTGGACTTCACACCCCTATTTATATTTTATAATGCTGATTGCTTTCAAACTGATCTCTGAGCCTGCATGGATTGTCTCCGGAGATAAATGACTAACTTGTTTTGAAGAGAAAAAATGTCCATCAAACTCCTGTGCCTTTTCTTGAGATTCAGTACTCCCACTAACTTTTGTCACATCTCAATAGAATGCCCCACGTTGCTCTTTGACAAAAATAATATTTTTAAAAGAATGTTACATTGGCAATCTAAGAGGGATCCCATCGTTCCAGGAAAGGGTGAGGGGAAAGATTTGTACAGCTCCGGTGATTTTTTTAAGTATCTGTGGACAGAGAAAGAGAGATAGAGAGACAGAAACAAAGACAGAGTCAGAGAGATCCCGTAAGTGGTTCTTTACATTTGTGAAATCCAGTGGCATTAGCACAACCCTCATGCCGCTGCTATTACTTTGAAGCATTCAGAATAAAAAGGGTAGTGCTGAGTTTCACTCATAAAACACAATTCCATTCAGAACCACCCATTTCAGCCATCTTTCTCACAAGCAGGTGGAATACTCTCAAGAGCTTTCTGTTTGTGCATATGCCTCTTTTTAAATACATTTGTTCCACACGGATGCTACTTTATTAAATGAAGCTGTTGTGATGTGGACAGGGCCTCAAGCAAGTGTAGCAAGACTTCTAATCACAGTAAGCCAGTACAGCCCTGCTATCTGTAGCTGGTGACCAGCCACTCTTTCCTTTATTAATGGGCTTCCTTTGCCAAGGGACGGACTACAGCATTTTCAGAAACCCATTAAAAAGCACAGCCTATTGTAGCTGCCCTCTGCCAGACAGTATGAATTCTGTTTTCTTCCTCTGTGTCAGGGGAAATGCCTCTTGCAGATCCATTGTGGGCTCTATCTAGCCAGCACCATTCCCTCCTATGTTCTGTGTTTAAGTCCAGCATCCGGGTTCATTTGCTGATGGGTGTTTCAGTGGCTGCTCTATGCTGTTTTTATCTGCCCTGCAAGTGGACTCAGCTATGGCACATCTGAACACAAAAGCATCAATTGATGAAAAAAGGTAGTAAGGAAATAACCTTTCTTTTCCAGAAATATGTGCCTTCCCTCTAGAAACTCATTGTAACTTTGTCTTTTAATATTTTATTATCTTTAACTTGTTCTGAAGGTGTTCCATTCAATGAAGCAGTTTATGAATAATGTCATCCCTTCCACATTCTCATGCATTCCAACCGACCTACCCCTTCTCTTAATTTTCTTAATTTTGTAGGCATGAAATGCATTTTTTTTTTGCCAGTCTTGGTGTTTAAACTCCGGTCACTGTTGCTGAACTTCCTTTGTTCAAGGTCAGCACTCTAACACTTGAGCCACAGTGTCACTTCCAGCTTTTTTTTGGATATGTGGTTCTGAGGAATCGAACCTAGGTTTTCATGCATCCTAGCCGAGCACTCTTCCACTAAGCCACTTTCTCAGCCCAAGCAGTTTAATTTTTTTTTTTACTATAGTCTCCTCTTCTCTTTATTCAACTAACCCCACTTTGACCTCACCTCACCCCTTTCAAATATGCCTTAGCCCCCACTGCACCCCATCTAGAAGAAACTTCCAAACACACGCCAACAATTCAAGTGTCTTACACCAGGGGGAGAGGTTCACCCCATCACTAGAGAAGGGTCTTCTGGCCTCCTACTTGAACTCCCATAAAGCAGACTCATGATGATCCTGATGGAGGTCAGTCCATCCCTGAGGAGCTCCAGTAGGTTAAATTCAGGCATGCTTCTCTATAGAGCAGAAATTCCAACTCTCTGCTAAAGCCAGACATACAGCAGATTCCTGCAAAGCTGTGGGTGAGTGGGAGTTGCACAAATTTATCACCATCAGCTTCATGAAGAAAATACCTGAATTAATAATACCACTAGTTGGTCAATCCTGGACTCTGAGGAATAGCTGTTCTTTCCAGAATGTGCAAGGGATTTTGAGAGGGGTTCAGGTCAACAAACGTTGAGGCTTTTTTGTTGTTGTTTTAGGGGAGGTAATGATAGGGAACCACAAGGTATTGCATATGCCAGGAAATGCTCTACCATAAAGCTATACCCATGTCTGGAGCTTTGTTTATTATTATGGATGGCCTTGCTGTATTCATGATTATTACCTGCTATTTCTTTGTTAGTTAAAAAAATCTACTTATCATGTTGAATGATAGTCTGTGTTCTGGAAAGTTCTGAGGAGCCAAGACACTGCATTCAGAGAACACTGATTGTCCTAGTCACTGCACTTTTGTCTCAGTCCTATACCTCCTCTTCTCCAAAACCTTTTCTTTGTGATTCTGAAATATGTGGTTGTAGCTAAAAATTAAGACTATGTATATATATATACATATATATACATATATATGTATATATATATATGAATGTGTACCTTATAATAATTCAGAGTCATTTGTTTTAACTTTTAAACCTAATACCACCTTTCAGTGGCTGTGTTACCTTTAGCAAGCTACTTAGCTGATCTCTAAAGTGTGACTAATAATGACACCTACCCTAGAGTATTGTCAAGGGGTGAGATTTGAGATGATGCATGGGGAAGAAGGACTTTTAAAATATAGAGACCTCGGGCTGGGGATATAGCCTAGTGGCAAGAGTGCCTGCCTCGGATACACGAGGCCCTAGGTTCGATTCCCCAGCACCACATATACAGAAAACGGCCAGAAGCGGCGCTGTGGCTCAGGTTGCAGAGTGCTAGCCTTGAGCGGGAAGAAGCCAGGGACAGTGCTCAGGCCCTGAGTCCAAGGCCCAGGACTGGCCAAAAAAAAAAAAAAAAAAAAAATATAGAGACCTCTATGAATATTAGTATAGCTCTGCTTTGGAAAGAGCAGAGAGGAGAAAGGCCATTATTATGCGTGCTGGAGGAAGGCTCGGAGGAGGCTCTTTAAGGAGTGTGGATGCATCTATGGGTCACGAAACACTGCATGGTGACTTTCAATGCCTACGATGGCTCAATCTGCATTGTTCATATGACTCCATCTTGTTGTCCAAAATACAGTCGTTCTGTTGCTTTACAGCTAAGGGAGAAGCAACAACTGAACAAGCTGGTCACAGGTTGGTATTCATAAATATCGAGGTAAAATCTATACCCTGAAAATCATCTAGGCAATTTTGCATATTAAGCATTATTTGTACCCAGAGGCAAAGTGAGTATCCTGAATCAATAATCCTGTTTTTGGTTGATTTCAACATCCACCCATCTAGCTTTGAGAGGGGCTGGACTTGCACCAAGTCAACATGCACTATACATGCCCCAGATGTAGCACTAGGTGTTTGCTATGAGAAATTTCGTAAAATTCATCAACAGTAAACATTTTACTGTACTTTCCCATCAAGTGGATATAAAGCAAAGTGCCATAGGGCTAGCTAAAAGGATACATTTCTGTTGCTTTAGGCCTTTTACTATCTATTTGAATTCTTCCTACCTTGGGCAGAGTGACAGCCAATTCCTCTCTGGCTGAAGCTAGCTGAACTTTCCATTAAAAATCTACCAGTCTAAAGAATCTAAAGGTTATTTTTTGTATTTAGAAAACTTGTAGGTATTAATAAATAAAAGCAAATTTAATCTTGGAGCTTATGGCTCATCCAAGAGGCAGAAATCTGAGGATTGTGGTTCAAAATCCATCTAAGCAGAAGACTATGAGACTCTTAACTCCCATTAACCAAGAAAAAGCGAGAAGTGGAGGTGTGGATCAATTGGTATGGCACAATCCTTGAGCAGAAAAGGCCAAGTGAGAGAGCACAAGGCCCTGAGTTCAAGCCCCAGTATCAACACAAAAGAAGAAGGGGAAGGAAGAAGAGAGGTCGAGTGGGGTGAGGGTGAGAGGAGGAGGAGGAGGAGGAGTAGAGGAAACTAAAAACAAAAACAGTCATTTGAAAAGCTAGTATGTTCTGGGGATGGACAGGATGGATGGCTTCCCTGGCCCCAGCATCATGGGCCACGGAAGCAGTTGTAAGGATTTACTAATGTCACGTGCTGTAAGTAGCCTGGTAGACAGTTGAGAGGGCCACGAGCAGGTGTGGCCCAGCAGGAGAAAGTCCTCCTGAATCATCAGAAACAGCCCAGCCCAGCTCCCTATTGCCAGAAGAGAGAGAAAACTGGAAGTTCTCTGCAGGCATGTTGGAAGACTGAAATATCCATAGCCTACAGGACATAATCTGAAAGTCCAGCCAGAAGGAGTGTCATGGCAGCCAAGTCCGGAGTGATGAAGCAAGTGTCCTTGACTGTGTCTTGTTCCTTTATTGGGCAAAAAACACACATGTTGAATTTGACAAGACTGGCAGGACCTTTGGTAGAATGGACTCTACTGCCATCCCTTTATTATCCAGACCCAGTCATTCCCATACCAAATATTACACACACACACACACACACACACACACACACACACACACACACACGTGGCATTATCAGTGTCAGGGCCAGGACAAGGTAGAATTCAGGTCTTCTGAAACCTCAATTACTCTGGGATATATTCAAATATACTTGGCTCAGATCCCTAATTAGACCTTCTCCCTTCAGGAAGGAATTTGCACTCCTGATTTTTGTGTCCATTAGTGTTTGGTTGTTGGGTAGATGCTATAAATAGTATTATGTAAGTTGGGATGGCCCATTTCCTAACTCCTACAACATCTAAAAATTGACACCACTAATTCTATGGCTCACTGAGCATTAGGGGTATTGCAAAGAGAAGATGTAAGTACAGGACCAGAATGAGAGGAAGATGGAACTACACTGAATAATAGTTGGGTTTCTAACATCTACAAATTATATCCTCCTACAGTACAATTGATCTGCCCTGAATGCTTGCCCAGCCCCAGAAAATGTGCAATTCTAAGACAGACCACAGAGTCATCAGATAGTCACTGTTCATCTCTCTTCAGGATAGCCTTCCCCCTTAGCATGGTCCTAGTTACATGGTTCCTGCCCTATGGACGGCTGTGATACCTAGCTCTGCTCTTCTTCCAGAATCTTCAGTCCATACACCAAAGATTGGGGGCAAAGGTTTCCCTGGGACATATGGAAACCCAGGAATCTACTTCGCTGAAATTTTGTCTCAATCAAGACAATATGATTTTAATTCCCAGTTTATGCTATCCTTGAGTAACAATGGAGGAATATTTCTCTGATGGAGAAAATAGGCATTTCAGGCCTCATTTCCTCATTTCTTCTTGAAATTCTTGTGTAACCGTGGGCAAAGGAATTTGCTTCTTTTATTTTATGAATATTTCCAAAGAGAAGAACCATTAGTGCCGGGCTAGATTTACCTCCTAGTGCGGAGATGCTAAGCTTACTCCCTTATCAGTGCTCCCCTTTTCACCCTCTCCCCTGGGCACCTGACCAGCAGGCTGCCAAGGTGGAGTGAAGGGAGACGGGAAAGCCTAAAGTGCACATGGCAGAACGAGATCCCCTTTTCCTCCCTCCTTACCCACCAAGGAAGCCAGGTGCAGACGGATCTCAGAGACGCTTGGGAGAGCAATCCAATTTAATCGGGAGGGGCTCACAGTAATATAGTAGTGATGACGAGGATTGAGCATGAGCTGGCGATAAGCTGGTGAGCTTGTCTATCCAAGAGCAGCTCCCAAGGACCTCCCTCATGGGCTAACATCACTTCCCATAGTACCGCCCTCTGGGCAAAGCCCGCGCGAAAAGGGAGCACACATGCTCGCTGGCGCAAGGTGGGGGATAGTCTCAAAGCTACCCCTTCTGGTTCCAGACCCAGAAGGAGATAGGTGTGGCTCACTTCCACACTGCCCCAGGGCTGGGGGAAGGGTGGCATCTCGGGAGCGCTCTCCTCGCCCTTCCCCCCCTTAAGGCCAAGATGAATCCCCAACACATTAGAATAATTAAATGAAATTATGGCTATGCAAATGAAAGCTAAAAAACACATTTTTAATTTGAAAATTAAAAGTTATGCTTTATAATCTTGTGCCACAATAACAATATGTGAACAGTGAAAATTAAAACAATCTCTAACCACTTTTACTATGTTCCAGAAAATAAACCAGGCTCGGGGTTTGAGCTCAGGGCCTAAGCACTATCCCTGAGTTTCTTTTGCTCAAAGTTAGTGCTTTACCAATTGAGACACTGCTTCCAGATTTTTCTGAGTAGTTTTTTTGGGATAAGAGTCTCACAGACTTTCCTGCCTAGATTGGCTTTGAACCACAATCCTCATATCTCAGTCTTCTGAATAGCTAGGATTACAGGCATGAGCCACCAGTGTCCAAAATCAGGAAAGCATTTTAATACTCTCTCTTCCTCTCTCTGTCTCTGTCTCTCTATCTCCTTGTCTCTATCTCTCTCTTCCATATATTTTATTTAATAACCTTTTTCTTTATATGGAAAATTTTAAACATATATTAGTTGTACAAAGTAAAGAGCTTCATCATAGCATTTCCATACATGCATTAATATATTTTGATTGTATAATATATTTAATTACCCGTATTTTACTCATTTATACCCTCTTCCCTTTGTTCCCTTTTCCTTCCAACTGTCTAGTAGGTCCTTCTTTATGTTCATGTCCTTGTTGCTTAACCATCAGAATGTAGCTAAAATTTCTCTCAAGTCTTCTAATTATCTGACCAATCCCATATTTAAACCATAGTATACCTCAGTGTGTGTGTGTGTGTGTGTGTGTGTGTGTGTGTGTGTGTGTGTGTGTGTGTGCTGGTACTGGTCTTGAACCGAGGGTTTGTCCTTTAAGATTTTCACTCAAGGCTGGCACTCGGCACTCTACCACTTGAGCCAAAACCCTACTCCCAGTTTTTTAATGGTTAATTTGCAAAGAGTCTCACAGACATTTCTGAATAAGCTGGCATCAAAATGCCTCCTGAGTAGCTACTCAGCCTCCTGTGTATCTAGCATTACAAGCATGAACCACTGGTACCTGGCTAGTGTCTGTACTCAACTATCACACGATGTTGTTCCTCAATAATATAGCATTCAAGCACTCTTGTAAGCATGGATCTGAAAGAGTGATGTTTGCTGTCAATCTGATAATAAGAAAAGATGGCAGAGGGTCAGCTAGTGTATATTTTATTTAAAAAACTCATATATCCATAGAGCTGTTATTCAAGTACTTAATATCCAAATATATCTCATTTACTGGCATCCAAGGCTCTGTTTGTGCCTAGGGCCTCAGCAATAGATTAGTTGACACAGTACGATTTTTTTTCTACTTTTATGATTTCTAGTAACTGCACAAAAGCAGAGACTATATCTGATTATTTCCATTTCTTTCCTTATTGGCTTAACTTAATTATACAGTGGGCTATCACTGTGGTATTTACATACATTTATATAATATCCCTTGATCAAATTTGCTATGTAAAGTTAAAGTAGCAAGTGTGATCTTATTCACATAAACCAATAGAACACCAAACCTCAGAGATGAAGCTGGAAGCTAAGAAGTCATTCCCAGCATCTCAACACAGAGAATCCAAAAGGATAGGACAGCAGAGAGCAGAGCAAACCTGCTTCTCACTCTGAAACAAGCTCCATTGTACCTGTTTAGTGGAGATAGAAAGATTTAAGAAAGAAGTCTTTGTCAAACATTTAAACGTCTGAGGATTTAGGAAGTTATCGTTTTGTGTTATAACATTTTCTTGAAGGTCACCAAGGTGTTCCTTCCAAAATATTTTGGCAACCTTTGTTACTTTGTCTGGATCAGTACAGGTGCTTAGAATCACTTGTTGAAAGAGAGGCATGGTACTCACCCTCCTGAAAGCGAGAATGTAGTGGGGCACTTAAGCAGCTACCATTTGCCATGCGTGCTTTCCAAACCTTGTCTGTATTGCCTCACTTTCTGTTAATTGTTCAAATTGAGAGGTGAAAGGTGTTTCCCAGTTCATATATAAGTGTAGCCTTCCTTGAATAATGCATAGACTTCAAGAGTTAGTAGAATATTTAGATATCCATTAGCTAATTTTATTTTTCTTGTGCAGCAAATGTCAGTTCAGGTTTTGCTGGTCAAACACACCTTATAATGGGCTTTGGTAATTTAGCTCCTAGGAATGGCTTGCCTACAAAGCTCCATAAAAGTTTATTGACTTCTGCTTGCTGGCTTAGGATGAAGGTTAGAACATACTTCAAAAATTAGCTTCATCCACTTTAATGACTTCATTACAGAGCAGTTTGCATGCTCTCGAGCACTTGCTAATATAATTTTTTAACACCAGTGTGTAGCTATCTTGAGCTGTTTCTGTGTAGCAGGAGAGGTGGGTTAGGCTTGTTGAAATGGCCAAGATAAAAAGTCTTTGCTGTGGTAACCTACAGTGTTTGGGTAGTTAGAACATTCACTACCAATATGGTCAGATGTGATCCAATGCAATAAGATCATTATATTAGCTATTGCTTTCTCTAAGGACAAATAAATAGTGATTTGAAAATTTGTAGTATGTATAAAGACAAAATGGATGCCAATGGATGTTTACTCCCATTCATTAGTATGCATCCAACCTCAAATGAACTAAGCTTACTGGTATCTTATATTTCTTAAAAAATAAGTTTATAACCAGGTTCTGGTACCTCCTGCCTATAATCTTAGGTACTCAGGAGGCTGAGATCTGAGGATTGCACTTGGAAGCCAGCCTGGGAAAGAAAGTCTATGAGACTCTTATCTACAATTAGCTACCAAAAAGTTAAAAGTAGAGTGCTAAATGGTAGAGTTAAATGGTAGAGTGCTAGCTTTGAGTAAAAAAAGCAGAGGGACAGTGCCCAGGCCTTGAATGCCCTAGGTCTGACAACAAAGAAACAAACAAATAAATAACAGAAGTAACAACATTTATTTTAAGTACAAAAACATGATACTTAAAAAAAATGAACTCAGGGCTGGGGATATGGCCTAGTGGCAAGAGTGCCTGCCTCGGATACACGAGGCCCTAGGTTCGATTCCCCAGCACCACATATACAGAAAACGGCCAGAAGCGGCGCTGTGGCTCAAGTGGCAGAGTGCTAGCCTTGAGCGGGAAGAAGCCAGGGACAGTGCTCAGGCCCTGAGTCCAAGGCCCAGGACTGGCAAAAAAAAAAAAAAAAAAAAAAAAAAATGAACTCAATAGGGAGGAGGTGATACACAATCACTAATTCATTTCCTTGAGCCCAGTAGTATATTTGGACTTACTTTTTATTGATGGAGGGAGGGGAAATTTGACAAAATATTAAGTACTGTTTTGTTAAGACTATTTTTCACATAAGAAAATCAAGGGCTGAAAAGTCTTGGAGTTTTTTTGTGGTGACTTTTACATAAAAGCTTACTTTTTAATGTAGTAGTCACTAGCTATGTAACAATATTTAAATTTGTAATTGGAATTAAATTAAAATTAAATCCTCTATTCACTACAACCACATCATAAGTATTTGTTATCCACCTGTGCTTAGTAGTTACCAAGTTGTATGGTATAGCTATTGAACAATTTTATTACTGCTGAAGGATAGTTCTTTCTTTAACCTCCAATCTAATACTGGTTCTATGGTTGCAATATGCATTCCACTCACTTATTTTTCATAGCCACCAAATGCTTTCCAGAGAAACACCACTAATTTTAATTTCATAGGCAGACTTTTTGAAAGCAATGTATCATTGCATTCAAAAGCCATACCCTGCTTTATTAAAGCATGTTATAATGTCACTATACTTAAATTATCCACACTGGGTTCATAATTACCACTTTAGGTCTTTTAATATACATATCCCTTAATTTTGCATTTTTCTTAAACATATCAATTTGTACTTAACCATAAATAATAGACTGCTTGGCTCATACATATCAATGAGCCTTTCCTTTAGATGTGAAAGGTTTCTTGCTTAAAACCAAGGAATATTTTTGAGAATCTCAAATCCCTTGACAGATGCATGTTGCCATGAGGATTTATTTTCTTCTTCTCACAGCTAAAATAGCAACAGTTGCATTTTGCCATTTAACAATATTGGAGGAGATAGTTATAGCAAAATGATTTACAAATAGTGATTGCATTTCCCAACTTACCTATTTCCATAAATGAGTCCAAACATTTAATTTAGATTTGAATATTAAGCCTAGCAATATCAATATCTGTATCTTCACCGATCATACAAGAAGATTTTTGCTTTTGATCCAAGTACAAACACATCAGAAATTGTTTTATGCCTTGACATTCATACCTTTCTCTATTTAAAGAAGTAACTTCTTAGAGGCTCTGAGTTCAGTGGCCTGAAGGCCCACCAGTATTCTCAATACTGATAGATGCCTGTAATCTCTCTGTTAAAATTTCTATTTCTCTAGGAAACTGAAAGGGAATACCAAAATTGAGAGACACAGGGTAAAAAGACAAATGTCTACAAAAGCAATACTTGAAAAACTGTTTGGTAGGGCTGGGGATATGGCCTAGTGGCAAGAGTGCCTGCCTCATATACATGAGGCCCTGGGTTCGATTCCCCAGCACCACATATACAGAAAATGGCCAGAAGGGGTGCTGTGGCTCAAGTGGCAGAGTGCTAGCCTTGAGCAAGAAGCCAGGGACAGTGCTCAGGCCCTAAGTCCAGTCCCCAGGACTGGCCAAAAAAAAAAAAAATTAAAAAAAAAAAAAGAAAAACTGTTTGGTGTAAATCAACTGAACAACTCATGGGGGAGAGGGAAAGGGGGAGGGGGAGGGGGGCATGAGGGAGGAGGTAACAAACAGTACAAGAAATGTATCCAATGCCTAACGTATGAAAATGTATCCTCTCTGTACATCAGTTTGACAATAAAAATTAAAAAAAGAAATTCTGTAAAGCATATATAACAAAAAAAATTCCTATTTCTCCAAATATGATGATGTATGACTCTAATTCAGCCCTCAGGAGATAGTATCATGAATCAAGACTACCCTGGGCTACATAGAAAGAGGAAAGAAGGAAAGAAGGCAGGAAGGAAGGATAAAAAAAATGAAAAAAACGAGGTAACAAACAGTACAAGTAATGTATCCAATGCCTAACATATGAAACTGTAACCTCTCTGTGCATCAGTTTGATAATAAAAATTTGAAAAAAAAAGAAAAAAATATTCTTTAATTAAAAAATTGCTCTTAGATGAGATACTGTTAACAATAGGTGACATTTAATCTAGGAGCTGAAGGCTTCAGTTCTATGCATGTTGCCTCGGTATACTTTTTTTTGTCTATGTTGGGAAGTAAAAATACACTGGTGGTTGGATATTCTATACAAAGAAAACATGCAAATAACAGAACTATCTTGTGAGAATAAAAAATGTAAATTTCCCTTAAGAGCTCATCATATATAAAGAATACCCTGTAAATGAACCCAAGAGATAATTAAGAGCCAGAGTAAGACGAGCCCTACATTCATTCATAAGGCCTTTGGTTTTTTACATTAGTTTAAAAATGGGAAGAAATATGGCAGAGTTGGAGATACAGTTGTACTATAAGGCTTTGTAACTGTGAATAGTTTCTCCTCCATTACTGTGGAGACTAGGTTGGAGAACAATGCTCAAGGAGAAGACATCTGTTAGGCATATACTGCTAAAACCATCAAAAGTGATTTCAAATGTCACAACAAAGATGACAATAGAAACATTAGAAATGGAAAAGTGCATAAGAATTCTGGAAATTAGTTAGCCCTGTAAATGATTGAGAGTCAAGTTTTTGTGATCTTTCTCAATCCTAAGGGGAAATATGGAAAACCCCTAGTCTGCTTGATATACTTGACATACTTAAGGATATCCGCATGGGTAATGTGCTTATGACTGCTATAGTGTCCCTACTTATCCCAGTTGTCACAACCTATTCTTTGATAGGTATTAACTAATTTCCCTTTCAATGTGTATAACACTCTAGCTAACTTAAAGGATGCTAGAAATATGAGACCCTTGTCACATACACACACATAGACACACACCACACCATATATATTATATATGTATATCTATCATATATATACCATATGTGTATATATGTACATATATATACATGTATATATACATGTACATGTTGCATATATATATATACATATGGGGATAAAGTGTGTGTGTGTGTGTGTGTGTGTGTGTGTATACCAGTACTAAGGCTCATACTCAGGGCCTCCATCTCTTGCTTGGCTTTGTCTCTCAAGGCTGGTGACCTACCACAAGAGCCACTTCCAGCTTTTTGGTGGTTAATTGGTGGTAAGAATATCCCAGACTTTCTTGCTGGGGTTTAGACTGATGATCCACAGATCTCAGCCTCCTAATCAGCTAAGATTACCAGTGGGAGTCACCAGCACCAAGCTATCTTTCTTTTATATCTTCTAAAGATACAAGTAACAACCAAAATAAAAGGAATCCGGGATAAAGCTTTCCAAGTCTGATCAATGATCTGGAAACTTTTAAGAAATAAAAATTTCCCAACAATATAGTTTCTGGTTAAGATGTTTTAGAGTGAGATCCAAGAGTTTTATTTCATTTTTAATTTCAACTGATGCTAGTGGCTAGTTGAGTTACATTTATGGGCACGTTTTCTAAATCTGACTTGGTTTTTAATCTGACTCTATGGTCTTATCAAAGCACTTTACTTTCAGGATCCTAATTTATCTATTTCAATAAGTATCATATTCAAGTATCCTCCTTGCCTGTCATTGGATTTGCCTTGATGAGTTGCTTCCTGGTTTATACTAATTCCTCATTCTGAAACTGTAATCTCTATTAGATTTTCCCCTGCATGTACTACCTCATATCTCCTCACACTCTTCTTCCCTTTCATTCTCCCTGGAGGAGTCTGCATGCTAGGAAATCTCTGTGTAAGCAGCCTGAGTAGGCTCAGTCAAAAGCACATGTCGGATGCCATCCCCCACAGGGAAGTATGTTTGAGTCCTGTGTGGAGCAGCAGATGGTGGTAGGTGGCTGAGGGAGTATGTAGGAGGAGGAGGCTCACTTCAAACGCCTGTGGCCAGCGTTAGCTGTGTCCCTGCCTCTTGCCAGTTTTTCGCCTACAACACCTCCTTGGTGCCTCAGCCATGCCTCAAGTGTGCTTCAAGTATGGTGAATTACACAGTACAGTGTTTAATTGCACATGAAGGCAATGCCCTCGTCTTAGATGAGAATATAGTAGGTATTTTTCTATGCTAGCCTGACAGCAAGCTTCTCACTTAACCACTATGGATAAGAGTAATTGACATCCAGTATTTAATTTAATAAAAATCATAAGTGTTTTTTTTCTTATGGATAAGTAATTTCTGGAGTTACCTAATGGACCAGAAAGGAGAGCAAGGAAATAAGTCACTCACCCAGAGTAAATTGAAAACTTAATGGCTTGATTTCCAGGTAACACTCAGATTGGTGGGGGGGGTGGAAGGAAGTATGTATCCTAGTATTTGCTCCCAGCACAGCACTGGTGCTTTCCTAAACCACAGTGGAGCATGAGGGAGGAGTCTGGTATGAGAAAGACCTTCTTGAGGGGCACCTAAGTCTGCTCCTTCTCTTCCCTCATTGGTGCCTTCCCCAACTCCTTCTACTACTTCCCAGTGAATAGACAGTGTAGACAAGTACAACCTCAGTAATATTTTATGCCTATGAACAACATTCAAAAAATAAGGTAGACAGAGCAGTGAAGAACAGAAATAGGGAAAATGAGTAGAAAACATCGAGACAGATACCTGAGAATAAGGCTAGAGTCTTAATCGATTTTGTGCCGCTAGAACAGAATTCCAAGGACTGGTTCATTTATAAAGAACAGCAATGCATTCATCCAAGTATGGAGACTGAAGTCTAAGAAAGTATGGAGACTGAAGTCAAGCTGAGGGTGTTTGGTCTAATGTGGGCCTTGCTACTGTGCCCTCATATTCAGAAAATTTTGTGTCAAGCCTCTTTTATAAGGTTTTGGTCCCATTCATGTGGCCTAGCCACCTCCTACAAGCCTTATGTCTTATTATCACATTAGCAATATATGAATTTTGGAAGAAGTACATTCAAATCAGAGTAACTGACATGGTTAGAAGATCATGGATCTAATGAGTACCCAATACCCAACAGACAAGTTTAACTGGATTTTCCCTGGTAACCCTCTCAGTTCAAATGTACTGCTTGAATCTAAGGCTATAATGTTGAGGGCTACACATTGCTCTGCTATCCTCATGGAACTTTCAGTTTGAGCAGGAAACACTGAAGTGATTGCCATCTAGCTATGTAACTACAAATGCCCATGTGTGCTGTAAAGGACAGGATGAGCTGCCATGAGAGGAGAGCACATTTGAGGCTAGATCTGAGGGAGGAATGGACACAACCCAGTCATGAGTGCCAAGGTGTCAGTTCCTGGCTGAATGAAGCCTGATTAGTGGGATTTTCAATGACCATTTAGAATCTAAGGAATACCGAGATCGTAAGATCCCTTGTTCTCCTATTTCCCTTCATAACCCAGAGATATTTAGAGAAGGGGCTGTTTGAGTACCAAAGATGTCTTCATTTTTTGTTTTGTTTTGTTTTGTTGCCATTCCTGGGGTGTGGACTTAGGGCCTGAGCACTGTCCCTGGCTTCTTTTTGGCTCAAAGTTAGCACTCTACCTCTTGAGCTACAGCACCACTTCGGCTTTTTTTTCTATATATGTGGTACGAAGGAATTGAACCAAGGGCTTCATATATACGAGGCGAGCACTTTACCACTAGGCCATATTCCCAGCCCCATTCATTTTTTTAATCTCAGTTACTAAATGAGACTCTGACATGACACCTAGATGGATGTGAACTAAGTTTATACTTGGAATTGGCTTCAGTCTGCCTTGAAAATGGGTAGTAGGTACTGATCTGTTTAAGGGATCAGCTCAGCTCTTGCCTTTCTGGAAGCTTCCACTGGACTGAAAGTTGGAAAGGCAGCTGGTCCCCTAAAGGTTGTACTGATGCCAGACATGGCTGTACTCATAGTCCTGGGGCCCAGATGCAAACATGGACTGGCACATTTTTAAAACAAAATTACACCCCAAAATAGAAAGGCAGTGGGCACCAAATAGACGGGTGTAGAATGCTACCAGACCTAGAGACCTTAAAAGTTCCCTGCTTTCTTTTATAGTGTTTTCAAGTTTGTAAACCCGTCTTTTACATACTGCATTTCACCCGTTGTCTTCATATTATCTTGTTTGTTTTTTTTTTAAGTGAGAAAACCATGTTACAGATAAGTTAAATGATAGGGCAAAGGTCACAGTCCTCTTTTCCAGAATTTCATATTGATTGTCATTCAGAAACTAGATTCTAATTAGAGTCTAAATCTTTGATTTAGAAATGTATAACAACACTAAAATCAGAAATTCTGGAAAGATAAATGTCAGAAAGGATTTAGTCTAATTTCTTACATGTGCTCTACTGTCTCAACTCCTATATAATGAAAATTTATGTTCCTAAGAATAATCCCATGCTGTCTTGTAAATCATCGAAGAAAGATTTAATTTAGTTCAGTCCCATTAGGTGTATTTATTATACTCTGAATCATTGCTATGGGATACAGATGACAATGCTTAGGAGGCCAGGGTATTGCAATAAAAAGAAAAATCCATTTTCTAGCTTTTTTTTCAAATGTTCACTGGTGACCCCTGTACTAGTCCAGGGCCAGACACAGATAAACATGCCCAGAAGCAGTCAGTGCTCCTGAATGAGACTGTAACACTTTCTTGAACACCAGAACTTTTCAAGAATATCTTTGCAGTAGCAGGGTGTACACAAGAGAAAGGAGAGCTGTGTATTTCGGTGTATAAGATGCCACCATCTACTCAATCCAGTGCTATAGTTTGGATCTTGACGGTACCCATGCTGTGGTACTGTTGACGCATGGTAAAATGAGGAGGAGGGAGGACATAGTGAAAAAATTGTTAGGTCATTGGGGAAATAGTGGGACCCCCCAGTCCTTCCTTTTTCTCTTTCTGTTCTCAGCCATGTGGCAGATTTCATCCTCTGTCATGGGCTTCTCACTGCAATGTACTGTGCATGACGAATGTCATGAACTTGAAAGCCGCCAAACTGCAAACCAAAATAAACCTTTTCTCTTTGTAAGTTGATTATCTAGGTTATCTTGTCTCTGTGATGGGAAGTAAGTCTTCATGAGTGAAATATAAAGTAAAGGTTTGGAACATTGTGTCATCTTCTTTGCTGTGTAAAGAACCTGAATTTTTACATAAAATCAAGATCTGAGTTTTAATTCCACCTGTGTTTCTACAATTTAAATGCACCTTGAGAAAATTTAAATATTGCTCTATTTTATTTAGGCTAAGTAATACAATTTATGTCCCCTGATCCTAAGCTAAAAAGATTTAAACAGAAAAATTCCATTTTTTCAGTATCTGAATTGTGCTCACATACAAGAACTTTACAATTTGAGCTAGTAAATAATCCTACATAAAAGTAAAAATCTGAGCAGTTTTTTCCATCAACAATATGATAAAAATTGGCAGTGTTTCCATTCATTCTTGTTCATATTAATTTACTCTAGTTAATAAATTTTAACCAATAATGTTTATTATGCATCATATCAGTGAAATTCAAGCCTTCCTTACTGTTTTCTTAGAGTTCTATAAATTGTGTTAAAGTTGCCAACAACCAACACAGTTTTGACTACCTTAGCAGAAATCCTTACTACCTTAGCAGAGAGCATAATCAGACCCATAAACCATGTGTCATAAGCTTGACTATGAATGAACAGATCCAACTGTGTTTATTTAATCAATATATTTTTTCTAAAATATGAAAGCAAATGCCTTCAGACCAGAAAAGTATTATCTCTTTGTTATAGAACCTATAATTCATTCCTTACTGTTCACATCTATTCGTATATTCATTTATGCTTCCTACTTAGACCCTATGGTTCCCTGAGTTTCTGACCCTCCTACTTTTCCTTGCTTGGTTCAAATCTTGTATATGTTTTAGTTCGTTGTGTTTTTGTTTTATTCCAATTATATTAGAACAACTTGCAACTTAAAATCTACATTGCAAGTGAGAAAAGACACGTTGGTTTCTTCTAGCATCACAAGAAGGCTCTGTTCGCAACCAGTATAGTACAAAGTTTAATCATGTCTTTTTCCTGAATCGAATTATTTGCTTTAACTATAATGAATTATGAATCTGCCACATGTAAAATAACTGATTCAAACTCAAACTACAGTTTTCATTTAATGAAGAAAAAACTTCTGGGCATATTCAATCAAAGTTAATCTTCATAGAGCCTTTGATGGTTTATTCTGACTCATGTGATTCTCTCCTCAAATCATTGTCTTGCAATCTGACAAGAATGCCTATATACAAGATAGTACATTTTGACACAATAGCACTTTAAAATTCAGATAATGCCAGTCTTAGGCAACTCACCAGTCTACCAGGAAAATATATTAACGGTCTTAAGAATATATAATTTATGATATGCTAAATAAATAAAATTTGGATTTGACATTCTGATAAGAGTTCCTTGTACTCACCACAGGACTTACTAATGAAACAGTAGCTTCTCTGGTAGTCTCAGATGATTGTTTGGGGCTTTGGCAATTTGAGAGTAGTGGTTAAGTGGAATGAAGAGTCAAGAAATATACTTGCAATTTACTGTTGAGAGATGATTTTGTTTCTGTATCATGCCAAATATAATTATATGCACTAGTCCCAATCTACCTGTAATCTGAGGTGCCCCTTCAGTAGATGTTCATGGAATGAGAGAAGATTTTGAGATGATGGGAAGATGTAAATATAGGAAAATGATTTCCTCTATAAAGACAAAAACAGCCTCTCTCTGCCTTGCTGCATGTAAAATTAAAGAATATATTTATAAACCACGTGGTGGTGATGGTAGTGCTGGTATGTATATGTATAGGTTTATAGAAATTAGAGTGTTTCCACCCATTTAGCCCCAATATGATAGGTGAGAAGAAGAATCTTTTACACATAAATTCTACCAAAGTAGGTACCTTTTCTTATCCTTTATTATCTTATTAGCTTTCCTTTTTCACATACCAGGTAGAGGAAGGCAACTGCCTTGAGTGGCAAAAATTTCAAGTATATAAAACAGACTCTAAATATGAATCTGGAAGACATTTTCATATTAAAATTGAGTTAAATTATGAACATTTATCAAGTTTCAGGGGATCTCATCTGGTAAACATTTTATCTTAGACTAATCTGTTGTCTGCTTTTTAGAGGGAGGACCAACCCCTTTAGGTTGAATTCTCCTGGAATAATAACTACAGTGGACTAGGAAGGAAAGTCTTTTTGACATAGAGCTAGTAAAGTTTCATCAGTACTATGTTGATGTACAATTACTTATCATTACTGCAATACATCATTTTAAAAAGGTATTTTCCAAATGCTTCTCTTCCCTTTGTAGATGTATTATTCATGTCTATGTAAATAACCATTCACTGAATTCATTTAAAGAAATTCATTGATTCTAGTAAATTATTAGACATATGTAACTGTCTCTCATGAAATAATGTAGAAATGCCCTACTTGAGGTTTCTGGAAATTTACTCTGGGGATGAAAGTTGCACAAAAATATCATTCCATCTGTTAGCCAAACATACTCTACCAAATAATTTGGAACTTAATTACAGAGTTGGCTATATTTTCAAAATATGATTTCCAAAGGCTGAACATTTTATTTAAATCTCTCATGTTTATTTCCTCCAGGACCATCACTGGTGTTTGCAAATTTCAGTTTTAGAACCTAATAAGTTTGACTATTAAAGAATAAGACTTAGACATCAGACCTACTGGCAAAAAAAAAAAAGAGAGAGATCGCAAAAGTTTTCATCTTTCTTTTTTCCTTATTTTTTTTCTGAATGTTTTTATTCAATCCAAGTCAAGCTGGGAACGACTCCACATATGTTAACTTACAAATAGAGCAGTTATAATAGATGAATTTGAATTCCAGTAAACTACTTCTGAGTATAAGTACATTCTGAGTATAAGTACATTGCATGCAATATTAGAGACAGCTTATACTAACAATAATGTATTACTTATTTGAACCTCAAATTTAACTGGAAAGTATTTGGCTTTAGTTAATCTAAAACCCACAGTAAAATATTTTGCTGAGGTGGTTATTTTAAAATAGAGACAATGTTTCTCTTTTCAAATATCCATTAATTAAAAAGCTCTCAAAAGATTAGGAAGACATGATCAATTGACAAAGTGATAAATAATTAGCATGATGAAAATTTTCTATGTTGTATACAAATATCAGAACATCACCTTAGACTCCATGTGCACAATCATTTCTTGTTAATTAAAAATAAATTTTAAATATAAAAGTATGTATAATAACTAAATCCTTTAAGATATAAGGGTGGAATTTTGAGCAAGCCTGAAAGGTAGTATACACAGATATATTTCAGTTAGGAAAATGTACCCAAATTTAGAACATGTAAACTGGCATTTTTTCTCAACAGTCAGAAACCTAGGAGAAGGAAAAAGGAAGTGAGAAATGGGACAGGATTAAGACATAGTAACTAAGATAAATCCGGATGTAGTTCTGTGATGGAGTCCTTGCCCAACCTGGAAAAGTCACAGAATTAATTCTCAGCACTACAAGAGAACAAACAAACACAAATAAATAAGACAAAAACACAAAAGTTTTTAAAGAGATACAAAAAGGTTCAAAAATAAGATTATATGAAAAATAAGTAAATAAGAATAGCAAACTTTTTTTTAAAGTTTAACCATAAATCTCAATGTGAAATAGATAAGTGGAAGGAAAGAAGGCTAACTTGCCAGTTCTATCCTTTTGCTTGCTTTAGTCAAAAACCACAGAATCCTTCTTGACTTCCATGTTCCAAATTCAATTTAACAGCAACTATTGTCAACTCTACCTTCAAAACATGAGCAGAATCTGTCCTGTGCCCTATGTCCACTGCTAAGAACCTTATCAACAATCAACTAACTGAATTAGTACAGTAACCACCTGCCATGGTCTCTCTGTACCTCCACCATTGCTCTTGTTGAAACCTAATTCTGTATACCCTTCACTGAGTATCTCACTCAGGTCAAGGCTCAATAAGTAAGTGGTCTTTAAGGTCACTCCCTCCACAACAGTTCTGTGCTTGACTCCTTCCATGCTTCTCCATCACCCTTTTCCTATCACACTGGTCCTGTGCTATTTCCTATAGTTTCAAATAACCTTTGAGTTGGCTGCAGTGGCCTACACTATAATCCCAGAACCTTATTGTAGACTGAGACATCCTGGACTACAAAGGGAGATCTTGACTCAAAAACTAAAAGGTTTAAGTTTTGCTCTGGCAGTGGGGGAAGGGCCACCTCCCAGAAGCTGCTCTATTGAAAGGGCATACTAAAATCGAGAGACACAGGGTAAAAAAAGACAAACAACTACAAAAGCAATACTTGCAAAACGGTTTGGTGTAAATGAACTGAACTCATGGGGGGAGGGGGGAAATGGAAAGGGGGGGCTGGGAATATGGCCTAGTGGCAAGAGTGTTTGCCTCCTACACATGAAGCTCTTGGTTCGATTCCCCAGCACCACATATATGGAAAACGGCCAGAAGGGGCGCTGTGGCTCAGGTGGCAGAGTGCTAGCCTTGAGCGGGAAGAAGCCAGGGAAGGTGCTCAGGCCCTGAGTCCAAGGCCCAGGAAAGGGGGAGGGGGGAGTGGGGAATGAGGGAGGAGGTAACAAACAGTACAAGAAATGTATCTGATGCCTAACGTATGAAACTGTAACCTCTCTGTACATCAGTTTATAATAAAAATTAAAAAAAAAAAAAACACTAACCGGCAACACAAACCAGGATGAATATCTAGCACATATGTGCTTCAGCCACCTTGCAATTATCTTACTTTCCTGCAGCCCATATCTTCATACTTTGCTCCTTCCTCTCCTACATATCATTTGGATGCATCTTATCAGTAATTGCAACTCTCCTTTTACTTCCATTTCTAATTTGATTCTTTTTTTTTCTGCGTGCCATAGGTCCTTGTCCACACTCTTATTTTATCCTTGCCTATGGTATAGTATTATTACAGTCTTTTCTTTGTCTACTATATTATTACCACTGTAAAGGAAGCTTGGTAAAGATCTTGGGCTTTGTGGTGTTGTTACTTTGTTGTATCCTAGTGCTTAATGTTTAGCTCATGGGAAGTGCTTTACAAATACATGTTCAGTGAATTTATTGGACCATTGGCAGTTGTTTTTCTTTTCTAAAAAAATCGCTTTATGAATTAGATAACCTAATTAAATAGAAATGTCTTGGAAAAATGACATGGGACACGTTCCTGTGGCAAGGTCCCATTTTGCAGAAGATCTGGTATATAATGTCAGGATATGGAAGAAACCATGACTGATAATAGGGTACAGGTGAATATGAAGTTCTTTCATGCCTAAGGAAGTATTAGGGGCATTATAAAATTTGTCTAAGGACTCTCCTTTTGTAAAATTTAATTTCAAAATTATGCATTTTTTTTATCATTATGAAGGACCACAACACCTTAGTGGTCATCATTCTAGGGCTGTCGTATGATTATCTGGATTTGAGAAGACATTCAGATATGTAAACATCCTTCTTTGTTTCTTTGTACTATTTTTTTTCTTTCTGTTCCCTAGTTTTAGTTGTCAGGTCCCTTAATACATTGCTTCTAGAAAGACCTTGCCAAGAAACTGATCAAGTCATGTCATCATACAGGTTTTGAATTCCAATATGTCTCAAGGCTAATCTCTATTTTTTCTTTCCTCTCATTTCTCTTCAATTTTTCCTATGTGAACTTCTGAACATGTGCTCATGGGTTTTAACCCTCTCTATGGTGGTCTATATTGCCTGGAGAGCTTCTTAGCTCTTAAAACTCAACTTGAATGTAATCCTGGTTAATTTTCCTAGTTTCTCCTGAAGTCATTTCTTTGTCTTTCTCCAGGATGTCATAGCTCTGTTGTCACATTGGTATGTTCATATTGCACTGATCTTTTGGCCTAAATGTTTCCCTCAAAATGCTGGAAATGCATTTATCTTTTTTACCAAGTACTGCTTATAGAAGTTATATCATGAAGTTATATCATGAAGTTATATGATGAAGTTATATCATGTTACATGAATTATTTTGGAAACTACAGAGAAGCTTATTCTTGTCTTAGAAGATACGATTCTTCCATGGATACTGTCTTTGCTTTTCTTGATTCTTTGTAGGAACCTCAGTCAAATCAATACCTGTGGATTCTTGTCAATTTGTTGATTAGTTTATTGAAAGCTTGAAGCTGGAAAGAATGAAATGTTCTTTTAATAGTAGCTGTTATATTGCAGATACCCAAAGGCTAAATGATCATCAAGCTGCTTGCTCTCAGGATTTGCTATCCTGGTCACCCATGTCATTACATGTTGTTGGCTTTGCAAGAATGAGTTCTTCATTTTTATTCTTTGCATGATTAAAGTCATTCAATTACCACCCAATTTAATTAAATGGTTTTTATGATTTAATTTTAGTGAGGGGAAAAAATGATCAGTCATTAAAATGATGATTTCTTTTTATTGCAATAGATAATAGGAAAGAGCCTTTGAGATAAGTTTTGTAATAAAAAAATCCTTCTGGTAGTCAGTAAAACATGTTATCAGTAATGAAAAAGGAGTTGTTGATATTATTAATTAATAACTGATGGATTAGTATGGAACCTGATACTTCATTTACCCCAGTAGCACTACCTCGGGAAATTACAAACATTGTGGGTCTGTCAGTCTCTTTACAAGAATGTTTTAGGGAGACGGGAAGAAAAGGAGATAAAGGAAGACAGATAAGGAAGGAGACAAAAAGAGGTACAGAGAGTAAAGATTTGCAAGACTTTTAGGGGGAAAACCTAAACTGCAATTTAGCATTCAACAGAACCAATCAGTTAAAGAAAATACATGATCTACATTATGACATGTGGTTGAAATGCCACAATTCACTTAATAGCATATATTTCTTTTCTTTAGCATACTACTAGTTGATAGTTTAAATTAATATGTCATAATATTTTTCTTTGCTGTGAATTGTACTAGAAGATGTTTTCCATACCCCTCAGCAACATCTTTTGGAATGCAAAAATGCTAACTTGATAACAGGAAAAAAACATTCAGGCAATTAATATTAATAATATTTTCTAAGGAAAGCTCTTGCCAGTGTATATATTTTTCTGTTTGCTTTTTGCACCTTCTTTTTGAAATTATCTTTAAGTAGCTGCACAAAGGAGATCTAATCCTGCATGTCAGTTTATAAGTACACTGCATCTTGATCCATGTCACTCTTTGCATAATTCTCTTCCATCTGTATTTTTCATATATCTTACTTTAATATTTTTTCCTCATCTAGAAAAGTAATCCCTAGGCCAATTTTACAGTTACCAGTTGGCTACCAATTCTGAAATGCTTCATCTCCAAACAACAGAACAGATTAAAATCCAATTCTTTTGCTACCTAGAGTTGCCTGAGACCCCACAATTTAAAGATAAAATCCTTCCTAAGACTGCCTTGGTTTTAAATATCAGCTGTAGATCTCATAACTAGTACTAATAGTTAACAAAGAAATCACAAATGAGGTTAAAGTAAAAGCAAAAATGTTTTTTATTTGAGTACAAAAGAGGTTTGTAAATTGAGAGACATTCAGTTCAAAACCAATGGTCTGTCAAGTGTTGATTAGGATGCCAGTACAAGAATAGACACAGTGTGCAGCTAGGCAAAGTTTTACAGTGCTCTACTGCTGCTGCTGCTGTTGCTGCTGCTACTGTATCAATATAAGGTTAGACAGACTTTTATGGAATTAGTGAGTGTGTTTTTTGTTTTTTTGTGGTCTTTTGCTTGCTACCTTCCTTTTGTGGACCATATGGTCTGACTGTCTTTCCTGAACCATGGTTAAAATTTCATTCTCCCAGGAATGTCTTGAGAGGTCAGTTTTTATATCTACATTCCATTTAGCCCATTTTGCAGGCTTGGCTTCCACACACATTTCCCTGGACGTTGCTATTTCTCCATCTACTCTGTCACCTTGGAGTCTCAGGCATTTTGTGTCCTTGTCCTGAGCCTTTCTCTCTTAAAATTACTTTGCACTCATTTTGGAATCCAAGAAGGACCCAGCCACCTGCCAGGCATCAATGATCATTATTGTAATAACGCTTCACCTGACTAATCTTTAGAAAATGAGCTCCCAGACCACCTGTGTCTGCTGCCAGTCACTTGCAACCACTGGAAATTACCTGTGGCTATCACTTAACAAATATGCATATCTTTCTCTCCTCCTACTGGTCCTTTGTCTATTTAAAACTATAGCTTATGTCTGTAACCAGAAGATGGCCAAAAAGGAACTGGAATACTATCTTCCTGTGGTATGTGTGCCACATAATAAACCTATTTCTCTTCATTTCACATTGTCTCTCTATTTGGCATAAGAAGTGAGAAGCCAGATCTGATGCATGCAAGCCTGGAAGGTTGGGTATGGAACCTAAAATGTCCTGTAACAATAAGACAGTCTTGGCAGAAATTCAAGTTTCTTTCCTAGTCTCTAAAAGTTAGTTTTCCACAGGTTCAACCAATCTTGTCTTCTCAGAGTTGTGAGTTCTCCAGTTATAGACACTGTCTATCTGAATTGGAGGGTGTGCTTAGCAAGACTGAGGTTGGATATCTGCCACTTACTAGGGTATATATTCATTAACCTCTTTGAACTGGAGTTTCCTCCTGTATAAAATAGAAATAACATTATCTCCCACATAGTCCATAGTATAAATTTTGTGAGATAATACAGACAGAATAAGGCAATGTCCCCAACAGCAAATATATAATGTAAACTATAGATTACTAGGATTATATGCCTACTAGACTTAGCTGTGAAAAAAATAATAAAAAAATTAAATGCCTTAAATTTAGTGTCTTAAAATAAACACAGCATATTGGTTGATGATTCTGTGTACTAACAATGGAACTGGTTCTGGGCAGGGGCTCTTGTTACCAAACTGGTCAGCCATGGCTAGCTTATGCATTGTGGGGCTCTCAGGAGTCCCAGGAGCAGTTGAGGAATGTGTCCTACTATGGATGAGATTTTCAAATGTTATTGTGTTTGCATTTGACCAAAGAAAATCTCACTGGCCTAAGAAAGAGTTGGTACAAGTCAACAACAGCAAACTTCACAGGTGCAGAAAGAAGGAAGAATCCAGAATAAAATTCCCTTCCTGAAAAAAATGGAAAAAAGTTTGAGGGTAGCAGTGGAGGATTGCTCTGTTGAAGACTGAAATTGTTTTTGTCTCTTAGCACATTAGTCACTATATTGTAGTGTGTGTGTGTGTGTGTGTGTGTGTGTGTGTGTGTGTAAGAGAGAGGAAGAGAAAGAGCTAGAGAAAGACAGAGCAGTGATGTGGGGAGTGGAAAAAGGAAGAAAAGCAAGAGATAAATATTTAGTAATATTTAAGCTACCTGTGGAAGAGTTCTGATATTGCACAGTTTTACAAGGTACTTTATTTCCCCTTTTGAAACTTACTATTTTTTTTCTGTTCTGGCTTTTCAGTTATTGGCTTATTACTCACATGGTATCTATCAATGAGTAGAATTGAATAATGATTTTTTTTTTTTTGGCCAGTTCTGGGCCTTGAACTCAGGGCCTGAGCTCTGTCCCTGGCTTCTTTTTGCACTTGAGCCACAGTGCCACTTCTGGCCATTTTCTATATATGTGGTGCTGAAGAATCGAACCCAGGGCTTCATGTGTACCGACAAGCACTCTGGCCACTAGGCCATATTCCCAGCCAGAATAATGATTTTTTAATGTGTTTATGGAGTTAATTTTTATGAGAAGGTGCCTTGTCATGTTCTCTTACATTCTATTACACAAAGAGACTTCCTTGCTCAAGTGAGATCAAGTAATCAGTGTATTGAAAGTTCTACATCATGGTCTAGACTCTGAAAGATCTTCTTGGTGAAAATAGGAGACTCTCTTACCCTAAGTTGGGATTTGGGCTACTCTTTCTGCTTATACAGGTTTTACAATGAGATTTTTGTTAGTCTTAGACTAAGAAGAACTACATTAGCTTTGGGACCTTGTGCAGTTACTTACTTTCTGTGAGCTTTGATTTCTTCATCAGTCCAACAATACGTACCCACTTATGTTGCTCCTTAAGGCAAATGGCACTAGTTTGTACAGGTGGTAAGGTTAAGGACATCTTCGCGTATGACTTCAAATCATATTTATTCCCCTTTCCTCCCTTTCCTCTTTTGCTGACTTGGTCCAATGGAATCCTGTGTGTTGGCAGCAAGATTTTGTACTTCTCAAATAGGAGATAAATAATGAATGTGTATCATTAATGCCATCCCATGGTTCAGGAGTTGGGAAGGTTGTCATCTCTCAGAAGTCCCCAGCTATGTTAGGGGCACCATTGGGAATGAACTTATGCCTTTACCTCCATTTTAGGACTTTGTGGATGGCTATCTTTTGTCCATTATTGCCCTGAGGAAGTCAACATCTAAGTGAGACTATGCAAATCAAATTAACATTGTGAACCTTCAGGAGAGCAATGAAACATATATACTGCTCATGATTTGAGAATATTATTTGTATATTCTATCTCCTAGCCCAATTCCATGTAGTGTATCAGGCCATCATAGCCCTGGGCAATTGCCCACCTACTGACCTCTCTTCCTTTTATTTATTTATTTAACCTCTTTAAACAAGACCACATTTTTGATTAGTGAAGGACTCTCAGATATTTCTGAAAGGCAAAACATAGTCTTATTAACTTCCTTTTGTGAGTTGCTTTTCCCCTCTTGAGTGGTTTCTTTTTGAAATACTGTAGGGAAACATCATCCTTTCTTGCTGCTTTCTCAAGAGAGCCATAACATACTATTGGCTCTTCACTGAACTGCCCCCTCTTGGCTCCACTGATCTGAAGGGAATAGGGACTTTTCAGAGTGACAGAAGATTAATTATAAATGATTTATATGCAAACACATCCTAGGGTACTCATTCAGGATATGTTTTTTTTAGGGAGCAACTTGTGGCCCAGACAAGGATTATGGCTCATCAGAGATTTAAAGACAAAAATCTGCTCAACCTCTGTTTGCTTCTGGAAGTGAGTTCACTAGGTCTCATAAAAAAAGACTGCTTCTGGGGCACTGGTGGTTTATGTCTGTTATCCTAGACACTCAGGGGGACTGAGATCTGAGGATTTGATTTCACCACAACAGGAAAGTCCATGAGATTCTTATCTCCAATTAACCCCCAGAAAACTGGAAGTAAAGCAGTGGTTCAAAGAGGTAGAGTGAGAACCATGAGCAAAAAAGCTCAGGGACTGTGCCTAGAACCTAAGTTCAAGCTCCAGGACTGACAGAAACAAAAACTACAGCTTCTGGTTTATAGTAATCAAACCAATGAGATCCTCCAGATGAGTCTTTAGGGACTTGAAGATGACAGAGTGATGGGAATGTGCATCTGACAAATGGGTTTGCTAAGAAACAAACAGGCAGAGTTTGCTTTGAAAGATACAAGTTAGCTTTAATTGCAGAGCTCATGAGAACAAGGTCTGCAACCACTGATTTAAGTCAGTAAGTAGTTTAAAAGAATTATTTTCTTCATTGTTGCATAAGCATGGTGTCTGCATGTGTGCGATAAGTCAGTGAAATAGGTATAAAATACACATCATACTAAGAGCTAAAACATTTCATTTGTTTTTCTTCCTCTGTCAAAAGTGACTATAAACCATGATTGGGAGTCTCTTACCATTCCAATCCCTCCTGATTGTGCAGTGGAGATACAATATTGGTCCAGATCTTTCAGGAAAAGTTCTCTGATCTCAGGCACCCGTCTGATATCCACTTACCTGTTCATTGTCGGTACCTGCATAAGCCCCCAAAGCAGCAGAATGATTGCTTTATATCATGTTATGGTGCTAGCCTTTTCCGAGAATGACATACTGGTAACTATGACTCTATCTCCTTAGGAACTCCTCATAACTATGATTTTCTGCTACCTCCTAATTCCTTGCTAGTGGTAACAACATTTTTCATCCAATTTCGATGTGGCAATCACATTTTTCTTCCCATTTCAGATGTTTTCTAAGTCTCTTGTTGCTCTATATGCTTCAACAACAGCCTTCAAGCACATTTTTCCCTTTCTTTCCCCTAGAGACCCTAGGAAATTCTACCCTGGATTGTTCTCTTTTTAATGCTTTGTACAGGGGGAGGGTATGAGTGACTAGTGTTTTCTCACTAACTCATCCTATTGTAGACAGGATCCATTTCTTAAGGAAATGTAATAGAATTAGGTTCTAGATTGTCCTGCTGATTCAGTATCTACTTATAAGAGAATAAAATCATCACATGCTGTCGAACACATCAGCCCACTTGGCTGTTACTTCCCATTTGCTCCTACCATGCTGTTGCACATTGTGGGTTGTTCCCTTGTGAAACTCTGTTCACTATTCTTCCATTCTGCCTATCAATTCCCTCCTACTTAGATCCAGTGCACAGCCCACATTCTCTTTGTCAAGCTTTCTTCAGCCTCCTACCCACTGCTTGCATTAAGAAAATCCTCTGCTGTGATATCTCAGAGGACTTTGTTATACCTGAAATAGAGGAAAACTTCCTTGCTGCCTATGTTTGCTATCATATATATGACCCATGTCACCATGCTATTAGTCTGTAAACTTTGAGAACATGTCTATTTTCTTCACCTATGGTACCCAGGGCTAACTGAATCGATGAAGGTGAGTTGTTCCTTGACCATAAATAGTGCATAATGTGACTCGGTATGTGTGTGTGTGTGTGTGTGTGTGTGTGTGTGTGTGTGTGTGTGAGTGTGTGCATAACCTACAAGTAAATTAATAAAATGGACAATAAGAATAGATGCCTTTATGTTGTCCATATTAGTTAACCTAAGTACGAAGGAAATTCATCCACTAACACCTTGTGTTGGTGAGAGGAAGGACTACAGTGAGCTAAAAAGCATTGTGAAATGCTTCACAGTTATTATTTGGACTTGAACTGGATGTTGTGCCATTGTGAAAATGCAAATAAGTGATAGAAAGAACTTAGGTACCTGTGGGTTCATTTAAATATACCAGTAACTCTCTCTAACAGTTCTGTGTTCTCACTGACCTTTACACTGATAAAAATATCATATATATTATATGATTCCCTCTAGTGGAATCAGCAATATCCTTTTAAAGTACTTCCTCTATTTTCTTTCCTTGTGAGGTGAGTCCCTCCTCTTAGGTACCTATAGGAACCCTTTTCTGGACTCTGTTTTTCTTCTAGTGCTAAGTACAAGAAGACATCCATGGACTAAATTACATGCTACTACAAATAACACTTCAAATGGATTCATTGTATAATCAATACATATTTCATGGTAATAGTTATGTCTGTATCAAATATGAGGAGGAGGAGGAAAAAATAATATTGATATTGATGATAGTAATGATTTTATTGGACATTCACTATGTGCCTAGCATATATAAAAAAGTTTACACCCATTGCTATTGATCCTCCTATCAACTTCAAAGTGGAAATGCCAAAATACCTTGAGACTATTGAAAGCTTGCTTCATATTATACAGCTGGTATACTTAGAAGCTAAGTTTCAGATCTAGGTCCTATTATATTCCAAAATCCAGTCATTTTTCTTTTTCATTTCTTAGGGCCCTAAACCCCAAGGACAAAATGAGCATGACAAAAAGAAATTAGCAAATTTCATTTTATGATATGTGCTTAACTTGCCTACCTGATAGGGTATAAATGAAATCTATATTAACCAGATCAAATATCAGTACAAGGTACATTTATTTCATGATTCATCCTCCTTGGGAGCACAGACTTGGGAGTACATGGACTTAGGCAATTGTTTTTTTAATTAATGATTTAATTACTATCTCAAGGTTTGATACCTTGATTCTCAAAGTAGCTCCTTTTCTCCCTCTGTCAGCCTGTTTATGTTGGAGATTTTTGCATCCCTGGGGTCCCTGTGATAGAGTTCCAAGAAAGGAACATTTACTTGAAGATGAGACAAACGGTTGAAACCCCACAACCTCCTTGGTACCAGGATTGAAAACCTCTTAGTGATTGCCACAAATTTGTGTTTGCTGTTGGAAAATTGCTTTGGGAAATTATGTAGACCACCGAAGTAAATTTTCTGTCAACATAAACTTTAGTAGTGAGCAAAGCAGAAATTTGTGTGTGGGGGGGAGGGGCGTTCCCTAGGTGTTTTATCTCATTTTATTAACATTCTGTAGTATTTGCCACAGTTGTACCTTTGTGAACCAAGCTGTTATTGGAAGCATTGAACTACAGAGAAGATTCAAGAATGTCTCTGGAGATGATACTTTCAGTCTCATTTTTACAAACAGAAGCTGTTGGTAACAGATGTGCTTCAAGGAGTTGGCAGTAGTTAAAAGAATTAAGGTGAAATATCAAATATCTAAACCTCTACCACACAGTTATCAGGAATCCACTCCCTTTGGACTGGCCCAGGTTCTTAAGCCTGTTTCCAGAAATTGCTGTTATGCATTCTGCACAGACGGTGGAGTGCTTGCACAAGGAAGGAAAGAAGGGAGGGGAGGAAGCTTGGCAGGGCAGCAGCTTGGAGCATGACTCTCTCTCTCTCTCTCTCTCTCTCTCTCTCTCTCTCTCTCTCTCTCTCTCTCTCTCTCTCTCTTGCTCTCTTGTCCTCTCTCTGTTCTCTTTTGCTCTTCCTCTCTCTCTCTCTCTCTCTTCCTCTCTCTTTCCCTGTCTCCATCATGTCTCCCTTCTCTCTTCCTAAAAGAGAAAAACAACAAAATAGACCTTTTCTCTTTCACACACCCCTTTTTATTTCAGTTCTTTTGGATTGGTGTCCATGGATAAACAGGTAGAAACCCTCAGGCTGTTTATTAATGTATGTGTGGCTGGATTTTGCTGGAATTCAGGGCTGCTCAACTGTGAGGGTCCAAGCAGGAGATGTGGTTGAAGGCTTAGAAAGCAAAGTGTGCTTTCAATGGCAGTGATAGGATGCAATGAGTAACTATCATTGAACCAAGACAGATTTTCCACCTTCTTCCAGAAGTATCTAAGCTCTCAGGAGATCAAGCAAGCATATGCTGCTGGAAAGAGATGTGTTCAGAGAACGATAAGGTGATATGGCATCTACAGGCAAAACTGGGAAGAACCATTATATTAAAAATTATTACCATAGTGAAGCTGCCACCCAAGGCAAGTTTTAGTGCATCTTTTAAAGAATGTCTGTGTGAGAGGATTAAAGTCATTTCCTCCTTAAATATTTAGATGACCCAAACAACAGAGAGAATTGTCTCCTTTGTCATATGTCTCTGCTAATTATGTCACACATATAGTCACAGAGACTATATGTGTGGCGCTACTATATCTGTGTGACACTACTAGTCTTTTCCTGTTCTTCCCTCTGTAGAGATAACTTTTAAACAGCACATCTAGTGTTCTCTTTAGGTTATACTCTTAAGTCCTCCACTTAATTTCTGCTTCTAGAAACAATTGTTCCTATGTGACTACATGTAGAATTAATATTGTTTGGGAATTTTCTATTGGTTAGCATATGGTAGACTCAATGCACATGGTCTCTAATAATCTTCCTGAAAGCCTGCAAGGCAGCCACAGGCATGTACATTTAAGAGGTGAGGCCTCCGGGAGTCACTGAGCTAAAGTAACTACTGCCTTTGGGGAATTTGGCATAGTGAGGTCAGACTCTATGGTGGGGAAGCAAATCAAGAGTGAGTGGCCCTCTCCTTTTCATCCCATGACCTCTCTAGTAGATATGGGCTCAACAAAGGAGTCATGAGGGACTTAATTCAGAGCAATAAGTAACAGCCAGAATTTAAGGAGAGCTTAAAACATGTGCCCTTTGGAATTCACATGATGTAGGTTGCCACAACACAGCTCAAATCATAGCTGCCACTGACTGAAATCTTTCCATAAGACTCTAAGCTCTTAAGATTCGGACACCTACATTATCTCCCTTGATTTTTACCAGATTCTTGTGAAGCAGGCTGAGCAGGAATTATTTTCTGAATTTTTAAAGACAAGGGAATTGAAGTCCAGAAAGGTGGTGATGGTGATTTATTTAAGTCAGTAAATGGTAGAAACAGAACCAGGGATCTATCTATTAATTCTCTACCTTGTAATTTTTTTATTTAATACATTGTGAAGCCTCCAAGTAAAGATGTGGGGAGTGCAAGAGGCAATGATAAGATCAACTCTATTATGTGATGGGCCTGGTCTCCCTAATCACCTGTGAATGCTGGATTTCACTGTCCAAGTACCTGGACCACCTTTAGAGTCTCAGTTGATGAGCTACCATGTTGCTTTTGTTTTTTGCTATTCTCTTTCCCATTGTCAATCACTGGCTAGCTTAGTGTTTCCTGGCTTCTTTTTATTATTGCCTTCCTAAAACAGCTATTTAGATTTCCTAATCTCTCCCTCACCCTAAAATTTTAATATAACATATATTTTATGACTGTTCATGTACCATATGTGTGCTTTATACATAAAAATGAGTCAGATATTTTTTGCCCTCTCAAGAAAGAATTTTCTCCTCTCCTCTGTGCAATATTGCTTCCACTGAGAATGCATATATAGCTTATAACTATGAATTAAGTTTAAGCAAACAAAACCGAAGCAGGCTATAAGGACTCCCTGATTGGACTGAAGGCAAGACGGGTAAGATAAAATAAACAACAGAAATAGAAACAGCAAAGAAGTAAATAAAATGCTAAGCTGAAGAGTATCTTCACTATCTCATAACTACAGCCTCTTCCGGTAGTTTAGATTTCCTTAGGTTTCACTTTGGCCACAATATTACCAATACACCTTGGGTAGAGCATGCTTTACGCATTCTATGAACCAATCACAAGAGTAAGATTTCCATTTGTAAGTGCAAAACAGAATGTTCCCTCTGAACAAACAGTTTTGAATTGTGAGGTTGTATGGATCAGTATGGGCACTGGAGCTCACCTTTGGGAAAAATTCAAGGAATTCACTGCTTTGTTTGTCGATAGGGGACAGCAAAGATGAATGTGTACCACATTACCCTTCCTTCCCCTGCTCTTTAAAACTCTACACACCATCAAATTCGAAAAATAGGAGAAAAGCCCAAACTCACCAACCATAGGCTGAAGAAAGAAAGGTCTGGTCATGAAAATGGACTAATGCAAGGGCCAGAAACACAATGGCAGGGCTGGAACTTCGATTCTGCCTTCTACTATACTGTCTCCTTTCAAAGAAGAGAGGATCCACCTCACCCATGTACTTCCTTCTTCATTACATTCTTCATTCAAACCATGGTCTAAAGCTTTTTAAATAAACATCAACAAATCTGTTTAGGCTGAAGATGTATACTTAGTGTCCTGGGAGACAGTAGGATTTAATGCAGCTAGTATTAAGTTGGAATTTTAAATTTGTTAACTGCAAGCTGTTCAGTGGCTTTCTCCCTCCAGAAATTTTCCACCTATGGCCTAGTGGCTCTTTCACCTACGATCTATACAGACAATGCCTCTTTATGATGTGTGACAAGTGTGCCTTTCAGGCCTTCAGGCCATGTGAAAGCAGGAAAGTGGTACCAAACACAAGTGTGTACATCAATGTGTGTGCATATGCACATGCATATTCCATTGCCGCAATAATTTCAAGAACCCAGATTTTGTGATATTATCTAATTACATAAGGAAGTAGGGAAACAACTGCCTTGATTACATCTTGGCTCAGCTCCTCCTTTGCTTTGTGATCATATTTTCTTTTAAATTTAAAAGGTACTTATTTAGCTCCTGATATGTGCCAGTTACTGTTCTAAATACTTTACAAGGAATAGCTCCTTTAAATCTCAGTAAAATTTTGATTTAACTTTCATAGCCCTATTTCCAATTAAAATGGTTAGGAAACTCGCCAAAGTTACTCAGCCAGAACTTGAACTCAAGTTCTGTGACTCTCTGGACATATCCTACTATGGTAACTGACTTTGAACAAAAGTCTTTGGACCTTTCCAATTCTCAGTTTAACTAAGATAAATAATAAAGGCTCCCATGGGTGAAGGAATTAAATCTAATTAATAAATCGGGAAGAGATAAAGGGAGCTCTGCACACTCACTGTGAAGCTGGTAGAACTGTGGTGAGCACAGTACTCTGGCATGGTGCCTCACCTCCACAGGTGCAATCATTTACAAGTTAAATGGTTCTATTGTTCCCCCAACAAATAGGTGCTTAATCCCTGGAAAAGAAATGGTATGCTACTATGAATGAATTGAGCAATATCATTAGAACTTAACAATTCAAAGTCATCTGTTATCTTTGGAACATTTTAGTTACAATGCAGTGCCTCTTCTTCTGTACACTATTTTTTCTTATCTTCTTGTGCCTTTATGATTTTAAAGTGTGCAAAGAAGGATCAATATAAGAGATTCAGAAATGGTCTGAAAAGAAAGCAAAACACTAAGGCTGAATTCCAAGAAAGGGCATTATTCCTGGAGTATAAAAATTAAGCACAAAATCAGTTGCAGGGAAATATAGATTTCACTGAAAATGCAATCAGTATGGAGCAGGAACGGTGACACCAAATCACAGAGTACAGGGTTGTTATGCAGCTGAGGGACAAATGACAGGACTGCCTGGGCGAGCTGAAGACAGATTGTTATATTGTTCCATTAATTGTGTGTAACTTGGCTTTTCCAGACCTTTCTGTGGCAGACTAATCCTGCTTCCAAATGCTGCTAAGCCTTCTCCCTTTTGTTCAAGGCTGCCTACATATCTCTGATGCATAGTTCCTGCCACCCATAGTTTGCAATATTGAGAACTCTTATCTGAAGATAGACACGCTGATGTTAAAAGACTTAAAAAAAACACACGGTTACTAATGAGGGCACTGGTTTAAGGGGACGAGCTCATATTTATCCTGGCTCCATGTCAAGCCCCCTAAACAGTTGGCAAATGTGATCTAGTATGTGAGCACTTGCCTGTGTTCTTTCATTTTAGGGGAAAAGAAAAATCTCCTGCCCAAATATGTACCATTCACTTGTTCCAGTGAATGAAATTCTAGATTATTGTGAATCCTTTAGATCATTTCCCCCAGAGATCCTTGTTTAAACTGAAAACAACAACAAAAAACATCTGAGTATATTCATTACTACTGATTGACCAGTGTCCTGATAGTATTTAATCTTCACATTTTTAGAAGAGCCAGTGCTAAAGCTATTGAAGGCAGCAGTTGTGTGGGAAAGAACATTCTGGTGTTAGGGGTATGCAGAAGACATTAACATAATTTTGGATGTCCTCTGGCCATTCTGGAGCTTCTGTGACAAAGGAAATATTATCAGACATGGAATAGGTATGCAAAGACAATATGGGGAAGAAATGAGATTACCAGTGTCAACCCAGAATTTCCAGCCTCCAGCTCGACAAAGTATACAACTGGGTGAACAATGCATTCTTCAAGACTTCTGTAAAAATTACTTATCTGGATAATTTGTTCATGACCATCCCTACCTCACAATGACATCATTAATGTAAAAAGAATAAGGAAATAGTAGAGGGGAAAGGACACTGAATTTAAAAGGAGCAATTCCAGGAGGTCCAGCAAGAGCAAGAACTTTGAACAAGCTACATGACGTCTGCAGACCTAATTCTGCTCATCTTAAAAAGAGGGCAACTCTATGTGTGCCTCCAAAGACTATTGTGAAAATAAAATAATAAGTGTGAACAGTGCTTTGTAAACTATAGCATATTGAGGACCAATATATAAATAAAAGGGCTTAACCTGCAGGCATCCTTTTCCAATCCACACCACCAGGGGGCGTCAGGAGTGGAAGCAGTAGGGGGTCCTCACTTAACCTTGACCCCATCCAGCCCACCTAGACAGTTGAGCGACATATGTTCTGATCATGACACACTATCTCAGTATCTCTCCACCTTGGCTGAACTTTGAGGAAGAGATAGCCAACCTTGCAGATCCGAAAAGAAAAATTACTCAAAAGGTCTGAGAAGTCAGTGTATCCTAGCTATTGATAATGATTACTTGACCAATATAAAGCATAAATGTGAAAACCCCTTCTTTGGGGCCTTAGGGCTATAGGTTAATGTTAAAGTGCTTGTTTATTATACTTAGAGCCCTTTACTTGATCCCCTGGCCCAACATTTCCTTTTTCTCTCTCACTCTCTCCTTTCCTATTTTACTTTCTTCTTCCTTCTGTCTTTTTCCTCTCATTGCTCCTTCCCTCATTTCATCTTTTTTCTCTCTCTCCTCTCCTTTCTCTCCCTTCCACCTTCCTGTATCTTTTCACTGAAGAGCTTTTAACTCCTAAGTCAACTGTAACCACTTATAATGCAGTATTGTAAGCACTCATAACAAGTATTTTACTGCATTTTCTCCTATTCCCCACCTCAATAACATCCCTCAGCTATTTCATTTTTTTTAGGGGGGAGGGCATACCTCATAGCCCTATATCTCAGGTCTTTCCATTTCTTGCCATTTTGAATACTCTTATCTTCTCACACACACATGCTTGAGGTTTTCCATCTGTTTTGCAGCATCTTGGTTCACCTCTGTGAAGCCAGTTTCCCCAATGACTTTTTTTCAAATCTACCTGTTCTCATTCATATACAGGAAGTCTGGTGAATCATAATGTTAAGAAATAAGAATATAGGGAGATTTTTACCTTTCCTGTTAAACATCTGATTAGTTAGGCATTAGCTTGAAAACTATTTTTCTTTCATGTTGTATTGGGGAGAAAAATGTTAAAACAGAAGCTTGGAACTGGAAGTATTTTAAGGGAATACCTAGTTGAATCCTCCTTAAAAACAGAAATACACAAGATCGCTGAAGAATGTGAGTGATAGCATCAAGTTTAAAGCCCACCATTCCTGTCTTCTAGTCCCTGTTTCCTTCAGGACACTTTCTTGGACTTGCCTGCAAATGTGTTCTGGTGAAGCAGGACCAGCCTGACCTGAGCTGCATGCAAGTGAGCTCTCTAGTTCATGCATAGTCCTAGTTCATCAGTTACATTGTCTGTCGGGCCTCTATGTATTTATGTGCCATATATTTGTCTCTAGACTACCCTTATTCTAATGGTTCTTACTGAGTGTAATGGGATAATAAAATAGAAGACTGCAAGATCATTTCCTTGGTTAATATTTCTACCTACTCACTAGACTAAGCACACTGATGATTCATTTTGGTTTTGAAATTGTGGCTGATTCTCACCTCAGTGACATTCCAGTCTTGGTTGAGATTAGAGAAAGGACAGACAAGCAGATAAGCTCGATTTGCTCAAACAGGAGAACACCTCCTGGAAAGAATACCAGGCTTGCCATTATCTTATTAATTAAATCTTCACACTGTTCACCTGATTTTCCCCTCCCTCTGTTTCCTACATTATGTACTGCCAAAGAAAAAGTGGGTCAATTGAGGGTTCTGACTAGTTTTGTCTTAGCTAATTTAAGTTTGGCCATATGTTCTTCGAGAAGCATGTGCTAACTTCAGGTCTTTCCCTGATTAGCAAATAACCTAAGGGTTTTGGATTTAGATTTCCTGTTCCCTGACCAGAGAGAGGAATCTTAAAAGGGAATAGATTTGGGTGACTCAAAGCTAACTCCAAAAGACCATTCTATAGACAGCTGAGTTTAATGGCACTATTTTGTTTAATCATACTATTACTTTCCACCATGGAGCAGGGTTTCTCAGTCTCAGCACTACTGATGGTTTGGATCATATAATTTTGTAAAATCGAAGAATATATTGTGCATTTTAGTGTATCAAGCAACAGCTAAGACCTCTATTAGCAAGTGTTGTAGTGACCATATGTATGTGTAAATAAAAATATCTCCAAGTATTATTAAATAAATGTTCACTAGATGGCAAGTGTTCCCCTGGTTGGGAACCATTAGTATAGATACATAGTCCATGAGAGCACCAAGAAAGATGACTATATTCTCAATGGCCAGTGCCTTACGCTCTCCAAGTTGACCATCCTCTGGAAGGATATCAAACCAGATGATTACTAGTCATTTCTTCCCCTGGAAGCTTGTAAAATGTTCCCTCTGTTGGCAGAGTTCAGGATTATCCTTTTACCAGCAGTTGGGGCAAACTAAATCATGGTTAAAATCCCTGTATCTGAGCATTGCATCTATGGTGTTCAACAAGAATGTATTGAACATATACTCTGTCCCCTGCCTAGGGTTTTTGTTGGGTAAAAAAAAAACAGAGTCTAGCATAGTTCTCAATCACTAGGTCATTAACTCTCCATGAAGTACTTAACCCTCATGAGCCTCAGATACTTCATGCTAAAATTGATAGCTACTACCTCACTCACATACGCAGATGCAATAAAGGCACCCATTCCAAGAATCACTTAGTAAGTGCTATATCTCTATCTCCTTGGCATAGCTGTGTAGACCTGGAGGATTCACTAGCTGGGTCCCCAGTTTACAGCAAAGTATCAAAGGCCTTCAGAAACTGTGTTGAACTGAGGAAAGTCAGAAAAGACTTCCCAATTAGAAGTAAGCATTATGTTTACTAAATCTCAGAAAGAAAGGAAAAAAACAGAGTAGAGCATTTTTAATGTAGAAATGTTTCTTAGGGCAGAGGTGCCAACTCTAGAAAATACTTTCTAGAATATTTCACCTAGAGATATTCTAGATTATCTAATTTATCTAGAAAAGAAAGCATAGCTTTTTGCTGGTTCTAACTACTGGACTGCATGGTTTTCCTCTGCCGTGGCAAGTAAAACCCTGAGAGGACTGTCAGCTCTGGACCAGCCCAAAACTCATGCCAAAAAATGCCATCAATCATATTAGGCCCTTATGTCTTCCTTATGGCTGATTTCATCAGTTCTTTTCATAAGTAAAAGATGATCAGAGAAAAAGGAAGAATGATAAGTACTGCTGGAAAGTAGTTATGTAATATGGTTGAGTGTATGCTTATATAAGGCTATATATGTGTAGGTATCTATGTTCCTAAATCTATGAATATGTATGTTTTTATATATGGCTGTCTATGTGTAGGTATCTATATGCTTAGTTATATGAATATATGTATAAATGTGTTTATGTAGGTTTATCTAAATTGAAACAGACACATAGCTATAGCCAGATATGTGTGCATAACCCCAAACCTGTCTCAATGTGTCTATTTCACAACCATAGTCTAGCTAAAACCATGTTATTTGACATTCCACCAATGGCAAACTCAAATCAAATCACATCACAAACCATCTAATTGATGCTGATCTTGACTGCCTTGAAACATTATGATACCCATTGTGCAAAACCGTCAGAAATTCTGGGTCTTCTGTGAGTATCAGATGACTTTCCTTTTAGATCCCCTGGTGTCTGCTGTTGCTGGGCCATGCCAGAGAGAACAGGCATCAAACTCACTGACAAGTTGATTAATAGGAATCAGACACACAGGTGGCCCCTAATCCTACCAGAGAACCATGCAGCCGGTTTGGAGACTTGGGAGGAATAACAAGTGGTGTCTGCCCCCTGGAATTACTGCCACATACTCATAAATGTGTTGCTGGTGGTGAATCAAACCAAATATATGCAACCTCTAAAGCAGGAGTAAAAGGTATTCTTATACTTTAAGGAGTTTGGGATTATATTTTCTTAAAATCAAAATCAATACATGCAACGATGTCCTTTTACTTAAAAAACCTTTTCTTCATGATGGCAACTTTACAATCTTGAGATCATGCAATGTGTCCTGGGGAACTGACTCTCAAGAATGGCAGCTGAAGTCTTAGCATCAGCAGCTGCCTTTCCTCGTAGTGCAGTCTAAAGATGGATTTCATTTAACCTGTTCCTCTGCACAGTGTCAAAATCTACCAGAGCTAAGATGCATTACATGAATGTCATTTGTCATTTAAAATATTTTTTCTATATAAATATTTGCAAAGTCTCAATAGCCTTCCTGAACTTCAATTGGCTGGGAAGGAAGTGCAAATAGGGGGTTAATGCTTCACAATGCTGAGGATGAGATGTGAATTGCTGCAGCCTTAAGTTCTTTCCAGATAGCACAATATAATGAGATTAGCACCCTCTGTGGGAAGAACAACAAAAAAGGTACTGCACCTTTAAAAATTTGATTCCCCTGTAAATGCTCCTAACTTTATTTGAGGGGTCAAACCAAGTTTCTGGAAGCTTAAAGATTAATTAAATTGAGAAAGAAAAGATTGTAAGTGTCACACAACCTTAGTTAAAACTGCCATTCTCCTTTACTCTTTCCTTCCCCTGCCCATCTTCATAGCTAGAGGCACAGGATCATGAAATACTGTGCTAATTGCTTGCTGGTGTACAAAATTATTTGCTTCCCAATAAAGACACACAATACATGCACATACACACACAATCACACACACATACATACACATCATAAGCGTTCTAGGGCCCTCATGTGCTCTTAAAGTCCTTGATTATAGGTTTCTCTTTACAATAGTCCTTTATTAGATTTATTTGCATTTAAAATCCTCAAAGTGCATGATGTTTGGTTTTAGGGTGGGGGTAAGGGGAACTATTAAGGAATAAATCATAATCATTGTTTTTTCGTGGCCTCATTGGGAAAAAATGAATGTAAAGAAAAAATTCTTGGGGAAACAAACTTGTTTCCAGTGTCTCTATCTCTTGGGAAGATGGGCAGCCTGTAGTCCGGTTACCAGAAAGGCTCTGCTCTGGAAGCTTTCCCTATGAACATACCAACATGTCCTCTTAGTGCACCAAGCTAGAGCAGCATTGGGCTCTGGATTCCTGTAGCCTTCCTTTGATATGAAACCTGAGTTAAGTGAACTTTCCTTCAATGACCATACTTTGGCAATAGAAGGACAGGAAGGAGAGGGTAGGAGAGGAGGGGAGGGGAAGGGAGGGGAAGTGATAGGGAGGGGAAAGGAGGGGGAGGAGAGAAGAGGGAAGGGGAGGAGGGAGGAGATATGAGAGGAGACGAAGGAAGGAAGGGAGAGAAAGGAAGAAAGAAAAACACATGTTTGCTCTCTTCCCCAACATGTATCTTTAACAGGGTTTGACTGTAGTTATGAGTAAGGCACATCCCTAAGAAAAACCCTCGGTTTCTGCTACACCTGCCCTCCAGGAGTTATGCAGGATGAAACTCCAAAAGATCATGCTTAGTCTGAACCCCAAACTATCTCCTCAAAGTTGGCAAACAAAGCACCCCTCTTCTAGAACATTAGTAGTCTAGATGGATATTATGGACATGGTGTGTGTCATAAAGTCATGGTTTAATTAACAGAACAAGATCAAGTTTCTTGTTCAGGAAGCATGAGCTAGTGTGCTGTGTGTGTGTGTGTGTGTGTGTGTGTGTGTGTGTGTGTAAGAAACTGTCTCCTAAACCTTAGCCTGTTAAAGATACTTGCAAAATATTTCATAGTTAGGAGCCCCTTAGAAGCTACATTTTTAGGTTCATTGGTTTCCCCATAGGTAGAAGAGAGCTCTATCCCCAATCCTTATCTTAAGTAAACCTTCCGATGATAGTTTTGTCCATTTCCAGAAGTGAGTTTCATTTTTTTTTAGGTTGGTGGCTGGAGACATTTGCATTGCGAGAGAAGGTGGTATGTTTGTTCCCCCAATCTGCTGTCTGCTATTTGGAGTTATCTCTTTAAAAGAGTGGGGGAAGTAAAAAGAAAGATACCAGCTTTTAGAATCATTTAGAAGGGCAAGAAGAGACTTTTGGACATGGGCAATGTTGATGCAGTTTACACCATCTGTGATTCATGGCAGTTTATTTCAATCATACATCTGATTAAGATGCTGGCTGGTGAAAGACCCCTCCAAGCATTGCACAGCCCTCCCTCAGCCCTTCCGTGACTCTACCAATAGCCACTACCAGTGCCTCCATACTCTTTAGTTTAATAAAATACTAAAATCTCTGGGAAGGATCTGGAAACCTATGAGGAATGAGGAAGGGGTAATCAGTAATCCCAACATGGGGTGAGGGTGAAAAACTCAGGGAAAGCAAGCATGACATAAAAGGGCTATCTGAAAAGAGGTGGCTTTTCCCTTCTGAGTTAGCAAATTATTCCTATTTTAATAATATGCAAATATAATTAAACGATGATTTCCCACCCCACCCCCACCCCTGCTGTACCACATCTGCCCTTAAATTCTCTTGCTACATGTCATTCCCCTGTAGGCATTCATCCTGAGTCAGGACTTCCTCTTTCCCCATAGTAACTAGGAGTGCACCCTCCCTGCTCCAGAGCTTCAGCTTGCTGCAGTCTCAGCAGTGAGCTCCAGAGGCACAGCCTACAGCACTCCACATTGAGATCCTGTCTCCTTCTCTCCAGTGAAGCCATAGAGAATATGAGCTTGGGGTGGAGGGGGTGGCGGGAGGGGGGGGTGTCTTTAACACTGGAAGAGATAAAACAGGACATAAATGCTACTGCTTCTCATGAATCAAAGGCATAGGAGAATTATGAACAAGTGGCATTTGGGGTGAAATTTCTGAGTTGATTTGAAAGATGGTAACATTCAATGAAAAAAAAATGTTTCTTGTTCATAGGGCAAACTGTCTGGCACTGACTGCCTTTTAAAAGCCATCTGAAATCCTCTGTGCCTTAAAGGCTGAACAGTAGGGCCCAGTGTTGGGCCCATGGATCTCCTGCTTGAATGTGGCTAGGTGGCATTTGCCCACTCCCCAGATAAATATAAAAGGTCTTGGTGACTTTCTTTTTCAGTCCTTACTCCAGCGGGATAAATTAACCTGAATCATTACACTGATCATCTTTGCTTGCCCTTCTTAACATCACAAACTCAACCTGACAACTTTGCTCTCTGATTTCTTGATTTTCACCCTCATGGGTCAAATTCCCTGCCCTCCCATCCCCATACCCCAAGGAAATCTTAAACTGTTGCTTGTCTTGTAACAAGATAACAGCTCATTTAAGGTTACACCAGTCTGTACAAACTGTAAATGCTATTTTATTTTAAACGTTTTAGTTTACAAAACAAAAAAAAATCAATGATTGGTACCTTTTTACACTCTCAGATTCCTGAATATGGACAGATCTTCAAAGGGAGAAAGGAGTTGTCATATGAAATTTAAGATAGACTGTCCTGAAGGTTGTGGGGTGGGTTTTTTGTTGTGTTTTACTTCGTTTTTGTTTTTGTTTTGTTTTTAAGACACGTAAAGCTAAAATGTCAAGTCTCTGGGAGAGATCCCCGTACAGTTTCAGTCAAGGAGCAAATCAGAGCACAGACAAGGAGATTCCAGCCTGGTGCCCGCCGGCCCGCCCGGCTGCCCAGGCGTATTTGGTAGCGCATGGGTTGGGGAGCCACTGGGGACAATCACACCTCGCATTCTCTCGCGGGCTGCTGGTGGCAGGTACACGAGCCATACTCGTTGATGATCACCAGGGCTCCCTCAATGTGGTTGGGTTTGTAATCAACGTAGTATTCCTGGGCCGACATGGCAGCCATCTGATGCATGGTCTGTTTCTGCTTTTGCTTCCTGCGCTGCGTGACAAAGCACTGTCTGAGCTGCCTGAGGCTGGCTGGGAAACACTTCCAGGACACGTAGAGCACCAGGACCACGATGAGGAAGGAGAAGATGAGGGCCATGGTGCCCGTGACCACTTTGTGGATCTGCACGGCGTTCTCCGCGTGCTCAGCGCCGGGCAGAGCCACCGTGGCGGGCTCCAGGGTGCCCTCGCGCAGCCCCTCCCCGCCGTCCAGGAGCGGGGTGGTGGAGCTGTCCGGGCCTCCCAGGTCACTGCGGTTGGTGACAGCCGAGAGGAGGTGGCCGCTGGTGGGTTCGGCCCCGTCCTCGCACAGGTGGAAAGCATACACGGCGTCCAGGACGTCCTCGCCCTGGGCGTACTCGGGGCTGGCGCACTGCAAGTTGCCGTCATAGCGCCCCTGGAAGTTGTTGAGCCAGGAGGCGAGGGCACACACGTTGCGCCCGCAGTCCCACAGGTTCCCGGTCAGGGTGATGCTCGTCAGGGACTTCCAGGAGTTGAGGATCCGAGGCTCGACGTAGGTGAGGCGGTTGGAGTCCAGCTGCAAGGACTGCAGGTGCGGCACGGTCTCGAACACATGGGGCTCCATGTACTCGATCTCGTTGCCGGACAGGTCCATTTTTTCCAGGTTCCAAACCCAGTCCAGGGAGCTGACCACAATGGCCACCTTATTCCTCCTCAGACAGAGCGAGTGCAGGGAGATGAGACGCGGGAAGTGGGCGAAGTTCACCTTGACTAAGTCGTTGTGCTCCAGGTGTAGCTCGGTGAGCTTGAACAAGCCAGCGAAGGAGTTGCGCGCCAGGCTCTTGAGCTGATTGTATCCTATGTCGAGAAACTTGAGGCTGCGGCAGTCCTGGAAGATGCGCACGGGCACGAACTGGATGGCGTTGGATCGCATGTGCAGCGTGGTGAGCTTCCGCAGGCCGTGGAAGAGGTCGGGCGCGAGCGCCTGCAGTTTGTTGTAGGAGAGATCCACGCTGCGCAGGTTGGGCATGGGCCGGAAGGTGGTGTTGGCCAGTTGGGTGATCTGGTTGGAACTCAGCGTGAGTTCCTTAACTCGGCGCAGTTTCTGAAAGGCGTCCCCTTGCACCGAGCAGATGTGATTGTGATCCAGATAGAGCCACGTGAGCTGCATTAACCCCGTGAACTGGCCGGCGCGCAGCTCCGAGAGGCTGTTGTAGCGCAGGGACAAGCCCAGCAAGCCGGACAGGTTGTGGGGCGCCTCGGTGAGGTTGAGCGCCTCGCAGTACAGCAGCCGCCCCTCGCACCGGCACAGCTGCGGACACCCGCTGGGGGCGGCGGGCAGCATCTGAAAGCAGGCCCCCAGTAGACACAAGACCACCCCCGAGGGCCTCCTCAGCAGCCAGTATAGACAGAGACCGAGCAGCAGGAAATCCATTAGCGAGAATCTTTCCAGAGAGATTGGAGAATGTCCATTGAAAGCGCTCGGTCAGAAATCTAACATCATATTTTATTCCGAGGGATGGAAGGGGGGGAGGGAAGCGGGGGAGGGGGAGAAAAGGGCAAAAAAAATCAAATAAATATAGAGAAATCAAGAAAAGACCCTCCCCTCCCTAAAATGAAAATAAACAAAAGAAAACAAAACAAAAACCCCCACAAACCACACATTCACCTCTAAGCATGCAGAAAGCTGGACAGCCTAGAAAGTTCACAGGCACGGAAATATGAAAGAGATGGTGATTTTGTCCATGTTAGATACTGCAGCAAAGGGAAGGGAGGAGGGGGGGGGGAAATCTTCGGGAAAGAATTTAATTAAAAAGTGTCTTACCCACCCTTTTCCAGAGAGTGACAACCTCCATTCAGTTGCTCCCTTTGTGTGCAGGCTAATTATATGCAGGGCGAGAGAAGACCCTCTGTGTTCCCGCGGCAGCCCGGGTCCGCGGCCGGCGGATCTGGCACCCGCACAATGTCTCACTTTGCTGCTCGGCTCCGGGCTGCAAGGGCGGCGGGGCGAGGTTGGGAGGCGACTTCTAGGACCCGCAAGTTTCCCCAACTACGTGCCGGAGCCCGGGCTTCGCCTTCCTGCCTCCGTCCTCTTCCTCTGCAGTTCGGACTGTGACGTGGTGGGGTGGAAAAAAAAAAAAAAAACACCACACACAACAACACTCCAAAAAACTCGGGGCTCACGACTCCCCAGGATTTGACAGTCTGGTTAATGTCCGTCATTGGAAAAAACCAGTGACCGGCGGCGCCACCTTTTCCTCCACGGAGACCGCCTGCCATTCGCGCCCCGGGCAGATGCGGAGAGCCGGCTCGTTCATGCTCTGGTTTTTTTTTTTTTTTTTTTTTGCGGGGGGCGGTGCGGGGGTGCGCGGCTGGGAGGTGCGGGCGGCGGGCGTGGGGAGCAGCAGCGAGAGGCGCCCCGCTCCTTCCCTCCGCCCGGCAGGCAGTGTGCAGCGGGGCGAGCTTGCACCGGCGCCTACTGCTCACTGAGTGTCGTAAGCTGCTCACGATTGTGCGTCGTCCCCAGCACCTCAGACACGGGCAGATTGAAAGGGGGGTGGGCAGAAAACCAACAATTTTTTTTTTTTATTACCGAACCGCTAAAGTAATATATGTTCTTTGATGAAATGGAAAACACTTCCAGCTTTTGTATCCATATTAACACACACGAGAGAGAGAGAGAGAGAGAGAGAGAGAGAGAGAGAGAGAGGAGTGGGGGGGAAGTAGTTGAAGAAGGAGCTAGTGGGGGAGCATCATCAATTGAGAAGATATTTCAAGTGCTAACCTGAAATAGTCTTATGCTCTACTCTTTCCCTTTGGGGGGGGGATATGCTACTTCCACCCCCCCCATCCCCTCCTTAAAAGCTGTCTGCCTGGAAGAGAAATACAGGAATCTGTAGAGAAATCAACATTTGTTCTGCATTACAAGAGCAACTTGAGAGGAGACCCAGGAAAAGAGGTTTGGGGGCTTGGGCTAGGAGACATCTCCCTCTGCTCCCTTTCCCCCCCCCCCCCCCTTCTTACTGGTAATGAAGTTCTGCAGTGAGGCAACCTTTTCGGGTGGTGGTAGATTGGGGGATGGAGGAGGGAAGAGATGCTTGCTAGATCCACCCATCCCACTCCCCGTGATGTGATGTGATGTCTGTGTCTGTAGAGAGACTTGCCTGAGATGCTGCTAGGGCGCCACCAGCCCACATAGGTGTCTTTGGGCTATGTAGCTGGGGAAGGTCGGTCCTTATGTAGGACCCCGGGAGAGCTAACCCCGAAGTGTGTTGTTCATGGTGATTACTGCCCCCCCCCTCGCAGTCAGTGCCTTTCACCAGGGAAGAAGGTACTAGAAAATGTTTAGGGAAGAGGTCGTGGAAACCATACTGAAGCCTTCTCTTCCTCTACTCATCTTTAATTCAGCTTCAAAACTGCACCTAGTGCTGTTTTTCTTCTGAGTATGAGGAAACGCTTTTGCCTGACTATTTCCACCTGCCATCATTTACAGATAGAAGTCCTTACAAGCCTGGAAGGGGTCTGCATTGCTATGGTCAGGGACCTGTTGATCATATTTAAAAAAAAAAATCCTCAAAGATACCTTTCAGAACCTTTCAGAAGTGAGTAGGATTTGGGTCTACCTTCTTGACAAAGATGCCAAAAAGAAAAAAAGAAAAGATAGGAACAAGCAAATGTGCACCTCTAATTTCTGTCTTTGAATTCCCATCATTTCTGCCTCTAAGGGTCTCAAAGTAAGTGAGCATTATCTATGACAATAACCCCGTGGATAGGTACGAGGGTGGACTGCCAGAGCTCACATGAAGAATGGATTGATCCAGTAACTAGGCTGGTCCTCACATCCAAGCTAGAGAGACCAACAAATGGTGGTACTTTTCAGGAAAAGTCCTATGAACAGGTACATGATTCATTCCAGTTTGTATTCATCTGAGCCCTGCTCTGGTTATTCATCTCAGAGATTCATCGCTTAATTGAAAAAGAACACAAATCTAAATGTCCTAGACATCACATGCTGTCTTAGAAGCTAGAAGGGGCATTAGAAAATCCCTGCCCTTTGTTTTGCACATGACAAAACAGGCTGAGAGACTTTAGGGGATTATGCAAGGTCATACAACTGGCTACTGGCACCAAAGAGTTTTTGTTGTCCATTTCTAAAGTAGTGTTTTCTTTCGCCATTCTTCACAGTTACCTCCTCTTACTCTTGTCTCCTATTTAACTCTGGATTGGGCAACTGCGGGTTTTGTCCTGGCACTTCTAAGGTGCTGCAGAACACTTTAACAGCAGACAAACAATTTCTCCATCAAGTGGTCTTACCTCTTGCCAAAACAATCTTGACAGCCAGTGAGCTGATTGAGCTATAAAGTGTAAAGGGGTGGAGAAGGGGAGTTGGGCAGGCACAGGCAGGGGTAAACAGTGGCCAGCCATTCAGCAAGGACTGAGAATACAAGCCACCCAATCCCTATGGCTGCTAGGAAGGAAATCTTCCTAATGCATGCAGCTTGGCAAGGGGGTGACAGAGGCTGCCAAATGGGCACGGAGAGGTCCCACTTTGGATGTCACTTGATTTGTAGAGCTGGTACAGAGAGGCAGAAAAGAGTTGCGTGTTGGCAAGAAAGAAAGAGAATAAAATTAAATTCACTGCATTTATATGTGAGTTTTAAGTATGCTACTCAAAACTTAGGAGATGCTTGTAAGCTGTAATTAAGATGTGTGTGTATGTATGTGTATCATTTTGCACATTATTATCCTGCAAATCATTTCATGTGTATGATATCTTTAAACCTTTCTCACCTCTAACGTAGCAAGTCACATCTTTTTTGCAGTTTTAAACCCCTTGGCAGAACTGTATACATTAACAGATTGAAATGAGCTTTATTGAAATTTAGCTATTCTAAGTCATCTAAGTTGCAGAATCCCAATTTATTATGTATTTAAAGCATACCAGCACTGATTAAATCAATGCAAATTAGGTTAAATAAGAACAACACGAATCAAGTGTTTCAGCAAAGTTGAGTCGAGAAACGACAACTTTTGAGTCACTGCAGCAAGTTGATATGGCTGTTTTTTCATGACTTTTAATTTCATGCTTCTAAGCATCCAACATACTAAAAAGGAAAAAAAAAACAGAAAGAGAGGAGCTTACCTAAAGTTCTTTCTCTTTCCTCCTGTTCTTACATACGTCTTAACCTATCTTGTGATATGTTTGATTCACGGATTTATAAAGCTACTGTGTGTGTGTGTGTGTGTGTGTGTGTGTGTGTGATCAATTTTTCCCTCTGAGTGAACCACAGTTTTCTATTAGCAAACATCGTTTCCTTCAGCATCCGATAGTTGGTGAGATAGTTTCCACGCTTTCAAAACACCCCGGTTATGTTTTATGTTTGAATGGAGATGGAACTTGAGTCCATCTGGTTGAGATGCTAAAACAGCCATTGTAGAAGTTGGGCATTGAGACTATAACCTCATACCGTCATGCCAAAATGGGATTGGGAATTGAGGCCAGGCTTCCTCCAATCTGGTGTTAGAAAGGATAAAAATCTGGAATATGTAAATTCTGCGAATGGGAGGAAAAATCTAGGGAGAGAGAGCAAGATGTCACTAGAGAATGAGGAACTAAGAGCAGGTCGGAAAGAGAAGCTCATGGAGCAAGTGTTAGGGGAAATGGCCCCTTCCCTTTGTTCTCTGCAGGTGGCCATCCCAAGGATTTCCGCGTCCCCCCTCCCCCCCCCCAGCACCTGTAACCCAGGTAACTGGCACATGTGGGGGCAGTGGGAGGTCCCCATGCTGAGATTACTTTAGCATCCTTAGCAGCCACACCTCCTTCTGGCCTTCCCCTATATAATCTCTCTCCACGCTAAATTCATCTTCACACTCCCATCAGGCCAGTGGTTTGGCTCTCCTAATAAACTCTTTTCTGCCTGAACCTCATGGGGGTCCCCTTTCCTCAAACCTTATAGCCAGCTTGGCTAGTTGCAAAGTCTAGGAGTGTTGCTTTGAGTGGGAAGGAGTACTGATTAATTCCTTCTCTCTTCAATTTCATAAAGGAAACTTCTTGAATGTCATGCTGGGGGATGGGCATTGGAGAAAGCTCATGCAATTACTATATTTTGGTATGTCATTACCAGTCCTACTTCATCTTCACTGACTATCACCCTCAGTATGTTCATTTTGGTCAGAAGAATTTGTGAGTGAAAAGAGGCAAGTGCAAAAAGTCTGAAACAGATGTGTATTTCTAAAAAGTGACTTCGCTTTAGTCTTTACAGCCAATGTCACAGTGAAGAAAAACTCAAGTGGCGATTTTACTGTTCCATTGTCATTAGTACCACCCTGGATCTTGATCTCTATGCTTTTGTCTTTAATTTCCAGTAGCAGTGAACCATGGATTTCCTTTCAAAGGAAACAGAGGAATTAATGGAGGGTAGGAGTAACAGTTTGAAACAAAAACAGAATTAACCCTGTTCTAGTGAGTACATACCAACCAAAGACATTTTATAGAGAAATTCCATGCATGCAGGTAAAGTCTAAAATGTAGGACTATGACCTCTCCCAGAAGATCTACTTAAGAGGAACACAAAAGAAAAGGCCATTCTTTGGATGGAACTGTATGCTTCTTTGGAAACAAGGAATTGATATGGACAAAAAAATAAGAAAGTATCCCCTATACTCAACAAGTGAAGTGAGCAGTAGGAGTAAAGCAATGCAATACAAGCATCCTGCTATCCTGGGCCCCCTTCCCAGGTCTTTTCTGTACTGGCTTATGATCTCATCATAGCAAGTTAAGCTGCATATGGTTTTCTTCTCTTTGGAAGCTTAACATTCTCACATCCAGGACTCCTTAATTGACTTTAGCTTCCTCCTCCACGTAAAGTGATCCCCCAGCCTCTTCATTCTAATCAACTCTATCAGAAGTATACCTTTACCAATCTCATGGTCTTGTTCAACTCAATAGGAGTGTGGCAATATGTCTTATCTAAAATACTTTAGAATTGAAAGGTTCATTAGAGGCAATGTGTAAAAAAAACTCATTTGGGTGGCCAGGTGTGGTAGCACATGCCTATAAACCCAGCTACTTGGGAGGTAGACATCAGGAGGATTATGGTTTGGGGCCAGCCAAATGTGGTAGTGAGACCCCTCACCAAAACCAGTAATAGGGTATAATGGTGAGAATCTGTAATACCTGTTTTGAAAGAAGCAAAGGTAGAAGGTGATCCAGGTCTCGTTTAGAACGAAAATGTGGAACCCTATGCAAAAATAGCTTGGAGAAATAAAGCAAAAAGGCTTGGGGATGTGGCTCAGGTTGAGGAGCTTGCTTTGCAAGCATGGAGAACTGACTTCCAACAGCAGTTATGGAAAAACAAAGTCCAGTGGAGAGATTGTTAAGATACTTACTTAATTTGTTTTTAGGTTTGAGACTAGTCTTACTGTATTACCCAGACTGCCCTCACACTGGCAGTTTTTTGGCCTCAGCTTCTCAAGTGCTGGGATTATAGTGGTACTTCACCAAAACCAGATTGTCATCATTTTAACCAATATGACTCTATAAAATGGTTTCAAGTGTGACTTTTTTAAACAGATATTTGGGATAATTAAATGAGATCATGTACTTTAAGATCTTCTGACTTAAAGTCTAAGGACCAGCATCCTCAGCTCTTATTTAAAACCCAGAACAGTAGGCCTTTCTTGAGATTCATGAAATCAAATCTGAATTTAATCCATAAACTACAGATAATTCATTAAAATGGAGAAGCATTGTACTATAGAACTGACAACTTTTAATCTGAAATAGAAGCACAGACATCATTGATTTCCTAGATTTTTAATTGTGGAAGTATAGAGATGGAAGTAGTGAGAAAAACAAAACAAAACACCTTTTCTACCAAAGTAGTTTGTGTCTTTCCTGTTAATCTTGAGAGAAAGCTTTTTTTCTGAAGAGTTCCTGTTTTGGTCAGGTGGCTTGGCCCTTGTTAATTACATTTTAGTCATATCCACCTTTTTCCTAAGCACTTTAATTAAGACTTTCTGTTAGAAGCTCCTTTTATTTCAGTTGCATCCTGTTCATTAAGCCATATCCTTTTGCAGATTGTGAACCGGAGCTCAGCCAATGTGAGCAGTAGGGCAGGGCCTCCAGGGCTAGGGATAAAAAGGAAGCAAACAGTACAAGAAATGTATCCAATGCCCAACGTATGATACTGTAACCTCTCTGTACATCAGTTTGATAATAAAAATTTGAGAAAAAAAAAAAAAGGAAGCAGCCTGCCTGCTCTGTCTACTTGCTTGCCTGAGTTTTGGCTGGTGAGACACCCTTCTGCAGAAGGAAATTTTGCCTAGCTGAGTACCTTTCAAGTTGGTGTCTTTATTCTTACAGGACACCCTATTATCTCAAGCTATTTCTAACAAAATGTGAAGTGATCACCCACTCTTGGTAGTGGAATTTGGTACCCACCCCTAATAAAAAAAAGGTTCCCAGCCATGCCTTCTTTAGTTCCTATTAGATTCTAAAAGCAGAATATATGCTGTCTGTCAGAGTCTCTAGCCCTTAAGAGACACTTTATGAAGTTTGGTTTTATAATCAGTAGAGCAGAAGGCATAGTGCCTTCATAGATGTTAGCTTTGAGCATCTTCCAGCAGCTACTTTCCCTGATATCTTCAGGAATTGATGGTGTTTAGACATCCAGCTTACAATGTTGGTTTCAAGCTCCTGAAACAGGGACTGCAGCATGATAATGGGCCTGGCTGGAAGCACAGCACGTTGTCCATCAGGTTTACTATTAATGAAGCGTCAGGAGCACAGACAGGTTAGGGGCTATGGATTCAGGGTTTATTATTTCATCTTATATTATTATTATTATTATTACATATTACAGGTCAGAAACCCTGTAACATTACCAAACCTTCTGTTTTCTCATCATTGCCAAATTATGGCTGGTATGTGTTTCCATAGATAATTTTCTTATAGGAAAAAATAAAACTGAAAAACAAATTGAAAAATAAAAGGTTAAATTTAGGTTAAACCAATTAAAATCAAACTACCCAGGAAAATGTGGCAGTCTAGTAATTCTGTTGCTACTATTTTTCAGGCATTATAAAATATGCTGTGGTTGGTCAGTATCCCCACAGGTGTATATACCATTGGTCACTTGTACAACTGTGTCTTCAAGCTTTTTAGACATGAAATTTGTCTTGAGGGGTGAGGGCCTTTAAAAGACTTTCAAAGCATAGTGTAGATTGTCCTAAAAGTTTGAGCATGACTCACTTTCAAAAGCCTTGTTGCTGCTTTCTGAACAACCCCAGCACCCTATATTGAAACACCCTCTGGCTCGTTCTCCAAGCAGCCAGAGCACTAAGACATTCTGGCTGTGTGTTCTTCTATCTTGGCATCATCCTTCTCTCTAGTACCCATTTTTCCCCTCAGTCCTACAGAAGCATTTCTCACTTCAGAAAGGTGATTGGCCTTTGGGACCTTCAAGTTTCCTTCTGATTACTTATGAGCATTTTATTCCTCCTTCTGTTAGGTAACGGGGCAAGCAGATTATTTTCACACAGGCCTTCATGTCCGGTGCTAATGAACATGTTCTCTGGTGGTAAGAGTATTCAAATATATTCATAAAATGTAAAAAACACTGTTCTATTTGCCAAATATAGAAGACATGATCACAATCATAATAAATCTAACTTTTCATAGCATTACCCCCCTTAATTGGGTTCTGTGTTATATTAACCCAGAAAGGTCCAAGCTTTTAGGGTCACACAGATAAATGCCTCCTATATATGACTTCCTTATGCAGTTCTGTTTAGTGTCATCCACTAAAAGAGTTTGAAGAGTCTTCTATGGTAAATTAGTCTGCCCTCTTGTATGCATTTACCACTTCACTCAGATTGTCTCCCATTCTCAGGAACTACTACTTAATCTCCCATAGGCACTTCAAGATTTCCTTTTAATTATTTATCATGGCTCTTTGTTGCTGCACATATTTGTTGGTGTTAGTTTGTTTTAGGTCAAATAGAGGTTCAGCTGATGAGATGCAGAGCTAGATAAAATGTGGTCCTCACCTTCAATGTTCACAGATCTAGAGTGGAGGCAGTAAGAAACAAAGCACCAGTTCACGTTATGGGAGAGATATAACCAAAAGGTGTAGTTAGAGATTTATCTAGCCAATTGATCAAGGACAGAGTAGCTGGGAAGAAATGAAGAGTTAACAACATGGGTAGATAGAGAAGCCCACTCCAGTGAAAGTTTTCTGAGATGCATAGAAAATAGCGAGATAGATATGAAGGACAAGAAGGTAAGAAGAAAAAAGTCTAAAATGTTAATTTAGAGTCTGGAACATGATTTCCAAAACGTAGGTTTGAGAAAACATAATTTTGGTGATTATCTTAAGCACGAAAGGCAAGAAAAAGGCCACTAGAAACAGGAAAGCAGTTGGGAGGCTACTCCATTTGTTCCAATGAGATGTTGTCTGGAGTTGAATAGATTAACACTAGAGATAGACAGGGCAGGCTAGGTGCAATTACAGTTTTGCAGTACCTTCTGAGACATAAGGTGACTTTAATGAGATGAGTTACTTAAGGGTAGAAAGGAGCCAACAAAGAGTAAGATATGAAGACAATTTTTATTATGTACATATAATATCTTGAAGGATATTATAGCTGAACAGATAGATGAGGGTTTTCATGGAATGGTCATGGGTAGTTAGAGTGGTGATATTAGATGCAAATCCATAGAAGCAGAGATTAACTATAGATGATGTAGAGCTAGAACCTCTCAAAATCTAGGGGATATATGAAGCAGTTAGATAATTGAGATTGTAAAAGTGAATTTACAGCTGTGTATAGGTTGTAGAATACCAGAAGTTAGTGCAAGTCCTTTTATAAAGTGATGATCCTCAACATTGAAGAATAGGAGATAGTGCACTTTAATTGGAGAAAATTGAAAAACACTACCACATTTCACAGAAAGAAGTCTTTAACATATAGACATGATCACAAGACTGTCATCAATATACATTTCATGTGACTGTGATTGAGATTGTTAAGTTTGGAGAACACAATCAGATTGTCAGGCTCACCAATACATAGAGAGATGTCTGACATCGAGTAAACCCACAAAGGAAATGTGTAGCTGCTGAAGGACTTAGTGTCAATGCCAGTCTGATACTCACTGTATCTTTTCCCAAGAAGGGCTGTCATTGGCAATCTCATGTTAGCATAATATTATTCCTTTGTGAAGAGACCTTATGTTACCTTCTCAGATATGAAACGAGGTGATAGCTGGAGATCATGTCCTTCAAAAGACAATTCCCTACTTACATCTTAGAACAATCTCTGAGCCATCTAGTTGCACAGGGAAACAAAATTATGAGACTTGTGCATCAATATAGTAGAGAGAAAAATGTTGTCATTTTATAAAGCTCTGGGATTTCAGCAGGTGTGTTAGCCTATAAGCAGATACTTTCAAGATAATAAAATAAAAGAATGATAAACTTAATTTAAAAATTGGAAGTGGTCCAAATGCTATTACAATGAGTGCTTACAGCAATTTCTACTATATGAGGGTATAAGTAGACAATGTAGATTGAAGACAAGAAAATGAATCGGACACAAAGATCATACTGCTTCCACTTTACATGTTACATAAAAACAACCAAAAGCAAAAACACCCTAAGATATGGGCCTTAAGGCAATTACTTAATTTAATTCATGTTTTGGTGTTGTCTCTTGGGATCTTCGCAGACAGTCCATTCAGGTCTACTGTGTTTACTCAGGTATTTGCTGCCCACTGGAGAATTAGCTGGACATAAGCTGATCCAGAACGGCTTCAAACATTTGATATAAGCAGTTGCATATTGCTGATTGGCTGGTGTTGACCTGACAGAACATAGGCTTAGGCAGCACCTTGGTTCTCTTACACATGATTTCTCATCCTCTAGCTGGTCAGCTAGAGATAATCCTGATTTTAGAGTTCCAAGAATAGCAAGGGACATGTGTCAGGGCATGCACATTTTACTTTCTACCCATCATCTAATAAATTGCTGCTGTCTATAGAACCAAAGCTCATCACAGGATCAGTGTAACTCAAAGAGTAGAGACATAGGCTCCATCTCTTCATGGAAAGGGAAGAATTTATGGTTGATTGTGCAGATTAAATACAACAGTAGCATCTTACTGTCATCGCAACTGCAAATATGAAATGCTCTCAAGTGGTTTTTATTTCTAAAACCCTCAACTATAAACAAGAGCTAACAGCCTAGACACCACCTACAGCTTCTTAGCAATGCAGAATTCCAGGCTCACTCAAAGCATGCGGAATCAGAAGCTCCAACTTTTACAAGATCCCCAGGTGATTCATAAACCTGCTAAGATTTTAGAAGTACTGTAGCGTTTTGCTATTCTTCATAATTCCCTTTCCGAGGGTTGCTGTGTTCCCCTGTTGAGTGATAGATCTTTGATTTTTAAAGGTGCCAAAACTGCTTCCTTCTGCACAATTGAAACAGAACAAGCACAGGTTTAAACAGTGAAACAGGTTGCTTCACAGCATGAATAGCTGGAGAGGGAGAAGGGATAGCATTTTTCTGATCAATTGTCCTTTGCCTATAAAAATAGAAATTTAAAATTAAAATTACAGTACATAAATATTTTTTTAAAAATACTGTATTCAACTAGGAAGCACCGTTCAGGTGTTACAACATTTTTAAAACATCCAAACAGGAGGCACCTGCTTAAACTTGCCCTTTATATTCCTGACCCATTGTTTCATTGGGCCTTGGTTTTCTGAAGTTTTAAAGATAGATGAAACTTGCAGCCTTAAATCCACAACTTAAATCTCTCTAGAACAGGATTTTGTACTCTAGTATTTTGTGCAAGCAATAAGACCAGCTGAATGCATTAAGCATTTAGCATGTGCAGGTAAAGTGTCTGAATCTGCTAAGTAACACACATACTGTGATTCAGCGGATTCTCATTTCCTATTCTAGAATTAAGGGGAAAACTTAGGAAAGAGAGGCTCAGCTTTTGACAACACAAGTTTATTTCACTTGACTGAGAATACACAAGTGACATCTAAAAGACTTGTAGGTTTCCTTAACTTCTGAGGTTCTTTCAACTGAAGGGAGCTGTTAACAACTTTCCTCTCTTAGTTTGCCTTTCACCTGAAAGCTGAAGAGAAAGGAAAAGGAACAACAAAAAGAGAAAAAGGAGAAGAAAACGTGCTATTAAAGCCAGTGTTGTTTGCATGAAGTTAGCTTTGGATATTCTTTTCTTGGCACATGACTCCTTTAATGAACGCTATTTTTTATTATACCACCTCTGGGATCCTGTTTGTATCAATCAACCAATCAATGGTTCACATATGTCTGTTAAGCACTTAATGCATGCTGGCATATTCTTGGCCGGAGGGTTACACAGTGAGAAACACTAAGTAAGCAGATAATTTAGGTACTACTGTTCAAACTGGAAAGTTAAAAAAAAAAAAGCAGAGGACAGAAATTGAGGGACAGAACCTATTTGACATAAAGTTAGGCGCAGTTTCCCCAAGACAGAGTTATCTGAGTTAAGACTTGGCTGATCAGAGTAACACACAGCCCTTTTATGCTCTATGAGATGTGAAATCCTACCAAGGGAACAGCATGAACAAAGGCCCTGAGGCCCAAAGAGGCTGTGTTCAACAAGCTGTGAGATGGTTAGGTATTGGAGTGAATAAGATAAAGAGGATTTTGAACAGAAGGAATGCTTCCTTAAAGAATCAATGTACCTTTTTATAAATCTTCATAAATATGTATCAGCAGCCTCATTACCAGCACTGAAGTACTTTATAAGGTGATTAAATCAAAGCACTTCAGTAAATTCCTTTCCCCAAACTTACCATATTCACAATGTACACAAGGAAATTAAGTCATAGTATCCTAGGCCACTTAACACAAATGGCATTGATACTCCAAGATGATTTTTCTCCATTCCTTAGGCCTTTTTGTAGAACAACTAAGAAAGTTGGATGCAAACCAGCCTATTGACTCTGGAAGCCAAACTGCAGTCATCTATGATTTCCCTTTTCTTTGGGGTTCATCCAGAGTAGATGCATGAAGGGAGGAGTTGGGACAATTCAGACTTCCCTCCTGAATTCCCACTCCTCTCGGCCCCCTCTACCATCTGTTGCTGTTTTCGTAGAAAAAAGAGAACAGAACAGAATAGAACGACCACACACATTCAGAAATCTCATTTTATATGTGGGAGTCTGGATTCATTAACAAGTTCCTCAAACTCTCCCAGCACTTACAACACAATCTAAACATAACCCACTGGAGTCATGGGGATAGATGGTATTCAGCTTCATGATGCTGTCACTGTCCAAGTACATCACCTGCTACTTCCTAGTGTCCTTTGCTTTAAACAGGTTGCTTTTCTCAGTAGCATCTAGTGCTTACTTTAGTTTTCTGTAGATTCTTCATTATTCTTGTGATTCTTAACATCTATTACCTGCCACAAACTTCAGTGTCTTCCCTTCTCATTCCAGACCTCTCACCCATCCATGTATAAACCCCATGTGCATAGATGCATTTGTCTACTCAACAATTTCATCAAGAGTGCTTACTGTTTCATTAACTGTTCTGAGTGGTAAGGAATTTGGAAGTCTAGAAACTTCCACTCAGAAGACTGTATTGTTCTCTACCACCTTTGAATAATTATCCCTTAAAAATGAAGTCACCTGTTAAGCATTGTTTTAAACTGCCCTCAAGAGGCTTCGGGCATATCATCACCTCCTTCCAAGCTTTTCATGTCTCCTGGGTTACAATTTCTCCAAAGCAAGCTCATTGTCCTTCTAGTGAACAGAGAGTTGGAAAGTTTATAGTGCAGGATCTACTTTCACCACTTTCCAGTGATTCCTTAGATCAACTTCCTTTCTATACAAAGGGTAGAAGTTAGATTCTTTTTTTCTAAATTTTTGGCATGCATAAAATTGTGGATTCTTACTCTCGACCAAGAGTTAGGGAATGGAGTGGAGGCTAAATTACAAAGAGATTGAGGACTTGTTTCAATGGTGTCTTTTTAATTTACTTAGGTGGTGATAGGTTGCCTAACTTTAATGGGAATTTGCACTAACTTATAGACTGAAGCAAGTACATTTAAGAGCAAACCATAGAAAGATCAGCCTGGAATTCTTTGCGAAGCTAGAAATTCAAACACGTTCCTGGGATGAGCAAGGATTTTTTTCCTATCCCACAGGGTATTTGGGACAAGAGCTATAACATGCTTTCCCGTCCCCCCCCCCCCTTTCTTGGAGTGCTACATGTGATACCAGGCATTTAAGATGGGTAGTGTCAGAATGATCATACAAGAGGTGCTTGTGAATAATTGGTTGACAAATTCATGAATGATTATTAAAGGAAGGTAGGAGGTTGGGGTTCATGTGTATACTCTACCAACTGTTTTCCAAGGGGGGAGGGGATCTTATCGTTTACCAAATCCTATCATAGATAGGAGCCCGGGTTTATTGGTCATCTTTTATTCCTTTGAAAAGGTTTACTGCATTCAAATAGGGATAACTCTACAGAGTTACGTGCTCATTTTAGTAATGGACACTTATCTAAAAGAATTGCAACACATAAGCTGTACTCATTCCCAGTATAATTGAAGGGTATGTTATTAATTTTTGTCCAAAAGGTAGTTAACAATTTAAATGTTGTTTAGTAGGAGTCAACATGTTTCCTATATAAATTTCTACCAGAGGCCTAATGAATACAGCCAGGTTTTGAACTGTTGTGGTTGTGAGCTTTGTTTTGAATAACTAAATAATTGTTTGACAAAATGAGACTGGCATATTGCCAAACAGGCCACATGACTTCAGACTCGGCTAGGGTTTGTTTTCTTGCTGAATGTATTGACCAGCACAGCTCTCCTATAGTTGTTTGAAGATTGCAAAAGCTTTAGGACTCTTTCTGAGATCCAAGTATACCACTCAGGATATTATTCAATCCCAATGTGAAGCCAAGTATGGTTTGCTTTGATGGCTTTGCCTTTTTGATGGTTTTGCTCTTTCGAAACTAAAATGGCTGAAAAGGAAAAGCAATTCCACGTGACTTTGGTGAGACTGTTATCTGGTCCCTCAATTCCCCTTTCTACCCTGATTTCATAGTCCAGCATCCATGTACAGCCATAAGATTTATAAACGAGATGCGTTTACGACACACCTAACTGCAGTGATGTCAGGAAGGCTAAATGGAGACATATTCAGTAGTTCAGAATGTTTGATGTTCTCTGTAAAGAAGTTAACAGCCCTTGCTAGGGCCCTTCTGAAGCAATGAGCCTGCTACCCTGTGGCCAGCTGGTAGGAAGTAAAGCAACATTTTCATCCAAGTATTTTGAGAACAGTTAAGAGAGGAATTGCATGTTATAAAGTAATAATCAGAATTGCTCTGATTCTGACATTCAGTGACTGATTATTTTTCATCCATTCAGTATTGTTAAGCCAAACAATTTTTTGTTTTCTATCAGTACCTAACTTTCTTCATCTATACAATGGGATTTGTGGTTCTTACCCTAGAGCACAACTTTCAAGAAATTAAACCTAAGATGATATATACACTCTCAGCTTTAAAGTTGTATTCTATAGTGGTGAGATATTTTATTGGCTTTGTCACTTTTGTAAGTACTATTATGAAAAAGTAGCATACATTTAGCATTACTGTCTTCCCATCTCTTTGTCCATATAACTACATTTTCTAGCAAAATGGGCTTCTAGGTGAAAAAAAAAGTATTAAAATTCTTCTCACCTTCATGTTCCTTTTGTTGATCCACTAGCCCTTAAGCCTCACTCAAGAGTGCCCCATCGTTTACTTTCTATAGAATATAAGATAATCACAATTTAATTCACAGGATGGTTGAGTGGGAAACAGAACATTTGAAATCACCTGTGAATGATTCTCATGTGGAGGACTAACTTCCAATTTCATTTCTTATTCAATATTCAGTGTGGTATAAAGATACTTGACCTTGTTAATATCTTCCCACTTTTACATCATATTTTTGAATGTTTTAAATTAACTCACAGACTTCATGATGTTTTATGAAAGTCTTTGAAATGACTTTAAAAAAAATAAACCTAATCACAGAGCTGGGAGCTGATGGCTCACTTCTATAATCTTAGCCACTCAGTAGGCTGAGATCTGAGGATCACAGTTCTAAGCCAGCCAAGCAGGCAGTCCATTGAGACTCATTTCCAATAAGCTACCAAAAAGTGGGAAGTAGTGCTGCCTCTCCAGTTGTAGAGCACTAGCCTTAAGCAAAAAAGCCCAGGCACAGTGCCAAGCTCTCCATTCAAGACCATAAAAAAATTCTAAGTGTCACCATTCCATTATTATACTTTGGGGGAATAACCAACAATCCCTTAATATCATATACTATATAGCTCATATTTGGATGACTTGGATTATCTTTCAAATGTGTGGATATTTTAATATATATATATTTGTGTGTGGGTCCAAACCATATTACCATTTATTTCATTAGAGAGTTGATGTCTTTGAGGTGAACAGCGGGGAAGAATGGCCCTAGAGATTACCCTAAACAAATGACTGCATCAGAATGTATTAACATCCATATTTATACATTCTTCCATATATTCAAATATGTTTTCAGATTGAATATTTAATGTGTTAGATATATGAATATAAAGGTGAGTTTGACATGATAGTTCTCTGACATGTCCATATATTAAAAAGTCTAAAAGACACAATATAAGAAAAATTTATACTAGACAAAGGGAAAAACTTGATAAACTAGCAAAGAAATACTTTAAAGTGTACCAAATAAGAAAGCCTCATGGGAACCCATAGGAAGCTGAAGAAGGTTTGGGGTTCTAATTGGGAGAGTATGGGAATTTCAATCAGAGAGAAGTGACACTAGGAAATAGGTATTAATTTGACTCTCCAGGTATGACTGGTGGGTAGACAGGAAGTCTTGGACTCAGTTGGACTGGTAGGAACAATATTTGCTATGGCAATGTATTTATTGAGCAAAGTACATTGGTGGGGAAATTCATATATAGGTGGCCTGAGAAAGTATGCTAGAACCTGTGATTTTCCTTTAGTATATTATTTCCTTATTAAGCAGCACATTTTAAATGACTTTTTGATGTATAATGAATTCATACAATGTATGCAAATGAAGTACAACTAAAGATAATTGTGCAATTAATCCTTTTTGTTTGTTTGCTTAAGTCTAAGTTGGTAAGTTAATGGGCTTTTCAAATCTTATGTTTTCTAGGTTAGGTAGGGGGCTAAGCAGCGGAGTGATTCCTGATATGTGAAAGCACCGGGTTTGGTTCCCAGAATTGGAGAAACATTTGTGTTTTCTAATATGTCAGAAAGCTATTTGTTCTAATTACAGTTGTTTGTGGCAAGACTTAGCTTCTGTGAATGTGTATATACGTGCACTGGAAGGTTCTGGTGAGAAATAAAATGCTGTTATCACCAGTAGTGGCAAATATTAATGTCGTGTTTAGTCTTTATTGTGACTATATTTAATCAATATGTTATTTCTTCAAGCATGTTTTGCAAGGCCAGCTCTGGCATGGAAAGTAACCTAAACTCTTAAGGAAAACTATAGCCTGTCTGAAGGTACTCTGTATAGTATTGTTTTTAAGTATGTGAGCTTCAGAAGAGTGGCTATTCTTTTTGTTGAAGAAACAACCACCAAACAGAACATGGTTTCAAGAGAAGGTGCACATTTTAAAGATAAAGGTTGAGACATTCCTGGCATATGTGGAGTTACACAGAACCACCTTTCTTTTTTTCTTTCTATTAAGAAAAGCAATTAGCATCTGATAGGCAAGTTTAATTGTCTTTCTTTCCAATCACCTGCTAGGCTTTTGGCAGTTGGAATAACCAAAACAAACTGAGTAAAGGTCACTGTGAATGAAATGCCCAGTAATTATGTAATTGCGTGACTTCTCTCAGCCCCTCATTTGGGTGGCCTGAAATCTTATGAATGGGGAGTGCGTTTGGACTTAGATCGTGCTTTCTGAAGCACACACTCTGACTGGTGCAACTTCCCCCAAACTAGCGAACCTATTCGTTGTCGTCATAGCAACACACAATTGGACCCACATACGTTTAATCCAGCGAGGCAATTGTTCCCCTGCCTGGGCGGTTGCACATCCTAACTCGGCTGGCTGCCGCCCCCGGACGCCCACCCGCAGCTCCCGGACAGTGCGAGGCGGCTGGGGCCGAGGGACCCACGCGCCAGCCTGGCCCAGGCACTGACGCGCTGCCTTAGGGGCTGCCAGCGTTACCATGACAATGGGAAATGCTCTCCTCTGGGAGATGCCTTGTAGAGTCGCTGCTAGGCTAGTTCCCTAGCATATGAGAGAGATTGCTTTCACTGCACTCATTGCCAGTCAGGAGCCAAACTCCAGAACGTACCAGCCAAATTCACCTGCACACCAAGAGACTACAGTCCTATTTCCTGCCCTGTTGCCAATGGCAAAGGAGATTGCTACGTTGTGAAGCATTCACTGTGGAGCCTATCCTCTGCCTTTTCAAGACCCATGATGTCTGAGAAATTGTGACATAGGACCCAGGGAGAATACTTTTAATCGGACAATTCTGCTGGGGGGGGAGAGGGCAGATACTGGAGCTTGAACTCAGGGCCTTGGTGCTGCCCCTTAGCCATTTCTCTCAAAGCGGTTGCTCTTCCTCTTGAGCCACAGCTCCATTTCTGGCTTTTTTTTTTTTTTTTTTTTTTTTTTTGTCTTTACTTGGAAGATAAGAGTCTTAAGGGCTTTCTGGACTTAGAAGGCTAATTCTCAAATCTCAGCCCCCTAATTAGCTTTGATAATAGACATCAGCCATCAGTGCACAGCTGACCATTCTGATGCTTCAGGGTGAGCTTGTAGTTGAAAGGAAGGTGCGGATCTACAGTGGTGTGGCAGATACCTGCTTCTGAGGAGGGCCCTGCTGTCACCAGCCTTCACTTTAGTCATTGGTCATGTCTGTCCTCTTATGTAGCTCAATGGATCTGATTTCTGTTCGTCATAGCATCACCTAGAGAGAGCATTTCTCTTTTCTTTCCAACTTGTTTCTGGACTTGCACCCCAACTTTATAATACAGCAGAGCTGCAAAAGGGCCAGGGAATCTGAATTCTGAAACCGAGCCTCTAGGTGATTTTGACACACATCCAGAAGTGGGAATTATTACATAAATCTCCTCTTTTTGTCTCTTTATCTGTAGCTTTATTTCATCTGTTCTATTTTTGTTTTTCTGTTCTATCTCAAATCCAACTTCCCCTTTGTTCCCCTAGGCCACTTCTGTTTCTTCCTCTTCTTTTTTCTTCTTGCTCTCTTGGTGAATCTGTATCTATTATTTAGCACCACAAATAATAACATTACTACATAGGTCCTGGCATCGGCCAGGCTCCTTCTGGCATACCTTAGAGGACCCCCAAACCCTGATGGAAAGAAGGTGACTACCTCCCCCAACCCTTTGTCATTTTCATGGGATTTGCCTTTTCTCCAGCACAGGATGAAAAATAAGTCAGTGTTCTCTCAGCTAGCATTAAAGACATTCCACTTTTTGTAATGTTTAGCAACCTCTATATAGTACAGCTATCCCTTCAAGCTGTAATTAAAGATTACCCTCCAATCAAAAGAAAAGAAAACATGTAAAGCAGGAGCTTGCATCAAAAGAGAAAATACCAAGTAATTTCTTTCATTGAAACCTGCTTGATTATTTGAGGTGCTAGTGCGATGCAGATACTCTTTTTGAGCATGAATCCTGTGAATCATCACAGATTTACCTGTTCCAACATATCAAATGGTATGTGAGTGCCAATACTGAGAACCACTCTCTGGTGTTATGTGATTTTCTTTGCTGTGAGGTTGTCACAAGGGCTCCTCATTCATTCTCCTGTGGGGTTTCCTGGCAATTAAAGCACTATCACTGGTCCCCACTGGAGTGAGTCCAGGTGCTGTCATAAGACAAGCTGTCATAGATTAAGACCCTACTGAAAATATTAATGTATTTCTTGTAGGACCCAATTAGCTAGTCAATCCAAACTGTTTATTCAAAAGCCTTAAAATTATTAAAAATTGAAAGAATAACAAAGGACATTAGCTCCTAAAGATGCAAGGAGGCTGGTTTATCTGGTGAAAGAACTAAATTCTTTGCTTAAAATGTGTTTCCAAATTGCATGGAACAAACTCCTCTCTCAGCAAGACTTTGAAATTCTACATCATCTGGAACCTGACCACCTCAGTCCTCTTAGCCTGCCATTACTATCTCCCTTACCATCTCCCTCCAGTTTTATTACAACTCACTTCTTCCTTTGCTCTCTCCAACTGATGTCTGTCTGTTGTTAGAATGCCCTTTCTCTCATCTTTCATAGCCATCTCTTTTTACTGAAGTCAAGTTTCAATTTAGAGGTCACTTCCCTTGATTACTCAATCCAAAAGAAGGCATCAAATCCTGATTATACCAGCTGTTTTAATGCTTTATACTTTTTGCTCTGGATTTTCCTCTCTCTCTCTCTCTCTCTCTCTCTCTCTCTCTCTCTCTCTCTCTCTCTGTCTGTCTCTCTGTGTGTGTGTGGAGAAAAGCATGTATATGTATGTATGTGTCTACACATACGTACACACACACACCACCTTCCTCCACTAAAATATAAGCTTTATGAGAACAAGGTTCTAAATTCTGCTCCAGAGAGAGGAATGCAAAATATCAACAATACTTTCATTAAATATAAACTGAGTAAGTAAATGAATGAAATGCTGTCAATATTGCTTGCCAAGTGAGGTTTTCTGACATTAATCACTTGTGTTTGAAGAGGAGGAAGGTTCATTCTAAGCTAGAAGGGATGACAGTTGATTAGAGAGGAGAGACAGCTGACTTCGAAACTGTAGAGCTATACCTAACCAATATTCAAACTACACGCAAAGCCTGGGTTTGTTTCAAATAGGGAAAAATATGATCTTTTGGGTTCACCACCAATTATTCAAATACAGGTAAATCCCTTAATGTCAGGTTTTATGTTCAGGCTTTGGGGATTATGAGTTGCTCTAATTTTTGTGTTCTTAAAACTACTTGAGGGAGGCTGGGAATATGGCCTCGCGGCAAGAGTGCTTACTGGGTATACACAAAGCTCTGGGTTCGATTCCTCAGCACCACAAATATAGAAAACAGCCAGAAGTGGCACTGTGGCTCAAGTGGCAGAGTGCTAAAAGAAGCCAGGGACAGTGCTCAGTCTCAGAGTTCAAGGTAAGATCCAGGACTGGAAAAAAACAAAAACAAAAACACACACCAAAAAAAAACAAAAACAACCCAACCTACTTGAGGGCTGGGAATGTGGCTTAGTGGTAGAGTGCTTGCCTAGCATGTAGGAAGCACTGGGTTGGATTCCTCAGTACCACATAAAGAGAAAAAGCCAGAAGTGGCATTGTGGGTCAAGCAGCAGAGTGCTAGCCTTGAGCCAAAGAAGCTTAGGGACAGTGCCCAGGCCCTGAATTCAACACCAGGACTGGCAAACACACACACAAACACACACACATGCACATGCACGCACATGCACACACACACACACACACACACACATCGGTTTCATATGTTTCCTGAGTAGGGAATTTTGGTAGTGTATTACTGTAACAGAAGCAACATCAGAGGAATCAAGTGTAAATAACAGGCTGTTTCTCTACAATATGAGAATGGGAAGCACACTTTTTCCTTTCATTGGCAAAGGATACAGTTATGGCTGATTTGTCAGGCCATTAGATATATTTTGCTGCATTCACTAGAAGCAATGGTGGGAATAGAGCTTGAATATTCTTGTCATAAATTCTATCTGAGTTTGAAATGCTTATAGATTCTCAGAATTGCAGAAGTAAAAAGGACCTCAGGGATCATTTAGACTAGGGGGCCCATTCTCCATAGCATTTATAATTTTACAGCCTAAAATACCAACAGTCATATTCATAAAGTGATTGGCTTATGATTCACATTGTTAACTGACGGACAAACTGAGATGATGCATAGATTCCTCTTACTCTCAGTCTAGTGCTCTTTTTTTGGAGCTTAAGTGAGCTTCATCCATTTGCTTATTACATAAGCATTAAGAAAATCTGGAAGCAATGTCTAGGCACACTCATAGGAAAAACCCCAACATCATTTTCAAATTCATGGTAGTGAAAGTGAGAATTGCATGATGAAAGAGCATGCCAGCATTTGAAATGGTAGAAAGCCATATTCCCAATCCCCTTCTAAAATATATGGAAGGCAATTGAGGCACCTAGGATGGTATTGTTCCACTCTACCCATGTATGTTCTACATCATTCAAGAGCTGATATGCTGAAATAACAACATACCTTTACAATTTTCTTTTCTTTTTTAAAATCCTTTAACTAGCAGTGCATAGTACATGGAGATACATTTTGACTAATGAGATTAGCTTTGCCTCTTGCAAATAATGTCAAATGTCATTCTTCCCATCCTCCAGCAGATGGCAACTGTAGTCTTCTTGTCATTTTGTCTATTTCTACACTTAGAAGATTTTTGTCCTCCCCCTCCTCCCCCCAACTCAACCCCCTATGGCCACACCTTCAAAAGTTGTCTATGTCCACCATTAAGGATTACAAACCTAGACACCAATCCTTTGCCTGTGGAATCCTCCGTTTGAGCATCTGACTCAAAAGGCTAAGCTAAATGTGCCCAGACATACTAAAATTACAAATTAACCAACAGTTTTAATCAAAATAAAATAAGATGAGGGGGAAAAGAAAGTCAGAGGTTTTAAAATCACTGAAACTTTCCATGTAAGGAAACACAAAGCATCTTATTCAAAAGAAAATACAAAACTATCAATTTCATCAGTTCAAGTTTCCATTCAATTAGATTGTTTTTAGTTACAGGTTAAAATGAATATCTCCAAAAATAATAAACAGAAGTGAGATTGATGGAATTTCCCATGAATGTGCTTTTCCATCTTCCTGTAGTCCTGTCTCTTTCCTCCACTTATAGGTAGTGTTTCTTTCAGTAATCGCACTATGGCATCTGGCTCTTTTATTTCCATGCTCTGTAGAAACTCAGTTTTTCTCTCCATATATGTTCTAGGGCATTGCTGAACATCTTTATTTCCTTCCTTGCATTCTTTTCTCCACTCCATCTTTTATCCCTGTTCTACCACACAGGTTCTAATAACTCATAATATTCTTCCCTAATTTCATTGCAAAGTTGTGAATAGATTACAGGTATCTCGCCTAGATTTCCTTGTTTGCCTCAAAAATGTCTGAGCGAAGGGCAGGAGGTACCCAAGATGGGAATCTCATGTAAAATACACTTGATGGTCTACAGGTGTATGTGGAAGAAACTGTCCTCTTTTCTTCCAAGATGGCTTACCACTGTGTCTTCACACTTGAGTACTTCATACACTAAAATCAGACACTGGCTAAAGTTGTAAGTAAGGAAACACCACTGTAGTACACTTGCAAAAAACAAAACATTTTTAGTTTCAGTGAGAGTGGTGGTTTCTTGATTAGTATTGCTTTCATCTTGTGAAAATATGAGCTATGCTACAAATATAATCCTTAGAAATAAACAAAACATACTGTTAAAAATTCACTTACAGCCACTAATGGAGACCAGGGAGTTTACTTCAAACCCGCAAATAATTAGCAGTGACAATAGAAGTATAAACAAAGCCATAATTAATTCCCTAATTGTTCTATCCTGGTTTGTCATTTGCCCTCCTGCTTCAACTGCAGCTGTAACATATATTTAAGATTTCTTCGTACTTTGTGATAATCACTTTCCCATTTGACCAGTGTGGGCAACAATCTGCACTAGAGGTCTTTTCTCCTTTTATACAGGTATTTGGCTTTATTCTTCTGTTACTAGCTCTCTTCCTTGAAACTCTGATCTCTGGAACATATTGGAATAGATAGCTTATCTGATGTTCACTGTCAGAGGTGTGTAACAACAGTTAATACAATATGGTATGGAAAATGATCTGTTGCTCATTCTGGAATGATGTGGACAACTCTTCAAAACCACTATTTTGTTCTTTGTGACAATAAACTCTTGGCTGCTCTTGGCTCCTATCCCACCCTCATTTTAATCCCAGCAATTAAAAATTAGATGAAGGGGGCTGGGGATATAGCCTAGTGGCAAGAGTGCCTGCCTCGGATACACGAGGCCCTAGGTTCGATTCCCCAGCACCACATATACAGAAAACGGCCAGAAGCGGCGCTGTGGCTCAAGTGGCAGAGTGCTAGCCTTGAGCGGGAAGAAGCCAGGGACAGTGCTCAGGCCCTGAGTCAAGCCCCAGGACTGGCCAAAAAAAAAAAAAAAAAAAAAAAAAAAAAAAAAAAAAAAAATTAGATGAAGACTTTGAAAGGTCTTGCCACTATTTTGCAAGGAAGTACGATCAGTTCTTCATGGATGGTTTTCTTTTCTTCTCCTTTTTTTTCTTTCTTTGTTTCTTTTTTTGTTGGTCTTGGGGCTTGGACTCAGGGCCTGGGCACTGTCCTGTGGCCTCTTTGTGCTCAAGGCTAGTATTCTTCCACTTGAACTACAGTGCCACATCAGGATTTTTTTTACTGGAGAAAGGAGTCTCACACTTTTCTTCCCAGGCTGGTGTCGACTGCAGTCCTCAGATCTCAGCCTTCTGAGTAGCTAGTATTACAGGCGTGGGCCATCAGCACCTGACAGATGATTTCTTTTTTAAAAAAAATTTCTATTGAACATGAAAAAGCACTTGTATGGCGCTTGTATGGTGATTTTACATGGTAAGAAGTTAAAGGAAGGGTGTGTGTGTGTGTGTGTGTGTGTGTGTGTGTATGTGTGTGTGTGTGTGTTAGAGATATAGCTTTGGACCTCACTATGTACTTACTGTATGCTCATAATGAAAAGCCTGTTGAGCAGGGGGGAAATGGTAGAGGAAAATAGGTTGGGCTAGTCAACTAGAGAAGCAAGTGGGTCAGAGAATTAGGCCTAGTGACTGATTTAAGTCAGTCCCGATTCAACTAGAGTTGCTATAGGCTCCCAAACTGCTTTGCTGCTATGGACAGCTCTGGCTCACCAGAGTTCATTAGAACCAGGATTTAGATCAGAGCTTTTTGAGTTCAGCCAGTCAGAATGGCTAGGTAAAGGTATTTCCCCATGGTTTGTGGGCACAAGCACACGAGCATGTTTATAAAATGCTATTGGTTTTCCTTCTGATTACTTTGCATATGATGGTAACAAAAAATGTTTATAGAAAGACTTGACTGTCCATACAACAGGAAGCACAGGTGCTTGTGGACTTCATTTCTCTGTTTGTGTTTCTGGGTCATATGGGTGAATAACAAGCCTAACATCATTCAGGTATGGATGATATGCAGCAAGCAGAAGTTCTGGCTCTGGAGAAATAATGATTTTTAGGGGGATAATGTTTTTTGGAGGGTATAGTTTCACACACACAAATATATATATATATAGTATATGTATTATACTATATATGATATATAGTATATATTGTATAATAGGTTATACATACATATATAACACATTATATACATGCATTTAGAGAAAATCTTCACCTTATAGAAGCAAACAAAATGGTATAGTAAAGACTGAGAGTATTTCATGAGAATGTGTTCTTTCACTCTCTCTTTCTTGTTTCCCCATTTATCATAACTGTCTTCTATGGTTATAAATGCAGAGATGATGTAGATTATTTCACACTTAAGGCATATGTAAAAATTAGAATGTCAGAGACAAGGTAAAAGAAAAGGCAAAAGAGAATAAGAGTCACTGTAGGGTCATGGAGAAGATTGGTGGCAGTTTGGCCAGACTGAAAAGATGGAGTGGGAAGTGAGGGAGACCCACACTTACGTGAGGTCAGACAGGACGTAGTACACGGGTACTTGCCACCTAACAGCTCATATGTGCTTTCTCTAGAAACATGCTTTAAGTATCTTTTTTATTTTTTTTAATTTGATAGTACCTCCACAGATACCCTAGAAATCTAGAGGAACTTCTCAATCTTGTTGTTAAAGTTGAGGACTGGCTAGCAAACTTAAGTCTCTACTTATAATAATTGTTATCTAGCTCTTCTTAACTGTCTCCTGACATACTGCTTCCCTCCTGGCCATGTTCTTTTCTTTTTCTTTTCTTTTTTTTTTTTTTTTTTTTGGCCAGTGTTGGGCCTTGGACTCAGGGCCTGAGCACTGTCCCTGGCTTCTTTTTGCTTAAAGCTAGTACTCTGCCACTTGAGCCACAGTGCCACTTCTAGCCATTTTCTATATATGTGGGGCTGGGGAATCGAACCCAGGGCTTCATGTATATGAGGCAAGCACTCTTGCCACTAGGCCATATTCCCAACCCGTGGCCATGTTCTTTTATGTAATCCTTTCTCAATTTCCCTGAGCATGTCCCCTTCCTGCTAGAGGCTTCCTGCAGGCAGTTAATTTGTTATGAATTTGTTGTGAAACTACCTTGTGTCAGGAAGCATACTAAAAGTTTTCCACATATTTGTTCTCTTAATCTTCATAGAAAAGCATGAAGTTTGATCCAGTTTACATATATCTGTTGAGATCAAGTATATGAAAGGCATTTGAGGACATAAAAGAAGACAAACGGGCCTTCTCCACAGGTAACTTCAGTTTAGCTAGGAACATATTTCTAGTGGGACGATTCAGCCCAAAAGAGGTTAAAAAAAAAAGTTTGTCCTAGATCTTAAATTTGAATCTAGGTCTTTCTAATCTCAAAGTTGCCATTATTTTAAAAACTTCTCTTTTGTACCTACCTGCTTCTTTTACTTTTTTTAAAATCAGAATTCTCCCAATTTCAACTGGAAGGCATGCAGGTGATCAGGTTGTTTAAACCCAAGTGTGACTTATATGACACATTATTGTGCAAAGTAAGAAAATGCTTTGAGACACTGCATTCTGCTCTGAGAGGAGGAGGTCCAGGGGTCCTTGGTCCTAAGTGGCCTGTTGTTGGTTATTGTATTTAGTACTATAGCAATGGCTCCACCAGTGTCTTTATTAAAACTTGCTCTAGGCTAGCATTTTCCCCCTGGGTCAGTAATGAATGTAGAGGAATGGATGTGGAAATGAGATTTGTTCTCACCAGTGGAGTGAATTATGTCTTGTTGGGGCCCCCAGGCTAATATTTCAAATTTGCCACAAGGTACTTGATCAAAAATTCTATTTTAGTTCCAAAAGGACCATGCATGCCTATTAGCAAATTCAGAACACGCCTTTAAACTGTGGAGTTTTTTTTCCTTTCCTTTTCTTTTTTTTTTTTTTCTCTTTCCTTCCCCTGGCTCTGGCCACTGATGGCTTTAAGAATTAGTGGTTTATGAAAATGGTCCATTTCCATGGGCCAATGGATGGTGCGCAGAAGAAGTGCAGCACTTTTATCTAACAAGCTTGAGTCTGTGACTACTGAGGTGAAGCAAATGCAGAGCAGCCACGAATGCATCAAAACATTAGGAATGCATGGTCACACCGGGCAGGCTATACCATGCCAGACACACTTGTGTGGACAGATTGGTGTTTGCTGTCTATCTCATCTTCTTGCATCAGTGTGGTTGCCAAAGCTCATTTTAATGCTATTGAGGCTGATGGATTTAAATGCTCTTCAATTGGGTCTGGGATTTTTGACATCTACTTCACTGTGCTACAACATTCTAAAGAAACCGATTGCCAAGATGGGCCAATTGGGAAATAGGGCTGCACATCAAAGCACTACTTTTCCAATAGCAGAAATATCAGAAGTTCTTGACTGTTGGAATGAGATCACAGCTGCTGCATGTCTTTGTAGGCACTGTGTGAGGTGGGAAAGGGGAGGAGGAAGCTTCTCTTTTATAAGGCCCACAGAGCACCCATCCCTCCGTTATTCCCCTTCCCTCCTCTACTCCTTTTCCCTGTTCGGCTGCTTCTATTATTTTTATATTTCAAAACAATATTCCTGAAGGGAAAGGCTATCCTCACTCTATGACAGACTGGGCACAGATTGGCCTTGGAAGAGAACAAGGATCACTGTTTTTCCTTCCCAATTTTTATTTTTAGCATTAAGAAATGCTCCTCCCACTCCCCATTTTTCCTGTCATGAAAAAAAGTTGCTTCTCTACTTTGAATTGGGGAAAAAAGTACTAAAAGTAGTCACATTGATGGTATTCTAATCCTTGACAAGTCAGTTTACTGTTTCTCTGTGCGTGCATGTATGCATGTGTGTGTGTACGTGTGTGTACCTACACTACTGGGGCTTGACCTCAGTGCCTGGTTTCTGTCCCATACTTTTTTTCCCCCTCAGTACTGGCAAGGCTGACAATCTACCACATGAGCCCATTTTTCACTTCTGGCTTTATGGGGATTAACTGGAGGTAAGAGTCTCATAGACTTTCCTGATCAGGCTAATTTTAAACTGAAATCCTCAGATCTCAGCTTCCTGAGATTACAGGAATAAGCCAGCAGCATCTGGCATCTTTCATTATTTTTTAAGCTGTGCATTTGAGCAGATACTATGGTTGATGTGAGGGCTATTCCCTTGCAGCTTTCTGCTGGACGCGTCTTTTTGACAAGAACACGATTAGTGAGGTGCACTTTAACAAGGATTTCCAGCTTTGGTATAATTGCTCCATAATAAAACAAACAGAATGGACAGTCACTGTCCTCACTTGCCTATCTTACTTTAGTTCTGCTAATTTTCACACACACACAGAAAAGTATTGATCTTTAAACAAACAATATTTATGGTCAGCATAGGTTTTCAAATGCCATTGGACAAGAATTAATACAGAAAGTGCTGTGTGGCTTGTCAGTTCTTAACTCCCATGAAGCTGGCAGCCTAAGGATCTTTGGATTTTGTGTTTGTACTGACTGTTAATTGTTAATAGATTTCCCGGTGTGGGTCATGCTGTGTAAGCATCAATCCTTCATTTAGGAAGGTCTGAGGCTGTCCATGCTTGTGAAAAGGCAGGTGATAAACGAAAACTGAAGAAATCTCAGCATCCTCACAAAAAATGCCAAGCCCAATAATGCTTCTGGTAGTAAATGAAAAATTTATTAGATGACAAACTTTCTCAGTACAAGAGAGAAAGGGGTGGGGGGGAAAGAGAGAGAGAGAGACAGACAGGCAGAGACAAGAGACAGAGACAGAGAGACAAAGCAACAGAGGGGCAAAGGAGGTGGAGAGAGAAAAAAGAAACACCCTCAAAAGAAGGTGTAAGAAAGGGAAAACATTTAAGAAATTCAAAGAATTTTCAAACAATGACTTGGAGATAAGGCCTAATAGAGCTACTTTTTTTTCCCTTGTTCTTGAGACAAGGAGAAAGGGAAGGCATTTTAGGTGAGCGTTTTAATAATTCTACTTGAGAATATATACAATAAGAAGCTTTGCCACTCTCTGTCAGGAGAGTAGAAATATTAGTTCAGGGTTTTTCAAAATATGCCCCTAAAGCCAAATTCAGCTATTGCTTGTTCTCATAGGGGCTGCACGCTAAGAAATATATATATATGTATGTATGTTTATATATATATATATAAGTGGCTGACAAAAATATCAAAAGAGTAATATTTTATGACATATGAAAATAAATGAAATTTAAATTTCAGTATTCAAAAACAAAGTTTTACTGGAACATAGCCACATCTATTTGTTCATGTTGTCTGTAACTATTTATTAAAGTGGCATAGCAATTTAGTTGTGAAAGGGTTGTATGAGACAAAGTCTAAAATATTTATTATTGGTGCATTATTGAAAGGCTGTGAACCTCTCCATTGGTTTATTGACTTGGGTCAAAAAGAAGTTATTTAATAAAGGTCACCTAGCCTTTTCACTAGTTAGTTCTTTTTTTTTTTTCCAATCTACATTTTGTAAAAGTTAATCCTTTTTCCTCACCTGCTCATTTATTTACCCATTCGCAAGTTAGGCTTTTTGTGTGATAGGAGAGCAAACTCCAACATGATCTTCTTTTCTTTTGAGTATTCCAAGTTTGGCTAGAGCAAACTAGTTTTGCCCGAGTATCGGTGGGGGGGGGGGGGGGGGAACAAGACAAAATATGCACACAAGAGATATGCATGAACAATTAAAGAGTAGAGTGGTATGATTATAAGGATATCATGAAATTCTGTTTCCCTTTCCCTGAATAACAACATTATCCAGCCAGGTTCTTATACCAGAAAGCTGGCCACCATCTTTATCACACCTATTCATGATGCAACAAAGAGCAGTCTATGTAATATTCTATATAACAGTCACGCTCCAGCATTGATTTCAACCTGGGTAGCCACCTTTTAGCTATCAAAATGAATTCTGTCATTTCTTCTCCTTAAATGTTATTTGAGTTAACTGAGCTCCATTTCCAATTCTTCCACTCTAGTGTATGCACTCTACTAAATGGATGCTTCATGTTCATTTTTATATCCAATCTGCTTAAATTTTACACATGATTATCCTCTGGCTCTGGGTGTGACTCTTCTCATCTGTCTCATACTTCTTAAGAAAATAATCCAAACCCATCACATGTCCTTCAATAGCCTGAACAATCAATTTTCCATCATCTCAGCATTTTCTCAGTCTCATGACTGTCTTCTACATGGACAACTTATAGTTTCTATAAGGTAAAAATATAATTCAATTTTTAAAAAACTAAGACATGTTAGAGAGGGAAATCAGCGTATTAGTAATTATGTCAGCATGAGGAAATGTTCAAAATTTCTAGCCATAAAAGAAATGCAAATCAAAACAGCATTGAGATTCCATCTCACCCCAGTTAGGATGTCCATTATCAAGAAAAGTAATAACAACAGATGCTGGCAGGGATGTGGCCAAAAGGTAACACTACTATACTGTCTTGGAAGTGTAAACTTGTTCAACCACTCTGTAAAGCAGTATGAATGCTCTTCAAAAGTCTAAACATAGAACTTCCCTATGACCCAGCAATTCCACTTCTGAGCATTACTCAAATGGCAACAAATCAGCCCACACTAAAGCCACCAGAACAACCATGTTCATTGCAGTATTGATTACCATAGCTAAAATATGGAACCAACTCAGATGCCCATAAGTAGAAAAATGGATCAAAAATGTGGTATGTATACACAATGGAGTTCTATGATTCCATCACAAAGAATTCCATTACCCCATTCATAAGGAAATGGAAAAATTCATATTAAGCAAAGTAAGTCACACCCAAAGAAACATAGGCTGCATGGTTTCTCTCATTCGTAATAACTAGAATACATCTATAAATCTACAAGTTAATCCAATGGATAGTAAAAGACAAGTAATTACACTTGGACATGATTAATTAAACAGCTCTCTAAATATTTGCACAGTGAGGACTAAGGAGGGTATTCTTAGGAGAGGATCACAATGGCTCAATATCTATGTGCACATGACCATATAAAATGATGCTTATCAAAGGGAACTCTAAAAAATGTTATCAAGAGGGTTTCTTTTGGAGGGGGTATGATTGCACTTCTTCCTTTTTTTTTTTTTTTGGCCAGTCCTGGGCCTTGGACTCAGGGCCTGAGCACTGTCCCTGGCTTCTTCCCGCTCAAGGCTAGCACTCTGCCACTTGAGCCACAGCGCCGCTTCTGGCCGTTTTCTGTATATGTGGTGCTGGGGAATCGAACCTAGGGCCTCGTGTATCCGAGGCAGGCACTCTTGCCACTAGGCTATATCCCCAGCCCACTTCTTCCTTTTTTGTTCCTTTGGTTTATTCTCTTTTGTCACTGTTTTTGTTTTTTAATTTCTGTACCCTTTGTCTTGTACATAAGTTTATCTGATTTGGGGAGATGAAGAGGAATCACAGAAATGGTGGGATAAAGGGTAAACCAATTCAACAGTGATACTCAATAGACATTATGTTGGAAATGAACTTTACAGCTTGGTGGTAGGGGCATTGGGAAGGGAAAAAGTGGTAGCAAAAGAGAGAGTGGTAGCACTGCTCAAAAAGAAACGTACTCATTACCTGACTTTTGTAACTGTAACCCCTTTGTACATCACCTTTACAATAAAACTTAAATAAAAAATAATTGCATCAAGACAGAGATAAAAGACAGTCTCAAGTGAGCCAAGACATAAAGTCAGCATACATTTTTTCAGATATACTGTACATTCTCACTTCAAATTCTATGAAAATGAGTTTCCTAATCATCCTCTTCCTTAAATCTCAGCTATTTGCAGGCTGGGTGAAATCCTTCAGTTAAATCCAGGTACTTATAATTATAAGCATAATTGCATGGCAACTCTTATGATGGCTCACACATCACCCTAGGATAAACAACTGGCAGCCTGCCTACTTCTTGGTGGCTCCCAGGACAGAAATTTTCAAAGCTAAGACCAGGAAAATCCAAGGTTATCATTCCCTCAAGTACCACATTTGTTTTGTGTCCTCTGAACCTACAGTAGTTCATAATAAGTTACAGTTGTTGAAACTCTTTAGCTGGCTGAATGCATTAAGACCAAAAAAGGGGAGGAGGAATTAAAATGAAAATAACTTGACTTTCAGATGAGCCAATCATGGATGCTGTGTCCATGATTTCAGCCTAAGAGGTAAGTAATGGCTGTTGTGTGAAGAGTATTGTAGGTGGGGAGAAAACTCTCCTATCATCTCTTCTGCTCTGTCCACCATGAAATTCTGTTGGCAGTGGATTCAAAAGCCCTTAACAATGTAGATGAAATGGCTGCCATAGTTATATGTGTTATTCCACTAACAGCTTCATTTTCCTAAGAAAATGAGCCTTTGTTCAAAGGATTAAGTCATACTGGCAGATATTTTTTTAATTTACTTTTATTGTCAAGGTGATGTATAGAGGGTTTACAGTTACATAATTAGGTAGTGAGTACATTTCTTGTCATACTTGTTATACCCTCCCTCATTTTTCTCTCACCTTCCCTCCCTCCCAGCCTGCCAGTTGTACAGTTCCTTTCCAACGTATTGTCGTATGAGTATTGCTATTGCATTGGTTCACACTTTATTCTTTGTCTCACACTTCTGCTGTTCCCTTTCCCTTCCCTAGTTTAGATAAACATATATACAGTACCCAGGGTACCAGAATCATATATAGTAACAACAGGGGATGAGCCACAGGAAATTCACATAGTACATTACAGATAACAACAACAATAAAATCTCTTGTTTCCTTATCTTGGAGTTCATCTTGCTTAGCCTCATCTTATATAATCATATGTACATAGGTGTTGAGCTACTGTGGTCCTCTGCTAGGACTATTCTAGATATTTTTATGTTTATTTAGTAATTATTTGGTTTTAGGGAAATGGTGTAAAAGTTGCCGACCAAAACATGTAGAAATATCATTTGAAAAGACGGTTGTTATTTTACAGACATGATCTCTGCTATTTTTTTCTTTTTTCCCCTAACATCCACATATCAGGGAGACCATGCACCTTTGTTCTCTGTGTTTTAGGCTTGTCTCTCAACATTATTTGTTCAAGATCTGTCCATTTTCTTGCGAATGCCATTATTTTATCATTTCTAATCATTGTGTAGAATTCCATTATGTACAGGTACCACATTTTTTGGATCCATTCATATGTAGGGGGGCATCTGGATTGTTTTCATATCTTGGCTATTGTGAATTGTGTAGTGATAAACATGGATGTTCAGGTATCCTTGTGGTATCCTGGATCCTCTTCTGGATTTATGCCTAGGGATGCTGGGTCATAGGGTATGTCAATGGTGAGATTTTTGAGGAGCCTCCATACTATTCTCCAGAGTGGTTGTTCTAGTTTACACTCGCACCAGCAGTGCAGAAGGGTTCTTCTTTCTCAGCATCCCCTCCAGCATTTGTTGTTGCCTAAGTTCAGAGTATAGACCGTTCTAACTGGGGTGACGTGTTTTCTCAGGGTTGTTTTTGTTTGCATTTCCTTTACTGCCAGGGATGTTGAACATTTCTTCATATGTTTCTTTGCCATTTTTATTTCTTCTTCTGTGAAGACTCTCTTTAGCTCCCTTGCCTATTTAATAATTGGTTTACTGGGCTTGGAAGGGGTTATTTTCTTGAGTTCTCTGTAGATGACAGATATTAGGCCTTTGTCTGTTGCTTTGCTAGTGAAGATTTTTTTTTGCATATGGTTGGCTGTCTTTCTAGCTTAGTGGCTATGTCTTTAGCTGTGGAGAACCTTTTTATTTTGTAGTAGTCCCATTTGTCCAGTCTCTCCCCCATCTGTTGTTCCCCTGGGACTCTATTCAGGAAGTTCCTGACTGGCAGATATTTTGACCAGAGAATGGAAGATATGGTTTGAGAGTGAGAAAAGTAAATGAGGAGGAAGGTCTATCAACTGGACACAGTTCCCCATACCTTTGCTGGCTGCCCACTCTGCTTGAATATGAGTCTAGAGGCCATTAGAGTGAAAGGGTAGTAAGGTTTACAATCACATCAAAATAGTTCTGTTAAGGCAGCATGGGACAGCAGTCTCTATGTTTGTTTCTGTCTGTCTGTCTCTCTCTCTCTTATTATCCAGCCCTAGCTTTACCAAGCCTGGAATTGGAGAGGTTATTCCTGCCCACTGTGTTTCTGGCATCAGTGCTTGGCTCCAAGTGAGAAGTTTGCTCTGTGAGAAAGGAGACCATCAGCATGGCATATTACCAATTGCCAGTTGGTAAAATGTTGAATACACCATTTTCATGTTTCTTCTAGAGTATATAAATTCAACAAGTGAGAAACCCAAATTCCTATGAATTGAATGATTCTGACCATTTGATCTCAGCTTGTTAAAGAAAATAATGTGTTATAAGATAGACACTATCCAATTCCCAGTGCTGTGAACTCCTTTCCTATGATGACAAATAGCTGTGTTTTTTGTTTTTATTTTTTCTCTGTCTCTGTCTCTGTTTCTAGATCTCTCTGTCTCTGTATCTCTCTCTCTATTTTTCTCTCTTTCTGGTGGTCATGTGTCTTGAGCTCAAGGCTAGTGCTCTATTACTTGAGCTATAGCACCACTTCTAGCTTTTTTGGTGATTAGTTGGAGGTAAAGAGTCTCATGGGCTTTCCTGCCTGAGCTCACTTGAGATGGCTATTGTCACATCTCAGCCTCCTGAGTAGCAAGGGTTGAAGGCCTGAGCTACTGGCATACTGCTACATACATATGGAAAAATCAAGGAAATTGTATATTGGAGATCTAAATACTCATGTTTTAGTTTATTTCAGGTTCTATAACAAAATACCTCCAACTAGTTACTTACCATAAGTATATTTCTCATGATTTGGACAATTGGGGATGAAGGCAATAAGAGATTGTATGTCAGATGAAGGGCCTGTCCTTATAGATAGCACCTTCTCACTGTGTACTCCTATGGTGAAAAGGGAAAGGCGGCCCTTTGGGGTCTTCTTGTAAAGGTAGTTAGTTTCATTCCTCAGGGTTCTGATCTCATGTCTTAATAATCTCCTCCAAAAGGTTTAACCTTCAAATGTGTGCATGCTCAGAGCTATATTGCAGTATGAAATGAAAGGGCACACTCACATTCAGACTATAGAAACTTATGGCTTCAATTTTATAATTACTGTTGTCCAGTATTTTCTTGATCAGATACCAATCAATCCTGTTTTTGAAATCATAGGACGCTGGCCTTCTCTGTACACTTCTCTCTCATGAGTACTTCAGCATGCAGATTATTACATTAGAGTCTAGATTTTTATTCTTAGTTCCTAAATAAAATACATACATGGTGAAATATATACATGAGTTTTTAAAAATTTATTTCTTGTCAAAGTGAAGAACACAGGGGTTACCATTTCATCCATAATACAGTGAGTACATTTCTTATCCAACTTGTTACCTCCTCCCCATGAGCTGTACAGTTGGTATACACCATAATGTTTTGTAAGAGATTTTTGTGATAGTTGTTGTTGCATTGGTTTGTCTTTTTATCCTTTCTCTCTTGATTTTGGTGTTCTCTTTCCCTTTTCTAATTCCAATACATGTATATACAATATCCAGGGCATTAAAATCAGTTACAGTGCTTTTAGGAGAAAAACCACATGAAGGGAATATGGAAAAAGAAGAATAAAACAACAAAACAACACAAACAACAACAACAAAAGAAGGGTACTGCTTCACATGGTGTGTTGAAAGTAACTACAACAGTGATATACCACTTCATTTTTATAACTTGAAGTTCATTTCATGTTCATACTGGCATAGCTCTTGAGCTATTATAATCTTCTGCTAGGACTATCCTAGACGTGTACTAATTATTCCCTATGAGGGGAACATGAGTTTTGACAAATGCACAAACCTTTGTATCTCAAACTCTCATCATACTTTGCTTTTTTCTATTTCAAAGGTTTCAAAACATGCTACATTTGCTTATATAATCATCTTAAAATCATTTGAGTAGAAATGTCTTCTTTTCTCCTTTAGAAAACATTTTAACAGGAAACGGCTTTGTGTAACAGCAAATGATGTTTTAAAAGCACATTTTATTTAGTGTACTCAGGTACACACACATACACAGTGCTGCGCTCAGCTATGAGGAAATGGTTGTGAAATTTTTAATCCATGACAGATGAGGACCTATAGATTAATGCATATGCATGTGAAACAGAATGAAGATGTTCAAAGAGTTGTAGAACCTTGTAGACAATTTAACTTGTTTTCGTGTGCTTGTTCCTCTTAGACCAACCCCATCTCCACATACTGCCTCTGAAAAAGGCAAATTACATGGAAGAATTCAACTACGTTGTGGGGGGGGGGTGTTAAAAAAAAGGGGCCCCAAATCAGAAACCCTTTGCTTCTGCTGTAGGAATGTGTTCCTTAAGCACATTCCACCCACTATGAAAAATGATCAGAAAAGCTACTGCATGGTACTTTATGCTTCCTTCCCACACTTGCACAGGTTATTCAAGCTCATACTTACCTGTACACACACACACACACACACACACACACACACACACACCATTGCACCATCACACCATATACTCCTTGGTTGTGCCAAGGAGGCAAGAACATTGTAACTCGGTAAATTACAATGTTTAAAACTCTGATTAGTTAACTGTTCAGTACAAGATCCAGGCATGGTGGACTCTCACTGGGAAACTTTATAATAACAGAGGCCAAGGTCTCATGTGAAGCTATAAAGATAAATTATAGGAGGTCCTGGCACAGCCCCTTCCTATAACTAAATGGTCCTATCAGAAATCTGTTTGGTCAGAACCAAAGGCAGTAACAAGCCTAAGACATCTCAAAGCCTACTCCTAAGCTGGCTTCCTTGGGCAGAATTTATAGGTAGCAACAAAATAGGAAAGGCAATACTCTACTTTTAAAGGAAGGGAAAGGAAGATCAAAATGAATAGAAAAAGAGAATATTCTGGAAGTATTTCTGTGAGAACTCTAGAAAAGAATTTTAGAGAAAGCAGAACGTTTCAGAAACAGCTGGGCCTTCAGCCAAACCAGATGGTCCAAAATGAGGATGGGAGAACAATGCAAATAAAATAAAATTTGCTGGCTGTGGAAGGCCCACAAGAACATGTTAGTGGTTGGCTTGCATAGAGCTACTTCCATGTTGAACTGTGCTTTATGACACACAGACATATATGTAGACCTTTTCTCTTGGCATTTGTGACTGATCAATTCTACAGACCTGTATCTAGAACTACATTACGTGGAAGCTGCTGTTCTATTGCCACAGCCCGTTGAAACTTCCTACTAACAACCTCAAAGCCATTAACATACAGAAGAAAGTAAGTGGTGCCAACTTCCTGCAGTCCTGAAAATTTGCCTAATGACTTGAGACAGCTAAGCTTGTTAGCCTTTAAATCACCAGCCAGGATAGAGAGACTCAGAGTTTGGATAGGCAGAATCAAAAGACATCATAACCACAAAGGAAAACATTTTTTTAAAATGAAACAGAACATTAGGATGAACAGAAATCCGCATTCTCTATCCCTGATTACAATCAGAGCTGGCTATTTTTAGCATATTTCTGATAAGTCTACTTCATTGTTCATCAAACCAGAATGGTAGGATGAGAGATTTCTTTTTTCTCTATTGGCCAATGTTTGCAAAAAAAAAAAAAACAACAACTTTATGAAAGAGTGTTTACAGGGTGTACTATGGCTAATATGCAATATTGTTTTTTACATTTATGAAGAAAAACATTTTCACTAATAATGATTGTGTATATATAATTGTAAGATAATTGTAAGAAATGAGAGGTGAGCTGCCCCTATGGGCTCAAGATTTTATTGGTGGACAGACCGGCCAGGGTGCTCCAAGAAGGAATGGAGGCAGCAGCAGTGGACAGGTGTGGGCAGAAGTTAAACAAAATTTTAGGGAGCAGTTACACGGGTCACATTACAGGGGCTGCTGGAATTGGTGGGGCGGGGGCGGGGGGAGAGTAATTTCTGAGCAGAACTGTAAAGAAACTGTTGCAACTGGAATGGGTGGGAATTTGTACATTGCACAAGGGAAACAGGAAAGCAATGGGGAACTAGAAATTTGACAGATTTTTGTAAATAGGTAGGGACACAGGATGGTGAGTCTGAGACCTAAGAATAATAACTACTAACTAACTTTCAATAATCTACTCTGTTTTCCAAGGAATAAAATATTTTTGTGTCCTCCAACTGTGATTTACAAAATTCAAGGCCCAAGAGAGTAGCTCTAAACCAGAGAGAACATTAATGAGTTCCATGCTACAAGTTTCAGTAGAAAGAATACTTACGGGAGGTGGGTAATTCTAGCTATTCAGGAGGCTAAAATCTAAATGATACATTTCAAAGCCAGACAGGGCAGTAAATTCAGTGAGACTCTTATCTCCAATTAACCACTAGAAAATTGGAAATGCAGCTGTGGTTTAAAATGGTGGAGCAGAAACGCTCAATGACAGCGCCCAGCAGCTGAGTTCCAACCCCATGACCCAACATAAAATAAAAAGTGTCATTACCCTATTCTGCAAATATGTTCTAGGTAAGACCATGTGAATGACTTAGAAAGTCTTATTCCCATTCTATAGAGAGAATTACAAATATCTTTCCCAGTATAGATTTAGAAGTTTCAGGTTCTTTAAAGCATAATTTGCATATTTCAATTTAAGCTTGATATAATGTTCTATATATTTTATTTTTTACCAGCTTCTTGAAATAGTTATCTCCTACTGATCAAATGCCTTGCTGGGGTAACATGCTTATGAGTCACAAAAGTCCAATAACACAAGAACAAGTCCCATTCAAAGAGTTTACAATCTTGTGAAGAACAAGGGACAAATGTAGAAGAAACAAACTTTTCATTAACAATCAAGACAATTAATAGGGAACAATTCAAGCTAAGTTTTAACTAGAGGAGGATATTCAAGTTACAGTAACTCAAAGATAACAGTATGTGATCTTGCTGTTACCTTTTCCTTTTGGGCCAGCATTGGGATTTGAACTCATGGCTTGTACTCTCTCTAGGTGAGTATTTTATTATTTAAGCCACAATACCAGTTCCTTGTTTTGTTTTTAGTGATCTTGGGGGACAGAGTTAACTGTATTTGCCCAGTGGATGGTCTCAGACAAATATCCTCCTATTTATACCTCCAGTATAACTGGGATTATGGAAACATGCTACCATACACAGATTATTGAGTGATATACAGTCTCACTAATATCTTTTCCAGTCTAATCTTGAATTGCCATTCTCCTGCTCCTCTGCTTCCTATACATCTAAAACTGTTAGCATGGATGATCATGCCTAACCTAATCTTGATATTTTCTACAATCATAAAGAGTAAGTGTGTGTGTATGTGTGTGTGTGTGAGAGAGAGAGAGAGAGAGAAAGAGAGGGTTTTCTAGGACTTAAAATCAGAGCCTGAGTACTACCCTTGAGCTTTTTTGATCAAAATTAGTGCTCTACCACTTGAGTACTCTATTCAAGATAAGAATCTCACAGATTTTCCTTCCTGGGATGACTCAGAACTGTGGTCCTCAGATCTCAGCCTTCTGAGTAGCTAGGAATACAAGTGTGAGATATCAGCACCTGGCTTATACTATGACTTTTAGTAGCTTCTTTGGGTCTGTAGGAAGTTAATTTTCAAGACATTATTAAGAATGATATTTTTCCATAGGAATACTCCACATTTTAATATAGCTTCTTAACAGGGTTGGCTATTATTCTCACAAAGTGTGCAACAATTTTTCATCAAACAAATTAATTGAAGGGAAAAATGAATATGATTTTTTTCCCTTCATTTGCTTTTGACTGACAAGGCTTTGTCTGTTCTATATAATCTATGTCATTTAAAGTCAGGCTACCCTTGCCAGTACTTGCTAGATTCTTTAGGGACATAGACAATAACTATAATCTACAGAGCAGTCCTGTGGTTAGGTCAGGACAGCCCATAATTTCCAAATCCTCCTCTCCATCAGTGCCTCCTATGGAAGGAGCTATGAACTTGCCTTCAATCTGCTTCATGTTGAGATGGATCAGCCAAGTGCAATGTTTCCATGAGGCTTCCCATTATCTTTGCCATCTGTAGTCTTGTGTTTTTCAGAGAGCGCTTTGGAAATTTTGATTACTGTGAATATCCTCTGGTAACCATTTACTCTTCAAAAGACTTTCATACTCCTCATACTTTTTTTTTAAATCTTATAATTCCTCATGGAGGAGGGGAAAAAAATAGGTCTGTCTTAAACATTTACCTTTGATAAAAGGGAACCAACAATGCTAATTGAATGTGCCAAAGAGATGGATACATAGCCTGTGTAGCAACCAGTAATGATCACATCCCAGGTTTCTGACCTCAGAGTCTCCCTGTATCTTACAGAGGAAATAGAAGTGGCCTATTTGATTGATCCTTTTAAAAACTAAATACAAGTCCTGAAAACTCAATTATTAATAGGTGACTTTTGACATAGCAATGATTTAGAAGCTAGATATAATATTTCAAAAATGTTCACCAGATTCTAGGTGCTAATGGCTTATACCTATAATACAAGCTGCTCAGGAGGCTGAGATCTGAGGCTTGTGGCCCAGTTACAGCCTGGGCAGAAGTGTACTTTAGATTACATGTGTAATTACCAATTAGGCAGGAAATAAGAAAAGAAAAGAGAAAAAAATGTAGGGTTCAATAGTGATCAAGGAAGCTGGGCAAAAGAAGTTTAATGCCCTGAGGTCAAGTTCTAGTACTGGCACACACACACACACACACACACACACACACACACACACACACACACACGATAGATCTCTACCCCAAACCACACACAGACTTAACACAAGATAAATTATACATCTCAACGTAGAGTTCCAATTATAAAACTAGCCTGGTGCTAATGGCTGTTATCCTAGCTACTGAGAAGGCTAAGATCTAAAGGATCACAATTGGAAGCCAACCTGGGGCAGAAAAGTCCATGAGAGACTCTTATTTCCAATGAATCTCTCAAAACCAGAAGTGGAGCTGTGGGAGAGTGGTAGAGTGCTAACCTTGAGCTTTTTTGCTCAGGGACAGCACCTGGATCCTGAGTTCCACCCTCACAATGAACAACAACAACAAGAAGAACTAAACAAATCCCCCAAACCAAAACCAAACCAAAATTAAGCAAAAATCAAAACTGTGAAACCATACAAAAACATGAGTAATTCTTGTGACTTTGGATTAGGAAGTAATTTCATCACGTGGCATCAAAAGTCAAAGGAAACACTGATTAAATTGAATTTTACTGGTATTAAGAGAAAGATAATGTAAACTATAGGAGAAAATATTTGCACATGATACAACACTTAATGGACAAAAATGTGTGGACTTTTTCCTACACCAGAATTACTTCTCCAGAGCTGACACCACATTTATCCAACAATTTAACTAAATCCAGTCATGGAGTTCCAAACACATGGATTTGTGTTTAACAACATCTTCAAACTTCTTGTCTACAGTTTTTATTTTTAAATGGAGCTTTTGTTACACAGGCATTGTAAGCAATCCACGAGTACAGGTTTTCAAAAGACGTACTTAATCCAGAACTTCCTGGTCAAGAAATAGATTATCAAATAGATTACCAAAATGTTTAAGGCAGAAAAACCTCAGTCCTTGTGTCTGACAAGAGAACAGTTCAGGCAAGAAGCACACTTCAGTAAAGATGATAGACATATTTATTAGAAGAGAAATATAACGGGGAAGAAAGCACATAACATGGACATGCCTGGGGAAGTTCATCTTATCTTTGCCATCTTGACCATCTTCCTCAATACAGAGTTTGGCCTTGGGTCAAATACTGAATAATGAGAATTGAATGGCTTTCTGATTGGTGGATCTCCTTCCCATTTCTTGTAAGGTTGTGATGCCAAAGATGTTCTGTCTAGATTCCTTTTTCCTTTTATACTTTCTCATTCTTTTGTCAGCTCAGGCCTCCATTTGATTTTTAAGTTTATCCTGCGATCTGCAAGTTTTGTAGGCTGAACTTGTATCATCATGGTTGATAGAATCATTGGCAATACAACTACAACCTGTAACTGTAACTTATTCCTCTTCCTTGAGACGGATTGGTCAGAAATTTTCAATTTTCAACCCACTACCCCCCTCCCCCCCCCCCCCCCCCCCCCCCTCCCCCTCCCCCTCCCCCTCCCCCTCCCCCTCCCCCTCCCCCTCCCCCTCCCCCTCCCCCTCCCCCTCCCCCTCCCCCTCCCCCTCCTCCTCCTCCTCCTCCTCCTCCTCCTCCTCCTCCCTCCCCCCCCTTCTTCTTTTTCTGTCAGTCCTTGGGATTGAACTCAGGGCTTGGGCTCTGGGATCTGTCCCTGAGATTTTGTTTTGTTCTGTTTTCAAGGTTAGCACTGTACAACTTAAGCCACAGCCCCACATCCAGTTTTTTTGGGTGGTTGGAGGGAATATTCTCACAGACTTCCCTGCCTAGTCTAAATATAAATCATGATCCTCAGATCTCAGCTTCCTGCATAGCTAAGATTACAGGCATAAGCCACCAGTGCCTAGCCACCTTGATCTTTTTGGTGAGTAGCTTCCCTCCTAAAGCTATCCAGGGACTCTCTAGCCATCATTAGTGCCATTCACAAACAGAAGACATTCTTATCACCCCAGAGATTCCAAGTTTCATTTTTTTTTTTTTTAGGAGTAGTCTACAGTACCTTGGCAAAAACATCAAATATTTATCATTTATCATGTCACACACTTGAATAGACATTTGTCTGAGAAGATATGTAAATGGCCAATAAGCATATGAAAGTATATTCAACATTATTTGTCATAAGAGAAATGAAAATAAAAAAATTGTAAGGTACATGAGGACAACTATAACAAAAAATAAATAGTAAGAAATATGGAAGAGGACCTGGAAAAACTGGCTTTCATTTATTGCTAATGGGAATATACAATGACACAGCCAAATGACAAAATGACAAAATGATTTGGTAGTTTTGGGTTTCTTTTTTAATTGTTAAATACAGAGATATCATATAATCTAATAATTTCACTACTACTATGAGATAAATGAAACACATGTCCATACAAATGCTTGTACATAAGTGTCTGTAGATAAGTTATTCACAATTGCTAGAACACAAATGTCCATCAGTTGATGAACACATAACAAAATATGGTATGTCCATGCTTTGGAATATTATTCAGCAATATAAACATGATTTACAAAAGTAGAAAGAATGCAGTACTGATATGTGATATGATATGGATGAAACTTATAATAGTTTGTTAAGAGGAAGAAACTAATTCAAAAGACTGCATATTGTATGATTCTTAAAGAGTCAAATCTGAAATATCCAGCAAAAGCAAATATAGAGACAGAAAGCAGATTAGTGATTGCCTGTGGCTGGGAAAGGAGAGGAAATGGGAGTGATTGCTAATGAGTAGCATTTTTTTTTTTTGAGTAATGAAAGTATTCTAAACTTAGATTGTGCTGATGGCTATATAACTCTATGAACTCATTGAAGTGTACACTTTGAATGAATTTTATGGTATGTGAATTACTTCTCAATGAAGATGTAAAGTCAACAAAGGGCACCCCTTGGAGTTGGGCAGCTTAGACAATAGATCTGCACAGCTACAATTAAGTCCCCAGGAGCATGGTGATTAACTTTTGCTCTCTGATGAACTTGGTAGACTGGAACCTGAAGTTGGCTCTCTTTGTAAACAGACAAGGCTATTCCTATAAGCGCTAATTGACAGTTTTGGCAAATTCCCTTACCAAAGAACAAGGTTTCATGGTCATCCTGAAATTAACAGGCACAATGCAATTTTGATATACTGTTTTTGTCCTTCTTCCTGATTATATAAATAATTCATTTCTAGGCAAAATTGTGTTGAATGCACCTGGAATAATCAGCTACTACCTAAAATTCCCATTACTTAGCCTTCCATGTAGAATTTCAAATTAAGAGGAAGAAGAAGAAGAAAAAAAAGGTGCTGAGGTTTTTGTTTTTTTTTTTCTTTGTATTTTTTATTTACTTGTTTAGTGCCTTTCCAACTACACACAGGGAAATGTGCTTACTAAATTTCCAGATTGTGTTAAATTTCTAGGGCTGACATAGCAAATAGCCACAAATTGATGACTTAAGCAATAGAAATTTCTTTTACCATCATGGGAATGGAATGTCTGAAGCCCACATTTCAGCAGAGTGGGTTTCTTCTGTAGCTAAAAGGAAGCTTCTGTACCAATACTCTCTTCTAGCATCTGTAAGCCTCGAATGTTCCTTGGCTTGTGCTAAAGATGGTCACCTTCCTGTTATGTTCTTTTCTCCGTGTATGTCTCTCTTATGCCCAAGTTGCCTCTTTTTAAAAGAGGTAGTTATATTGGATTAGGGTCTCCCTACTGACCTCATTGTTAGTAGGCCCTACACAAAGACTATTTCTATATGAAGCCACATTTGGAGATACTGTAGGTCAGGACAGCAACATCTTTAGGGAAGAAACAATTCAACTTGATTCATTTTCTTCTATGCTTTTGACTTAACTAAATGAATGAGATGTCTTCAGTAATGATGTCTTTTGGAAGGGGACAAAAATAGATGTTAAGATAATCTATATGTGAATTGAAATGCACATGCCCTATGATTGCTTCATCAGTTTGTATCAGGCAATCTTTTAGTAAAGAGCCATGTGTAAAAGCCTCAGTGGTCTAAGGCTACAGAGGGAAGAATGAAAATTAGTTATAGTTAGGAAGTTTGTCCTCCCCAATTTTGTGTCACTTGCTTTTCAAAATACTCTTTTTATGAACTGCAAAGAAATGTGTAAAAAGATCCCTCACCTATTTCTGGAGTTTCATTCCAGAGACACCCCAAGATAGGTGAAAATCCATGAATTATAAACCAGCATTATACCAGCATTATAAACCTCCCTCTCTCCCATAAATCTTTCCCATTCTCTTATTAACCTTTCCCACTCTCTTATAAGCACTTCATATGCCCTTAAACACTTTTTACACCCTTAAACCCGTGTGATTTTAACAATATAAAAATTCTATATGGGTACTCATCAGAGAAGTGTACTACAACTCGAATAATGAAGATCATCAATTATGTAGCTGTGTACCACTGATGATGATGAAGGTGATGATGATGAGGTGAATGTACTTATAGCTCTTCTGAAGGCACCACTGCATCAGGCACTTCATCACGTGGTACAGTATTGCCCCGAGCCATAAACTTCTGCTTCCACTAAAGGCATAGGCATAACTGATCTCTTCATCCTAGTGTTAAACATAGTTATGGAAAGTTGCTGGTGATACTTTTTCTTCTGAGTGACTAAGTTTTTTATAAATGGACATGTCACTGTCTATTGCATTTAAGAAGTGCAGTGTTGTCCATGTCCTCCACTGCAGTTGAGAATACTCTGTAAATTTTATGGTATTACACAGGAAAGGTATGACTGCAGGACCAGTCTATCCAGTTAGGTGCATGTATCCTCTCTCCATGTATCCTCTCTGTCTAGAATACAGGCCGTCCAGCCAGTTGGCCATATACCAGGTACATGAACTTAGTTTCTGGCTTGCAGTGAGAATTGTGCTGGTCTGTGGAGCTTTCATGAAAGGTGAAAGTCTCCACCCTCTTGAGTTAGCACTGCTCACGCATAGAGCTACCTGCTCCTGATGTAGTCCTCCATCTTCAAGACAGAGAGTGGGCTAACCATGTCATTACATCCTAGTTTAATAACAAGCATTACTGTAGAGTGATTGTGTAGGTATCTGTTAGCTGTCAGAGTGTGTTTTTTAAACCTGATGTTGTGTCGGGTTAGGAGCCATCTGCACTGGTATCTACAGGAGGGCGGATGCCCAGTGCCTCTGCCATTACCCCAGAAACCACTGGCAGTAGTGGCGCTGCCAATCATTTCTACATTACTCTAATGAATAATAATATATAAGAACCATGTAGGTAGTTATACAGAAATTGTTTAAAGAGTAATGACAAAATGTTCATTTAAGGTACATATATAATTTTCTTTCCTAATAGTTTCAATCGATCAGACTTTTATACACAGAAATCTTCCAAAGGCTCTCTCTTATTTTATATTTGCTACTCTTCTAAATCTACTCTCCATGCAATAGCCAGAGTGATTTTTAGAAAGTCTAAGTTTCTTCCTATTAAAACCCTCCTCCAGTGTTTTGCCATAATTATTCCGATAGTGGTCGGTACTGTCACATCAGTGGCCTCTTTGTCATTGTTTGAACATGCTAGGTATGCATGGGGGTTTGAGAGATTTTATATCTACCACTCTCTCTGTTGGGAAGCACTGGCCTCAATCGTGTCCATGTCTTTTTTTCCCTGGCTCTTCTGTCTTTTCCCACACGGCATCTACTCTGTAAGGCTGCCGTTACCATCCTACTGAAAAATTATAATTAATGCCTGGCTCTTACTCTTCTCTTCTTTATTTTCCTATGTCACTCATCACTATTTACATGGTATCCATTGCATTTCATTAATAGTTTGTGTCCTCTCAGAAGAACATAAGCTTATAAGATAGAGATTGTTGTAGCATTAGTGTCCAGCACAGTGTACAGCATATGTGAGAAATAATTAAATAGAAAAAAATTTCAATGAGTGACTGAATAATTCTTAACTTTTTCTAATTTATAGATCTATGAGATATTTTAAAATAGCTCATGGATGAAATCTTTGGAACTTTTCCCAGGGGGAAAGTACAAAGCATAAATAATTTATACCCTAGTTCTAAGGCTAATACATTCCCGTAAATCTATCCAACAACATTTTCCATGCCCAAGAACTCCTGGTTAATAATTCACTTTTAAGAAAAAAAAGTATACAAAATCCACTGCTGCTGGTGTCTGATGAGAACTACTCTGACCACAGGAGTTAAGATCTATTCATGCATTTTGTTTGGGAGGGCCTTAATTTTGCCAGCATAGTTTTAGAAAGGTAAAAGTTCTTGAAGACCTTCTGTTGCTTTCTATCCATATTTCTTTACTTACTTATTTTCCTTTTCTCTTCTGAAAGTGATTTTCTAAATTCCATGTACCTAAAAAGGGGGATGGCTGCAAGATTAGGTTTGGAAGGAAGTGTAGGCAAAGGATAAGGAGTGGCATAATTATAATTGCTGCCTTCCCCACTTAAAGTTCTAGATTCTTTCTCTGGAATGAACACAATAGTGCATTTATTACCCAGTAGTTGTAAGATTGCAAAGTTTTCCCCTCAGCATTACTTAAGGAAAATGGGCTTTGTGAATTAAGGATTTATAGATGACCATGTTTCCACTAGCCGAGTTTGAGGATCTGGACTTCCATGCTGGGATCCTGGCTTGATTAAAGGCTGTAGGGAAGCTGATACAGTAAATAGTCTTAGCTATCAGTGAACTCGTATTTTCTGCAAGAGATAAAGCAAGCTTTGTGCTATAAAGCAATCAGCAAGTATCATAGTGGCTGATTCAGCACCCAGACTTCTGCCTTGGCATCTTCCATTAAAATTGGTCTCTAACCATAAATGTTCACTTTGGAGGGACAGGGTGTATGGATGAGTTTAATCCAAGTGAGGTTCATTCTCTCATGTGAGCACTGGGACATTTCCTCCAAGTTACACAATAAAACAAATTTATATGATTTTGTTCAGAGTTCACATATTGCTCTTTATCTAGAAATCAAGGTAACTCCCTGGGAACTGTGCAGACTTTTCAGAGAATTTTCTTTGGGCTGCTGTAGCAGAAAGGATGTTTGTGTTCCATGTATGAGTCCCAAAAAGTACCTTTAGCGTAGAGGGGCAGTCTCATGAAAAATCCAACATAATCTATTTATTTTTGGCTCCACAATGAATGTTCCCCAGCAGCTACTTACAAATTTTCCCTGGTGAGGGATTGGGGAGGATAATAAGAATACTTATGTGTTCTTTTGAGTTTACATTGCATCATGGCAATGAGCCACAGCTGTGTCTAACAATCTATGTGGACACATGACTGTTGTCACTGAATTAGTTTGCTACTGGCAGTGTGCTCCTAGAGCAACAGCAGCATCCCTAGTGAGGTTGTTGTTTTTTTTTGGGGGGGGGGTGGGAAGGTAGATCTGGAGTCCTTCACTCATACTTACTGATTCCAAATCTACCTCTTAACATGACACACACAAGACTCATTTGCCCACTATCATTCTTTTCAGAAGGCTGGATAAAGCCCTGGTTCTCAAACTTGACTGTGCTTAGAATTATCTTGGGGACTTATAGAATCACTGATCGACACCTAGGTCAATGGTTGGTGACCACAGTTTTATTGCTATGGGGTTCAGTTTGGTAGTGACATGTTTTCAGAGCTCCTCAGGTGGCTATAATTGTGCAAAGATCCCTTGGTTCAGAGAAGATACAGAATGCCTCTCAGGCACATGTGAACAATGAAGGGTTGATAATTTTTTAAGCAGGCTTTCAGTTTTTAAGCAGGTTTTCAGGCTGGCATCCTACCAGACACAAATTTTCCTTTGTTTTTATCTACTTTTACATTAGCGATCCTCTGAACCACCAAAGAAAAGTAAGTTATGATCTGTTTCATTTACTGCTTTCCTATATAAATTCATCTGCTTATTTGAAAATTGACAGATTAGCTTTGGTTTATGTGGTTATTATAGAGGAGTCAGAAAGGTTTCCTTAATTGAATTTTATTTTGTAATATGCTTTTAAACAGAAGGACATGGTCTAAAGATTGTCATTTAAGATTCCCACCAATGCTTTGCAGTAATTGTTTCTCTCTTAAAGAAGCATGAGCTATGATTGCCAAAGGTTAAATAACTACCTAAATTGCACAGCTGGTCACTGTGACTTGAATAGGTCACTTGAATAGGTTTTATCACAATCTTAAAGCCTATACTTTTCTGTTCTACCATGATGTTTCTAAAAAAAAAGTCACTGTATATTATTAACAGCAACTTAAAAAAAGCAATTGTGATTCATATTTTTATCCTTGTACATTTGATATGTGGAAATGTATACATTTTCAAAATTTCAGATATGACATTCTCAGAAATCATCACTAGGAGCCGTGAGGTTCTGAATTAAAATAGTAATAAATAAAGAAACAAACATGGTAGGGAAACTGACAGGATTTTGAGATGTATGTTAGGTGTCCTGAACAGAGTAGTAGCTTGGAAGACTTGGTAAAAAGCAGATGCTTCACTCAAAGTTGCTGCCCCAGTCAGATTGACAGAAGGGACAGAAGCTAAATAAGCTCTAAGAGAAGAAAGGGAACAAGGCTGCAATCAGAAATGGGAAAGACATATAGCAGCGGAAGGCACAATGTAAAGGGCAAATGGATTGACTTGCTGGGATTTGGGGGGTCTACTTCATAGCCAACCATAAAAGGTACTTGGATCAACTGGAAAAAACAGCTACTTTGTTGAATGATAGCTTCCAGAACATGCCATCTGTGGTCCCTGCCTACCCCTATTGCCTGAGAAAGATTGGAGGTAGTTGTGATAAAAAGGCAGATTCTCTTACCTGGTTGTGGTCCTCATTCTTTTGAATTCTTCCTGAGATTGAATTTGTGTGTCGCTGAGAGGGACCTTGACTAAAAGCATTTTTGCTCCCACTGGTTTAATTTGTCTCCACAGCACCAAGCTGAGACATTGTGAGCAGAGATGCTTCTTTGGCTGGCTGATTCATTTCTTTGTTAGGGACATGTGTCCTCATGCATTATATAGGACTCTAAACTTTATATGGAAAGCCTGGGAAAGGAGGAAAGGTGGGCCTGGTGAGTTCTTGTCTAAGATCTAGTGACCATTTCTCTTCAAAATCACCATGGTGACTAAAAATCTACAGAAGCAGAAATCTGCCCACTTTACCACTTCCTCCTACTTTCCAGGTTCCCCTTCAATTTTCCTTTTTTTTTTTTTTTTCTTTTTCTCCAGCTTTCCTGGCTTCTTACTGTATCTTCACTAGCCACTTGGATTTAAGCTCTGGATTCTACCACCTCTGTTCACTTCTCTTTTCCTTCTCAGAATCAACACCATTTGGATTAAAAAGTTTCTTTAAAATGTTTGCTTATTTGAAATTGGGATAGCAAGTCCAAATTGCATTTATTTTTATACCATCTATATTTATGATTTTGTAAAACACTTAATTAACAACAACAATGAATCCTAGGAGGATATTTAAAGCACAATGAAGTGTGTATAGATCTTCAGTTCTATGGCACAGAGTATCATTTAGATGTAAATATAAATATGGAGTAAGATGAGTGTACTCAAACTGGAAATGCTTTGGGAGTGAGGGGTATGCTGTTGGCATTTTCAATATGAGAATCTATGGGGATTTTAGAGAAAGTTTGGAATCCTGGGCCCAGCCCACTAAATGCCAGGGGTGCCAACTGAGTCATTTGGCAACCAAGAGCATTCACCCAGATATTCAAATAAAATATAACATATTATTCTTATTCATTTTGTTAAAACTATAAGCATTATTTAAAGCTGCACCATCATTTCAATTAGCTGTTCCTTTATAATTGGTTCTTTTAGGTACTACAAAATAACTGCCCAGATATATTAACACATCTGTTATGAAGACCAAGTTACAGGCAGTTGCAACAAGAAGTGATAGATATTAAGGGGTATTTATATGCCTCAGTGGTAGAGGGCGTAACTCCCTAACGATATAAGAAATTAATTAAAAATAAAAAAGGAAACAAACAAACAGCTGGTACCAATGAGTGGGTCATGACTGTAATCTAGCTCCTCCAGAGCCTAAGATCTGTGGATCATAGTTCAAAGCCAAACAACACAGGAAGGTTCACCAGACTCTTATGATTAATTAACCACCAAACAGCTGCAGATGGAGTGCTAGCCTTGAACAAAAAAGCACCCAAGCCCCAAGCCCTGAGTTCAAGCCCTAGGACTGGGCCTCACGCACACACACGCATACACACACACACACACACACACACACACACACACACACAGCATAGGTTATTTATCATTCTTTTAAAAAGTAAGACAAGGCATGTATGCAAGCACAGGAATATAATCTCAGCACCCAAGCAACAAAAGCAGGAATGAAACCCTTTCTCAAAACACAAATGACAAAAATCAAAGCAAAAGGACTTACCTTGATCATATGAATGTTACCTTCTCATTCCTTTATATAACACCTCCCCCCACCTAAATATTGATAGCTTGCAGTAGTTCATAATGTGAACAATAAGAACAGTTATTAAAGTTACACATTAAAGCTCTTGGGGATAATAGCAATATGGACATTCTCTTGTTGGTACCTGGAAAATAACTGTCTACTTTCAGTGGAAGGTCCTATAACCACAACTCAATGAGTGTACTCATGAATTTGAGGCCTTCTGTGAATGCTACTATCTGCTTTTAGCAGGTTTGAATGTAACCCTTGTGCATTTCCAGGCAGAGGCTGTAAGTTCAGTCAAAATTTTCAAGTAGCAATCCTTTTGGAAGCTCCTCTAATAAGGCAAAGATCAGGGTAAGAGCTAACACAACAGAAAACCAAGAACCTACACAGAAGAAAACAAGTGAAGGTTAGCATGATCTTCTTGTGATCAGTTCCAGCAGTTTTCTATAAGAATTTTTGTTATAACACTCGTATGATCACTGGGAATAGAATAAAAGAATAAAAAGGAAATCCATTTCTTCTTTAGCACATGAGATTCAGGTTAAAAAATGAAACAGATCTGATGGAAATGGAGATCAGAAAGCTACCATTTTCCACAAACAGGTTGGAGTGGCTCTATGAACTAGAAATATTTTGTGGTCAGGTCAACATGCTGCTTTCTTTGGCCCAGGAAGAAATTTCTCAGATCATTTCATTATTCCCTGCTGTCTGATGTGCCCACGGAAATAAAAACCCCTTGATTCCGTGAGATGAATCAACAGGATTCCTGAGTAGCCATATTGCTGGAAAGATAACGTCAGGAGAAATTATTAAAGAAGGCCACATTTGACTTCAATGCTGCCTGACTGGTGAATTATATTTATAGAGCAATCAGTTTAAATCCTGCAGATTGAAATTGTGCTGCTAGCTAACAGACTGGGCGATTTGGTATGAAATTTAATTTGCTTTAACATACATGGGGGGTAAGCAGAGGGGCGTTAATTTCACATTGAGAGTTACCACATTACTTTGAAAATAACTAAAATCTTGGGATAAAGCTTTCATTTTCCTTCTTCAAATCAGGCATGATCTTTGGATAAGCAGTACTCTTTTCTATTCATCTGGACTCATTTGATCTTTTTTCAATGTACAATTAGTATGTGTGAGGTACTTTCTTAATTGAGCATTTAATTAACACTTGGAACATTTAGGCTCACAATTTTATAGTTCAGAAAAGTAAAAACAAAAACAAAACAAAACAAAACAAAAAAAAAACAACCAAAAAAACCTTATAGCCTTTACAGGGATTATGTTTACAGGGACACAGGGAAACAAGCCTCTGTCAGCTTTGAGGAATTCATGCTCACACTTAAATTTCTTAAGCAATCCTTCAGTACTTCAGTCATCATTTATTTCTCTAACACTGATAATATTAATGAGCACTATTCTAACAGAAGTAGTGGACCTACTTCCCCCAAAGGAACACATGTCTTTATTCATTTGTCTTCATTCATTCATGTGTGATTTTCTAGATTAGAACCTAGATCCATATTAAATGTGTATAGCTGTACAAGACTGGAATCAAAGGTAGTTTGCTTAATGTTTTGGCTATTTTTCTGATATAAGCTAATCTAAATTTGTGGACTGATACTATAAGAATAGCATACTAGTAAATACTAACAATAGTAAAACCTTAAGGATAATAAATTGCCTACGGTGAATCACTGTCTTAAATCACTGAGCTGTGAAGGAGGCATCTCATATGACCAATTGCAAAAATGCTTCATTCAGAGGTCTAGCTCTGACATGTGATCAGTAGGCACCTTGCTGATTTTTCTACTTCTCAGGAAGAGTCACAGCTCAATGCAAGCTGCAATGTTCTGTAGTAGCAGCTGTTGGTTCATACAGTAAGTCTAATGTTTGGTAATTCCTGGACACTGTAAACTTGAATTTCATCCTGATGGTGCCTTAAGGTAAAATCTATCAGTAATCCACTCTCTTAGAAGTAGGCATTCCATCACTGGGATGATTGTTTGTATATATATATATATATATATATGAAATGATTGTCAAGAATGGATACATCGTCCCCAAAGGTCATTATTTATAAATATATAATAATAAAGTTTATTATTTAACATGTATAGTGGGGTACTGGAATTATTTATAATTTACTAACTTGTAGAAATATATCATTCCTGAAAATGATAATACATACTGTGAAGGATCCCAGAAGAGCTTTGTGCTTCATCTATTTAAGCTGTTTTGTTTGAGATTGTTACATGGAACACCAGAGAATGGGAGATCTTTTTAATTTCTTTTCCCCCATGGTAATTTCCCATGAATAATATCAGATCTAGAGGTGACGTTTATTTTCATTTATAAAAAGGAATATCCCACATGTGTTCCTTGGGAAGTAGGTCCACTACTTCTGTTAGAATAGTGCTCATTAATATTATCAGTGTTAGAGAAATAAATGATGACTGAAGTACTGAAGGATTGCTTAAGAAATTTAAGTGCGAGCATGAATTCCCCAAAGAACTGTAGTTAAACTTGTTCCACCAGAATATTCAAGTCCAAAAGCACCTTTGTCATGGACAGAGTTATTTCTTCACTAACCATTAGCACCTTCCCTCATTTTCTACTTAGTCTCAGGCCCTTGATAAATAGCAAGATAAACACTTTTGATGGTTAATTTTCAGGCAATAAGGGACAAAAATTAAGCCTTGACAGAATAGGATCAGATTAAACAGCCTCCAAACTCCAACTATTTATTCTTAATTTCCCTACTTAATTGTACATAGATGTGATAAAAGTATAATTATCCTCCTTCATCGAATACAGGAAGGACTGAATACCACTCAAATTTGAAGACTGAACCCGTCTGTGCTTTGTAGGATAGACTAAATACTATGTGTTCAGTTGCATTTATGAACATATTTAAATAAAACAAAACAATGTCTACAGAGCTGCAGGAGTAGCTTAAGTAGTAGGGTACTTGCCTAGAGAGTGCTGGGCCCTGCCTTCAATCCTCAATACAGCAGAGGACAAAAGAGTCTACAACATAATCAAAGATCAATATCATCTCTTCATGATGTTCTTCATGCCACAGCAGAAAGAATTATGAAACAGTAGACAATAGATGTTCCAGAACCACCTCTGCCTCTAACATATTTACCAGAAAAGGTACAGCAGAGGTAGCCACTTTGTTACAAAATGGTCATTATCTACCAGTTCTAACTTCTGCCCTGAGCTATTGCCAGGATTGGATGAGATAACTTAGTTGAAAGTGCTTTATAAACTTTAATAGCATTACTCTTTGTAAATGTGACATTATTTAGTGCCCTGGAGCAGTGAGGTACTAAATAATATCTTAGTGGCTTGAATTAATACACTTGCCCAAAGAGCCTAATTTCGGAAATTGCTTAAAGGGGAACTAATCTCATTTCCCCATTCAATCTCTGTGCTCCAGGTTTCAAGAGTTACTTCCATGCCCCAGAAGGAGGATGGTGGTTGGCAGGGTACATAGAGGGAAACAAGAGAACTAGAGTTTCTGCCATGAGAGCACCCCCTGTGAGTTTGGGCTCTTTCACTGCTTCCTCTGCTTCTTAACTTTTAACAAATGAATTGTTCACAAGCCTTCCATTGTGGCACTTCAGTTTCAGGAGTGTTTCTACCCAAACACTGTATTGAAAGAACAAACGGACAAAAATAAAAAAGTGCTGTAAGGGGAAGATAGGAGGGACAGACTTCTGGAAGTGAGTGTATGTATGTGTAGGAGGAAGATGGGGTGGAGGTGGTTGTATAATACAGAGAAGAGAGTGGAGGGTGTAAATGTGGTGCTTGATTTGAAAAGCCTTTGTGTCCAAAGTCAGTATGACCAAACCATTCATCATCTCTCAGTTTGCATAACTACCAAAGACCAAGAGTCACATAGCCTTCTTTGTTCAGTAATGCAAATATAGTACATCTTCAGAGTTGTCTGAATTTGGGGGAGAGAATTGTAAGAGGGAAGACCTATATCGAAACCAAAAAGGACTATGAAAAACAAATGGAAGGAGTGTTGGAAGAGTTTTAAGAGTTAGTGGGGACAGGATTTCTATCATTCAAATGCCTCATGCTTATGAATATTCTACTCTTTTTTAAAAAAACAATATGTGCAAGGTCTTTTCTGGCAAGTACAACTGTTCTCAGAAAGAGGTAAAAGTCTTGATGCTGGTCTGGACCCATACTCTGAGCAGTGAGGTGTGATAGCCCTTGTTCTGTGGGGAAGGGATCCGTTCCATGTGTGATGGGGTCACTGCCGGGAGTGCTGACAGATCACTGCACTGACAGGAAAGATGCACAGAAAAGCTTACATGTTTCTTTTCACTCAAATATGTCTAACTCGGGGAGCCTGTGCCACAATTCTAGTATTATCTACAGGGCAGCAAAGTGTTACCTGTTGGTTTTAGCCCTATTCTTTGTTCACTACAAAGAGAGTAAATTCAGAAGTAAGACTGGTGTTTCTCTGTCTCATAATACCCAGGACACAATATAGAATAAGACCTCACTTAACCTATGAGAAAGGCTGTGTGATGTTTGATTTTTGGGGATTCCTGAATTAGTTATGCGACCACTTGACAATGAGCCTACAAAGTGTAGCAGATACATTCTTTGTTGGTTTTCCTCTACATAGAGCCTAACAACAGTCATGACTGCTATGCAAATGAGCATGGTTACACAGGCTAGTAACTTACTGCTGTCGAATTTAGCAACTCAGCATAATCTTACATTATCAGTAAAGATGCTGCTTTATATACAGTGGACTTCTTTTGTTTTCATGGGATGTGTTTTACTTTTTTAAACTCTGAAGTGATTAAAACACTTTCCTTTTCCATAAGCACGAAACTGGCATTTCTAGTTAGGTAGACTAATCTTCACTGTCTAGAAGTTAAAATAAGTGACTCCTAAGAAAAATATGAATATTTGTCTCCCATTGTGTCTAATACTGGGCAAGTAGTGTTCACCTTTATTTTCCCCCAAATAATTGCATCTCTTAGCTTATCCATTTCACTCTTCAAAATAATCACTGTCCTCTACTGGAGCCCTCTTTATCTTCAGTAACTGTATTATATCAATTATATAATAGTTTGGCCCTTTTTTGACTTTTGTTTCATTTTCTCCCTTTTCTCTCTCTGCAAAGCAGCCTGCAGAGCAAGGAGACCAGGAACATACCGACTGGACCTAATTTTCTTCTCTAAAATAGCTTTGGCTACTGGGTAGTGATAAAAGGAGTTGGCTCACTATAGAAGCCAAAAGCCAGGCGAGTAAATTTAGTCTCATATTGGTACAAAGATGATGGCTGGACAGAAAATGGAATCTGTATTTGGTTCAAACAAATATGAAAGGCAGCCAAACATGGTGAAAACATCACTATACCTGGAATCAGGTCACCAGTTGATTCCAATTGCTAATCCTGCAGATGGTGTGGTCCTGGGCCTTTCTTTTTATTCCTTCTGCATTTCCATCCTAATATGAGTGGTCATCAATATATTTCCTCCAGGTCAAATGACACGTGGATTTCACATTCAATCAGGGTTTATTTTATACCCATAATGGATCATTTCTTCTCTCTATCATATAGAGGCAAAGAAGAACTGAGAAGAAGAAAAAAGACACCAAAGTTTAAGATTCAAAGAATGGAGGAGAACAAAAGGTAGAGTGTCCTGGAGGGAGATGGATAGAGAGATGAAATACAAATATCAATTAAATTGTACTTGGCTAGATTCCAAATTTTCAATGAAGCCTTCTTAGACCATTTTACCTGTCCTTGATCTTCCCATCCAGGGATTCCAAGTGCATTCCTGTCAGCACCTTCCATTTAGCACTTCTCATCATGTGTATTAGGAAATCTCTTCCTAAGCATTTTTCTGGTCTCCTCAACTAGTTTGACAACACTTAGAAGTCAAGTGCTTCTGTATAGTGTTATCAAAATACTTTTTGGTACTGAGTATTAAATAAGCCTGGAAAGTACTTTGGGTATTGTCAAAAGGCTCAAGTAAGGACTGGAGGTATGGCTTGAGTGTTAGAGCACCTGCCTTGCAAGTACAAGAGTGAGTTCAAAACACTAGTACTTAGTACCTGCTATCCATTCATTGTCAGAAATCACATGAAAATTATTTTAAAGTTGTCATGCCAGAAGACATTCAGAATTTGCAAGAAAGGAAGGAAAACAGTGAGCAAGAAGGAAGGCAAGGGATGAAAGAAGACAGCATGATCTTCTCTCGATACATTTCAACAACGTCACACTGTGTTCACATCTGCAGATTGTAGGAGGTCTTATAGCCTTACCTTAGAGTTGGACTCTATAAATAAGACTGAATTGATGAATAAATGTAGCTAATGTTTTTTCCTTCCTTGACTCCAAGTGGAAGCAGAAGGTGTGGTGGCAGAATACAGGAGAAAGGAGACTTGTTACTTTGATGCCTGCACACTGAAGACAGAAAAGCCATTATGATTCTTCTAGTCAAATCTGTACATCTGCTATTCAAGCACTAATAATTTAAGGCAAGCCTAGTGATTCCTGGCTAGAAATTTAGAACAAAAGCATAACCTACTTGATTGATATAGAAAATGCAATCAAACATGAACCTTCACAGATTTTCAGGTGCTATCACATAATTGTCAGATGCTATCACATGACCCAGAACTCTGAGAAGAGATGCATTCTTCATAAAATTGACTTTTTTTATTGACAGGAAGCATACAATGAATAATACCATTAGGGTACAGGAGTATAGAAGTGAGTTTTATTTCAGCAACTAAAGCAAAAAGATAAAAGTAAAGAGTCTGCTTAAACCCTGGTCTTCATTAATGTACTTCTGGCATAGCAAAAATGTTTCCCTATTCCTTCCTTAGTTTTGAAGACTGACACAATATGCTTCATCTTTTAGTTTTGTCATCCAGGAAATAGGGATAATATGATTATCTATTCCATAAGAAAGAAGGATTTGAGTTAAAAATTACAAAGTTCCTAGTGCAAATAGCATAGCAAATAATAATAATGAGCTATTGCTTGCTATTACCTCAGCCTTGCATGTAAAAGAAACTGATTATATATATGATATATTGTTTGTTTATTTATTTATAGCTAAGTTCTTTCTATGTGGTCCAGGTGGGTCTCAAACTCATGATCATCCTGCCTCAGCCCACTAGTTCTGGAATGTCATCCCATTTCTGTGCTCCCTCTTACCCTTCCCCAAACAGATGAACTTACATATAAGACAAAAGGTACAGAAATGATAGAATGGCAAAAGAGAGAGAGAGAGAGAAAAGTGAAATAACAAAGCCCCTTGTTTCCATTTCTTGGTACTCCTTTCAGTAAGCATCATTTCATATGATCAAAGCACATAACTATTGAGCCCTTGTGATTCTCTCCTAAGAATATCCTCCTTTGGTTTCACAGTACAATTTATCACGTCCAAGCGTATTTTCTGTCTTTTATCATCTAGTATGTTTACTTGTAGATTTATAGCCACATTATATTTACAATAAATGAGGGAAAACATGCAACCTATGGTTCTTTAGGTTTGGCTTACTTCACTTAATGTGTTTTTTCCCACATCTTTCCATTTCCTTATGAATGGTACACTATCATTCTTTCTGATGGAAGTGAATTCCATTGTTTGTATAAGATATACCACATTTTATTGATCCATACATCAACTGAGAGGCATCTGGGTTGATTCCATATCTTGGCTATAGTAAACAATGATGCATTGAACATGATTGTGCTACTAGATTTAGTGTGGCCTTGTTTATGGTCTACTACATAAATGCCCAGAAGTGGCATTGCTGAGTCATGGGACTATGTTCAGTCTTTTGAGGAACCTTCATACGTTTTTCCAGAGTGATAGAACAAGTTTACACTCCCACCAACAGCGTGCTGTAGCAGTGCTTCCTCCTTGCGGCTAACATGATTCTGTATTTAAAGAACCCTATAGATTCCTCCCCTAAGTTACTTCAACTGATCCAAAACTTTGGAAAGTAGCAGGATATCAACTTAACCCACAAAAATCAGAAGCTTTTCTGTATATCAACAATGAGAAGATGGAGACTGAAGTCAGGAAAACAACTCCATTTGTAATAGCATAAAAAAATTTAGTAATTCACTTAATCAAAGATGTGAAGGACCTCTATAATGACAACTTTAAAAATCTGAAAAAAGACATTGAAGCAGATTTAAGGAAATGGAAAAACCTTTCATTCTCCTGGATTGGAAGAATTGACATCATGAAAATGGCAACAATGCCCAAAGCTATCTACAGATTCAATGCAAAGCCCTAACAATGTTCTTCAGTGATATAGAGAAAGCAATCCTAGAATTCATGTGGCATAATAAAATACCACATTAGCAGAGACAATCTTAGCAGGAAGAACAGTGTTAGAGGAATATCTATTACACTTTTTTGTCTACAGTACTGTCTTAATAAATCTGGGAGGCCAACTTTATATTCTTCAAGGTAATGTTGTCTTTTCTATTTTCTTGAATTTCCATATAAATATAGAAACAGATTGTCAACTTTCACCAAGAGAGGGAAAAACCAAGATGCTGTGATTTTGATTGGGATCACATTCAATCTGTACATCAGTTTGGGAAGAAGTGATATTATGTAAAGACTAAATATTTTTATCTATGGGCTTCACTTATTTCTCTATTTATTTATATCCTTTACCTATGTTAGCAAAGTTTTAGGGGTTTTAACATAGTGGTTTTAAATGTCTTCCATTAAATTTATTCCTAGGTATCTGGTGTTTTTGAAGCTATTGGAGAAGGTAGTGAACAAAATTAAAATTTAATCATTTTTTTCTAGTGAAACATAGGTTCAATGTGCTATCAAGCTCATCTTGGATTTATATATTATTGCTCTAAATAATACATTCTTGATCAGTACAACAAACAATACAACTTCTGGCAAAAAAGATAGTAAAACATAATGTATTTGTTGGAACTATTATAGAGAGGTGAAGGTGACAATGACATTTTGATTAACATAATTGATTGTCCTTTTTAATATTACCTTATAGTTAGGAACAATATACTTCAATTTGGTTTGAAAGGGGTGAGAACTCTATGGGAATGGTAAAAGGGCAAAGGAAAGTGAAAAGTACATCAACCACAGGAGCAAGTCAGATGAGTTTCACATAACATTACTCAGAGTATGAGGATCTTTACATTGTTCCTTAAAATTGTTCTGGCAGTTAACTCTAAGATCACGTTAGTATATACATGGGGGCCTGTATTTGTCTCTGCTTGGAAACCACTCCTGTAGAGCAAAAGCTCAAGTGAGTTGCAGATGATATTTTCAAATATTGCCACTCTCTCTCTCTCTCTTTCTCTCTCTCTCTCACACACACAGACACACAGACACATACACACACACACACACACACACACACACACACACAAAGTTAATTGGGTGACTGAGGCAGAGCACTTGTTATTTCAAAGCCAGCTTGGGCTACAGGGCAAACCCTCTTTCAAATGAAACAAAACAGCTGAAGACAAAACAAGAGTGAAGTCCATTCACATACAAAAATACATTGTCATTATTTACCTTTTGATGTGATTTCTCCTATCAGAATCTGATTCAATTTGAACATACTAGTAATACTTATTACTATGCCATTGCTAGTTGCTATTGATTATTCTCTATTAATATATTTTTAGTTTTGAATTGGGAACAAATTATAATTACGCTTAGAGCTGATTTACCAAAAAGTTGGTTATTGCCTTTAATGGAAGGTACACTCTGTAATACCAATAAGGCCCCTATTTTCTATGGGCCAGTCAGTCTTGACTTCTTAAAAACCTCATATTTGGTTTCCCCACTAAGAACTCTCGAATATGAGCTGTCACAACCAAATTGATTTTCTAGTCGATGGAACAGCAATCAGAATAGGTAATGAATCTAAACTACCCCAAATGGGAACAAATATCTAGGCCTTTTAGTAAATGGTAAGTATTGTAAAATCCCTGTGAGGAAGTAAAATATCTTTCTTAATAGGAATAATTGGCTAAAATAGCAGTAGTCATAACTACTCATTCCTAGTTTGGGCTACTCTTAAAATTTACCTCAATAAGCAATTTGAGGAACATGATTAAAGCAAATGTTTATAAACCTGATGTAATTTTCGGAAATTTTGTTTTATTTTAATTTTGTGCTTGTCCTGGTCCTTGAACTCAAGTTCTGAGCTCTTTTTCTGTTCAAGGCTTGTGCTCTACCTCTTGACCCACAGCTCCACTTCAGGCTTTTTGAGTAGTTTATTGGAGATAAGAGTCTCATGGACTTTTCTGCCTAGGCTGGCTTCCAACTGTTATTTTCAGATCTTAGCCTTCTGAGTAGCTAGGATTATGGCCTTGAGTCACAGTGCCTGCCTGAAAAGGTTTATTCTTACTTCTAAGATAGTGCATCAACAAATTGATTTATATTTGGGTTACCCAGTTCCCAAGGAAAATTATTTTGAAAAAATAATGGTGGGCTAGAAGTAGAGCTATGGCTAGAAGTAATAGAACATTAGCCTTGAGCAGAAAAGTTCAGGGACAGCACCAAGGCCCTGAATTCAAACCCCATAATCAACAACAACAAAAAGCTAGGCAAAATTAGAAAGATAGCTGGGCTTAGAGGGAGGTCTAATAAACTGACTGGAGATGACCAGCCTGAACCTAAATTCTTCTATTTATTGTATATGTATATATCATCTGTTGGAAAGTATAATTAAAGTCTCTTCCAAATCCCTAAAATAGAATCCACAAACAAAATAGTTGTATTGTTAGCTTGGCATCATTGATCAAGATGTGCTATACTCAGACATCCACATGTTGAATTTAAACCACTTTGTCCAACTACTTAGAGATAGTTAAAAATGTTTTCAAATAGGCATCAAATCTAATTGAGGTATGCATTACAGATAAATCTATTAAGAGATTTTAAAGAAAAAAAAGTCGCATGTAAATACATATGACTTATTTATGCCAGAACTGGAGTTTGAACTCAGCTTTGTGCTTGCTAGGAGTGTGCTCTAGCACTTTTCTATGCCCCACTACACTCCTGCTCTGGCCCAAATATCACTGTGCGTGGTGCATGTGTGTGTGTGTGTGTGTGTGTGTGTGTATGTGTATGTGTGTGTCTATGTATATGTGTGTATCTGTGTGTGTTAGTGGTGATGGGGTAATAGATATGGAAGCCTATGCATTTAATCACACCTTTTCATTCCAACAAGCTGATAAAATCCATTCTATCATTTTCTCAAAATAAACAATAACTAGTCTTCAAATAAAAGGATTTGCCTAAACTATTTGTCACTCACAGTTCAAGTCCATAGTTCATCTTACATTCATTCCTTAATTGAAATGACCAAATGACCCTTGCTAATTTACTTTATCCCAAGGAAAAGGAACACTTTCATTTTACCAGTACTGAGGATGGAGCCTAGGTTCACGTGCTTGCCAGAGTAGTTCTCTATCTCTAGAACTTTACTCCACGTTGGATTAGTGGACTTTTTTTTTTGCCAGTCCTGGGGCTTGAACTTAGGGCCTGAGCACTGTCCCGGGCTTCTGTTTTTTTCAAGGCTAGCACTCTGCCACTTGAGCCACATTGCCACTTCTGGCCTTTTTCTATATATGTGGTGCTGAGGAATGGAACCCAGAGCTTCATAAGGCAAGCACCCTTGCCACTAGGCCATATTCCCAGCCCCAGGCTTTTGTGGTTAGAGAAGTGGTAGTCTTGGGGGTGGGGAGGGCACTACTTATCTCCCAACCTTCAGTTTATTGGGGTTGTTGGCATTTCAAAGAGGTGATGTAGCTGAAAAAAGTTCTTTTTTTTTTTTTTTTCAGTCCTATAGCTGAAACTCTCTCCTTTACTCAAGGCTAGTGCTCTAGGGCACTGAGCCACAACTCTACTTCAAGTTTTGGAGGGGTTAATTGGAGATTAGAGCCTCAAGAAGTCTTTTATGCCCAGGTTGGCTTCCAACTGCATCCTCAGATCTCAGCCTCTGGAGTAGCTAGGATTATAGGATTGAGTTTTTAGGACCCTAGGCTGCCTATTTAGCTTTTAAAGAGATTTATGCACATTTTAAAGAGGCACGGGCTGGGGATATAGCCTAGTGGCAAGAGTGCCTGCCTCGGATACACGAGGCCCTAGGTTCGATTCCCCGGCACCACATATACAGAAAACGGCCAGAAGCGGCGCTGTGGCTCAAGTGGCAGAGTGCTAGCCTTGAGCGGGAAGAAGCCAGGGACAGTGCTCAAGCCCTGAGTCCAAGGCCCAGGACTGGCCAAAAAAAAAAAAAAAAAAAAAAAAAGAGGCAGGAAAACAATTTACAATTAAAGTTTGTTGTTGTTGTTTTTTAAAGAAGTGGGGCAAGAGCAGTCCTTTCACTTTTTTTTCAAAGATTAATTTTTTACATACTTTAGCAAGTAAATCTCCTGGAATGAGTTTCCTTAGGTTTTAAAAAGCATCTCAATTAGGCTAAGCATCCTTTTACAACAAAAATAAGCTAACTTGACATTTATCTGTTGGAATTCAGAATTTAATCTTTCTGTATGTCTTATACCAGGTTTCTAAAAACTTTTTTTCCCTCTAGTTCCTTTATTACCAAGTGTGTTCTGGTTCCATTTTACTACCAAGAATGAATATCACAGTAAATTCAAAGGTGGTATAACCTACATAAAGTAAATTGCCAAGGTACACAGTATTTTCCTAAAATTTACTTTTCCAAAAAATATATATCCAAAATAATTAGTGCATTCAACATATAAGTACAAAAGTTTAAATACAATGGAAAATGCAATGTTTCTTTTATAAAAAGGAATCCTGCCACATTCCTATGATGGAGAATGCAAATATGTAGTATGCATACATACACACCAATAAATTAAGTGGCTATGGATTCTGGAAATTACAATGCAAGTTAGAAATTATTCAGAATGGAATAAAATATTTAACGTACCATTATAAATCTTAGCTAGGAAATAAATTTTCATGAGACCAGTGATTAACCAAACAGCAAAATGGAATTTATATCAACCATTCATTAATCCCATTTCCCTTCTCCCAGCACCATTAATTAAGTGTCTGCTCAATTCCCTTGCCTGTGCTACACTTATGTCTCATACCCAATTACAGCTAATTTTCTAGCGTGCGATGAGAGTGGTAACAGCCTCTAACGGTTGTTGAAATGTGGTTCCTAGCGTTTGCCACAGTGTGTCATCCTTAAATATTCCATAACATGTTTTCTCTCGTTGGGTTTCTAAAATGGCATTTGTGTGGGGAGGATTGAGTTGCATACAGTAAGTGGGCGGTTTCCTTTCTTTCAGGTCCTTAGAGACCCTTATCTCATTTAAGTTTTGCCTGGGGAGAAAGCTGTGCCACTGAGATTGCCAAAAATAACTATTCTCTTGTCTTGCTTGCTTTACCTATGACTCCCTGGGAGAAAAGGCTTTGGAAAATAAAGTTCTGATGGTGTATATTTTTATAAAATTGTATCATTTCCTCAAGGTTCAATATGAAAAGTTCAAGTTTTAATTAAAGCTTCTATGATAGCAAATTCCTTTCTCATTCTCCCCTAATTCTTTCACTTCTCTCTTGTTTTTAAAGCTGCTTATAAAAAAAGAAATGGTGAAACCTGAAAAACATTTAACATAAACTCTTCTCTTTATTTCAGTTGTGTGTCAAAATACGGCCATAAGTTCAATTGCATTCCAAAAGTAAGTTCTCTATGGACTTCAGTGTTACTGAGGGAATATAACCAGTGTTTGATCATCTGATTGATTCTGTTTGTTAGGAGTCCCAGATTGTTGACTTGGTTTGAATGAATACCTTCCTCCTGAATTTCCCCAGCCTCTGCTCCACTGCTCCACCCACTCACAAAAGGGAGATTTGTAAATAAATATTTCAAGTACTTAGAGAACCTCACTGTTTAAAATAAGCCCAGAGAGAATCCTTTTTTTAAGCAAATAAGCCTTTTATAATCACCTCTGCTTCCTTTGCACAAATCTTGATCTATCAGCCTATTTTCCTCCTTTCCTTTCCCTTTCTTTTCTCCTTTCCTATGCTTCCCTTTCCTTTTCCCTCCCTCCCTCCCTCCCTCCCTACCTCCCTCCCTCCCATCCTCCCTCCCATCCTCCCTCCCTCCCCCTCCCTTCCTTCCTTCCTTCTTTCCTTCCTTCCCCCCTTCCTCTCTCTCTCTCTTTCTCTCTTTCTGTCTGTCTGTCTGTCTTCCTTCCTTCCTTCCTCCCCCCTCTCTTTCTTTTTCTCTTTCCCTCCCTTCCTTCTTTCCTTCTATAATGGCGTCTGAAGGGGGGTTATCTCCCTTCCCTCCAAGGGTCCACCACTCAGAGACAGCCTCAATTAAAAGATGAATTTATTGGGGAAGTTCCAGATGGACCTGTCCCAGGTTTCAGAAAAACATGTAACACAGAACAGGACAGTGGCACAGAGACTTACTTCCAGAGGACTCCAATAAACCAATTCAGCTCCGATGGAGAGCTGAAGGGATGCCATGGGAACAACAGACACAAGACTGGAACAAGTGGCATGGAGTACTGGCTTCTGAGCTGGCTTGAGTCACAGGGAGCTCCCAGTTCCAAGCACTTGACAGACAGGTTCAGTAACCTATAGGCCATATGTCCGCCCCTGCCTCTTGGGATTCAGGAACTCCCATTACTTGGGGATAGGGCTTCCCTGGGGCTTTCCTTCCTGTAGGAATCCAGGCATGCCCATCAAGAATTGGCATACTGATTCAGGGGTCTTGGGGCACTATTTAGAGGGAGAGGGAATCTTCCCGGGCCTCTGAGCAGAGGGGGCTGGGGCGATAGTGGACATGGAGTCAGCTTCTGCCCTCTTTCCCTGGGCAGATCTGACCTCCATATTACTCCCTCCCTCCCTCCCTTCCTTTCTTCCTTCCTTTTTTCTGTAGTAAGTGTTTTATCTTTTCCAGAAAAAGGAAACACTGCTGGACTGTTCAGTACTTGGCTCTGGAGGGAAAAGTATGAAAAAGACTCTGGGTTAAGGGAAGAGATGGGTAACTAGTCCACGTAGTAATGAAATGCCAAACTTTGAAGTCAGGTCCCACTTTACCACATGAACCTGAGCTAAGCAGGCCCTGTGAGCAGACCCAGGACAAACCCATTAGGGCCCAATGGGTCTAGAACTCTAACCGCTGGGAATGCTTAACTCTGACCACCCCTACAATGCCTCGAACCCTGAGCCAATCAGATTTCTACCTGTGTCCTAATCTTGTTTGCTTGAACACCTGATTGTTGTAACTTTGTTTTTTGCCTTTATAAGCCCTGTGTAATCATAGCTCGCGGCTGCCTCCTAACCTCCGCTGTGTCGGTGGGTAGGATAAGGCCAGGGCCCCGGCCCTGCTTGAAAAAAGTCTTGCCTTGCTATTGCATTTCGGAATATCTGAGTCTCGATGGTCTTCCTGGTGGTGGTCTTGCGACTTGGCACAACAGTAACACAGCTTGAAATGGCTGTAACAAGATAATCTAGATTTGGCAGGGGAGGGTGGGTTGTCTCCTTACAGCATATCTTTATTCTTTTTTATCTGTATACATGGCCTTTTCCTCTTCCCACTAATCTGTAACTGGAAACAACTTTCATATTGGGTTGTTGCTGCTCTCTTTACCATTTCTATTCAGAACTGATATTTTGCTCTATCTGAGTACATGAAAGAATTGCAGGAAAATCTGTGTTATTACAGTCTACCCACTATGCAATTGTTTCAACCTGAAAGCCATGTCAGGGGGTATCTTTGCCATGGGCACATTGTGCTCCCATTCTGGCCACACAGTCCTAAATGAAGCAGCCCTCCTACAGCTTGTTTTAATGACTGAGCAATTCTTGCTTGATGCAATTGACAACAGGTATTACAATGTGTGTGTGTACACGTTATTTTCACCTGATTTTAAAATGTGCTCTTCAAAATGATGAAGTCAGTGCACAGAAGCCCATTATATGTTCACACCTTAGCAAAAACATTGTGTTGTATCTTTTGTTTGGATCATAATGTTATTTGTTTAAGTCTCTGTTGCTGTCTTTATAGTGTTTCTCATTTCTAAATTTATTTTGGCCTGTAAATATTTTTTAAATGTTCTTGAAACATAAAGAATGTTAGTATAATTTTACAAATGAAAAACCTAAACTTATCACTGTAGTCAGAAAGGAAATAATGCTTTTATTATATATATTTAATGAAAAGATGCTGCCATCAGGCTATGCTTGTAATGGCACTTATAAACAATTTATTTCCACAATAGCACTGTAATTCCAAACTTCTGATGATGTTTTCTTAGGACCTGGATGATCTCCGCCCCCCAATGAACTTGCCCAGCAGGATGATGACTAATGTTCCATAATTGTGTTTTACTTGGGCTGACTATGCAGATAGGGATCTCCAAATGCTGTTACATCACGGATCCTGAGTGACAGGATTAGGTTGTCGTATTTCTAGCACTGGCATCCAATTACCAAGGATGACAGAGATCATTGCAGTGAAAACTTGGTTGTGGTTCCATCTGTTTTGTAATGAGTGTGAGATGGGAGTTAAAGAGTTCATGAGGGAAAGGAGATGGTACTGTACCAGATAAGATGCCCTGTTGTTCATAGATGGATTCCCCGTGTGTCACTCTGAACATCTGTTCTTATAGAGATTCTAGTGGATAGTCCAGGGTAAAGAGGGGGGGAAAATATTTCTGCCACTCTGTAAAAGTTGGGAAAGTGGGGTCAGACCAAGTTAGACATTTTTCTTTTACCTAACCTGTCAGATAAATGATATATGGTATTAAACTGGTATAGTGTTGGTGGTATGCTTCTTTTTTTTTCAAATTTTTATTATCAAACTGATGTACAGAGAGGTTACAGTTTCATATGTTAGGCATTGGATACATTTCTTGTACTGTTTGTTACCTTGTCCCTCATACCCCCCTCCCTCCTACCCCTTTCCCTTTCCCCTCCTGAGGTGTTCAGTTCACTTACACCAAACAGTTTTGCAAGTATTGCTTTTGTAGTTGTTTGTCTTTTTTTTTTTACCCTGTGTGGTATGCTTCTTGTAAAACACTTCAACAGCCATATTTGAGAACATTTTTAGGTGTGAATTCAAAGCCTGACAGCCTACAGATCTTCATTTGAGGCATGAAGTTCTAACCAATGAAGACTATCCTGTGATTGTCTCATGACATCCTGGTGGTAGTGATGTGGATATACCAGAATCTGAATCAGCCTTCCTAATATATTTCTTCAACTTATTGTCCCTTCTGTCTTGTTCCACTGCTGTTGGAAAAGTGTGTCAAATACCTCTGGTATATTGCAGGGAAGACAAAACTTTGGGAAACCACTTCCTCATCACATTCTCTTCCTTTTCATTCTGTGTACTGCTGTGCTAGGGCACCCAGAATGGTGTGCTGGAGAATGTGCATTCACCTGGGTTCAGACCTTTAAACTGACTAGTCTTACACAAGATGGAAAATCTCTTAAGGCCTCTGTGGCTTGAGTTACACAGTCATAGGGAAGCTAGAAGTAGTTAGTTCACGGCAATTGTGGAGTTGGGAGTTAACCCCTTGTATGTTACCTGGACTGTAGCAGACACTCATTTAATAGTAGCAGTTGTTATTAAGATTAAAAACAAACTTTATTAGATTTTCTTTGCCAGCAACTATGCTATGTCCAGAATCAAGATGCAAATTGAAAAGATACTTGTATATCCAGCTGTTTGCAAGTAGCTGTATGCTTGGTAGGAAATAGCGTTAGGGTGAATGTCTGTTTTATTTATTTATTTATTTATTGAATCAGCTGTTTTTAAAACTTTTAGATCCCATTTAAGACAGTGTGGAAAAGAATTTTTAGGATGTTGTAATGATGCAGTTTTATTTTTAAAAGTTTAAACAAACCCAAAATTTAGGATTTATTAACTATCTGAACTTATTCATAGGGATGGTATTCTTCTCCTCTGTAAGTTTTCTCATCAACTGAGTATAATATTCAGAGAAGTCACATCCGCTTTATTCAACTGTAGGCAACTTGTTAACTTGCACTGAGAGTGACTTTTAGCAGTTGAGTTCCAAGATATTTATCAATAGTGCTGACTTTAAACATCATAACTTGGAAATCCATGTTACCAAATGAGTGTATGCCAAATTGATTTCTGAAGGCTCAACACATTCATAGATATGCCTGTGGCAGATATGACACAGTTTCAATTTAGAGTTTGATTTGACCCCAGAGGCTCTGTTAGCGTCATAGGCTATTTTGGCGTTGATTTGCATGTAAGTTGAGTCATTCCCAATCTATGAGATCTGAAGCCTTTTGGGGCTTTTTACATCTGTTAAGAGAGATTGTAAAATACTACTCCTGGTACAGGATGTTCTGAGGATAAAAATGAAATAAGGCACACAAAATTACTTTGTAGTCTAGAATTATATATGTATATATATAGTAGGTAGTTAGATTTTAAATTATTAGTAGTATTGGGGACACAGGAATTATCTCACACCGTAAAACTAATCCCCAGTATATAATCTTCTTTCTATAAATTTTCATATGAATGTGCTAAGTTTGGAAATTTTCTAACACTATACACTGATCCTCTTTTTCTTAAACCACTTTTTGTTTTGTTTTGATTTAGAAATCAAGCCAATGCGGGTACAAAAAGTAAACTCAAAATAGGTTTTTGAAAAGTTTATAGTTACCCTGATTGATCTATTATTTCATGCACAGATTTGTTCTTAGGTTCTTGCATAATGCAGATATACCTGGGAAGTATCAGCTTTTCTTTTGTAATACCAAACTACATTCAGAGGCATACTTTTTCTAGTCTCCATAACACTTTAGTAACATGTTTGAAATTGGTAACTGGTTGCTAAAAAACAATGAAGATTATCAATATCTATTTGCCTGTCTATCTGCCTATTTATTTTTATGTATGTCTCCTAGATTAGTGGACTTGGGGGTAATGATTGCAAAAAGGGAAGAGCTTGCAGATGCCAGGTCAGCCAGAAAACTGTATTCCTGGGAATTGTGTTAGTCTTCTCTTCTTGAATTTGAATTTATGTAGTTAGGTTTAGAGTTATTTTGCTTAGAGCAATAATTTAAGAAGATGTTCATGATGTTTCTACTCTATGTATATAAAGTTATTATTTTTTTCCTATGTCAGTACCAGGGCTAGAATTCAGGGCCTGGGCACTATCTCTTTGCATTTTCACACAAGGCTAGCCTTCTACCATGTGAACCACAGCTCCACTTTCAGCTTTGTGCTGGTTAATGAAATTAAGAGTCTCATTGACTTTCCTGCCATGATCTTCAAATCAGCCTCCTGAGTAGCTAGGATTGCACATGTGAATCTTTGGTTTACAGGTGTATTAAGCTATCAAAGGGACTTAGAAAGGGGCTTGGCAGAAAATTCTGCTCTATAATATCCATACTCTACAGTCTATAGTTGAGCTTGGATTTTAAACCATTGTATATATTATTTTACCACAAAGTATAAATCCCATACATATTCTAGTATTTATGGATTTAGGAATTGTATTTAAAATAATGTTAAGACTCAAAATGTAGGGGCTGAAGCAGGAGGATCACCAGTCAGAGGATAGCCTGGGCTATATAACCAGATATTTTGCCAAAATATAATAATAATAATCATAAACATGTGCTGCTGGCTCATGCCTGCAATCCTAGCTACTGAGCTACTAAAACCTAAGTATTGTGTTCCAAAGCCAGCCTGGACAGAAAAGTCCCAGAAATTCTTATCTTCAATTAACCCCAAACCAATCCAGAAATGGAGCTGTGCTTCAAGTGCCCAAGGACAGACAGTGCCCAGGCCCTGAGTTCAACCCTCCGGACAGGCACAAAAGTAAAAAAAAAAAAAAGTCTAACAATAACAAGTCAAGAGCTTTCTTACTTCTTGAGAACATTTATGTTTAAGTATTATAGCTTTGTTATTTTTAATTTTATTAATTTTACTAACATGCACTAATTGTACAAATTAATGGGTTTTAATTTGACCTTTTATACATGTATATAATATACTTTAAACAAACAACCACTCCTAATCTCTCTTGTGCCTCCTCTCTGCCATTTAAAATTTTAATCTTAGAATCTATGTTTTTTATTATATGCTCTTTATATAATTTAAAACTTTCTTTATTTACAAATCAAGTTTGTTGAAACATCCAAACAATTACTTATAATCTATGTAATACACTTGTTTTCAGTTAATGTGGCTATATAAAAGTATTCTAAATAGTTCAAGAAAATACCAAAACATACTGCCAAGACTTGGGAGTCAAATAAGTAACAGCAGTGTAGTTGGAACTGAGCCACCATGAGGAACTACTCTTTTTGGATGATTTTGTATCAAGTCACTAGAACAGATATTTCTTCATCATAACCTAAACCCTGGGAATTAGAATCTTTCAGATCACTTTCCCAGCCCAGGCTAATTTTCTCAAGGACAGTACCTTTCAGCATAACAACACAACAACAGTATGGCCAGTAGACCAAAGTCACCCAAATGCTTGTCTAATTACTGTGTTTGTTGAAAACTAAAAATTTCTCCCTGGAATATGACCTCTTCATTGTTCCATTCCATCCTTGAAGTTGCTCAAAGTAAAAAGCTAAGAACCCTTACCATCAACATGCCTCCACCACCTATATATAGCAAATGCTTCAACTGACACCTACAGCTCTGTCTCTAACAGATGTAAAGTCTCTGTTCTCTTCCTTTATTCTCAACTGCTGCTGTCCTGGTTCAGACCTCTTTACCTCTGGCCTCTGTTATTCTAATAATTCCTAAATGATTATTCTAAATGTTATTCTAACACTCATTCTAAAAGGGTGACATTCTCCAAAAAGAAATGTAGTCTTTACCTGACTTATGTAACTATACCCCTATGTATATCACCTTCATAATAAAAAAAAAATCCTTCTAATTGTTACCCCATTAGCCCTAAGCCCCTAAATTCAGCCTGAGATTAGCCTCTCTGAAGGCACTCATGCTACCCTACAAAAGCTGTCAGAATTGTTTTAATTAAACCTGTGCATGATATCATTTCACTCCTCTATTTAAAGTTTCCCACCTCTCTGGCTACACTAAGATAAAACTCATACCCTTCATGTCAGTCAGCCAATAAGAAAGTTACTCAGCCAGCCTCTCACCTACTTCATCTTCTCTCCTAGCTATTATTCTCCAGCTACTCTGGGGCCTTCCTTCTATTTCCTGAACCTATTCAGTTTGTTGCCAGTGTTTGTGCTAAATGTTTCCATTCCCTGCCACATGCCCCCCCCCCCTCCAGACTAGGTCCTTAACAGGCAGATCTCTCTCCACTTGATATACCTTCTCATAGAAGCTGTCTCAACCCTGAAAGTAGAGTAGATCCTTCAATCAGTTTCCATTCTTTTTTTCAATCTCAAGATGAAATACTTCCTGTTTTTATATTTTTACTCAAATTTTGAGATGAGAGTCTCCTTATGTTGACCAGCCTGGTAACTTACTCACACTCAAGTGATTCTTCTACTTTAGCTTCCCATAGAGATAGGACAATAGGAATGCACCTCTGTAACTTGTCTCACTATTTTTCTTTTCTTCTTTTCTTTTTTTTTGTTCTATTTCTATTTTGCAGTGATTATTATTAAGTAGTTTTAGAAAGCAGTTGCAATTCCACAAGCCAGGCTATGAATACAGTGTTTCTTGTTCAATGTCACCACTTCCTTCATTTTTACCTCACTAGTTTTCTTACATAGCCATCTCTAACCACACTACGTGAATTTGGTGGGAGCAGTGATTTTTGTTTGGCTGAGAGAATATTGACCAAATAACATTCTACTACGTTTCCTTCCCCTGAAACCAGTAAGTAAAGGATTCTCATAAATATATCAGTAATGAATGAATATCCATCTCTTGGGGTAATTTTCTCTTTCTGAACAATAGAGATAAAATATTTATTTCTGCTTGTCACTATGAAACTTAGAGGATAACGCTGAAATGATTTTAAGAAGCTTAAAAAGTTGGTGTTCAGCCAGATGTTGGTGGCTTATGCCTCTAATCTTAGCTATTCAGAAAGCTGAGATCTGAGGATCTCACTTCAAAGCCAGCTGGAACAGAAAAGTCCAAGAAATTCTTATGTCAAATTAACCATCAAAAAGCTGGCAGTGGGGGCTGGGGATATAGCCTAGTGGCAAGAGTGCCTGCCTCGGATACACGAGGCCCTAGGTTCGATTCCCCAGCACCACATATACAGAAAACAGCCAGAAGCGGCGCTGTGGCTCAAGTGGCAGAGTGCTAGCCTTGAGCGGGAAGAAGCCAGGGACGGTGCTCGGACCCTGAGTCCAAGGCCCAGGACTGGCCAAAAAAAAAAAAAGCTGGCAGTGGAAGTATGGCTCAAGTATTAAAGCACCAGCCTTGAGTGAAAAATCCAGGAGGAATGCAAGGTCCTATATACCAGTACCAGTACACACACACACACACACACACACACACACACACACACGGTGGTCAATTCTATTCAAATATGGAAAATCAATATCTAGATTCCTATGAACTAGTGTCTTAACAAAGGGACACTGTTTGGGCTTTGAATCCTGAGAAAAGTTAACAGGAAATGATGCTCTAAAAACTAGACTGAAAAGTAACTTGAGGGGATGGAGAATGCTGGTACAGATTGAAGAGAATGATGGAGGTGTGACATTGATCACAATGTACCCTACTCATAAACTGACATGTTGAGTGGAAACCCCAGTGTACAGTGAATTAAAGGTAATAAATAAATAAAAAAGTAGACTATAAATAGAAGTTCGTTTTACATTGGGAGCAGTAGCTTACATGAGTATGCATTTTGGCACTGCTATTTCTACCACTTTCTTTAGCTTGTTAGTAATTCAGTGTTTCTTACTATGATAGTAATGCACATTTCTTGTACAAACATTGGGAATGCTCTGTGATTGGCTGTGCAATAGCTGCCAATGTTAAAATACTCTCATGCAAACACGTGGTGGGAGATAATACCCCTAAAACAAAATGGGAATGTCCAGCAGCGTCTCGAAGGTTTCTGAGCATGCAAAGTTTTGTTTTGTTTGCTTTTAAAATTTCAATGGCAGGGGAATCCCACCTTATTAAAGGGAATTGGTGTTTGTCCATAGAGGACTTAAAAGCCTGATTATAGCCAGCTACTCAAGAGTCTAAGATTTGAGGACTGAAATTCAAAACCAGGCTGGGCAGAGAAGTCCTTAAGGCTCTTATGTCCAACTACCCAAGACTTGGTTGGAAGTGTGGCTCAGGTACAGTACCAGTCATGAACAGAAAAGCTGAGTGAGAATGTCAGGTTCTGAGAGCAAGCTCCGATATTGGCACAAAAATAAAACCTGATAGTTTGAGCTCCTGTAGGAGATCCATTGTTCTCAGGACTGACCACCAGAGAAACAGAATAGCTCTCCTCCATCTCGTGCAATGAATTTTATTCCTTTGCTTTTTTTTTTTTTACCTTATTGCTCTAATTGTGAGCAAAGCTAGAATATTAAAGAAGCAAAGTGCTCTACAGAATCATCTTAATAAAATAATCAACGACATCAAACTTACTGTGTTTTGTGTGTTGCTCCTACTCCCCTCCATTGGAAAAATGCTACAAGCCTCATCTCTGACTCAGTTTCCCACCACAGAGCGTCTTTCTTTCTTTCTTTTTCTTTCTTTCTTTCTTTCTTTCTTTCTTTCTTTCTTTCTTTCTTTCTTTCCTTCCTTCCTTCCTTCCTTCCTTTCTTCCTTTCTTTCTTCCTTCCTTCCTTCCTTCCTTTCTTTCTTTCTTTCTTTCTTTCTTTCTTTCTTTCTTTCTTTCTTTCTTTCTTTCTTCCTTTCTTCCTTTCTTCCTTTCTCCTTCCTTCCTTCCTTCCTTCCTTCCTTCCTTCCTTCCTTCCTTCCTTCCTTCCTTCCTTCCTTCCTTCCTTCCTCTCTCTTTCTTTCTTTCTCTCTCTCTGTCTCCTTCCTTCCTTCTTTCTTTCCTTTCTCTCTCTTTTTTTTCTGATCCTGGAGCTTAAACTGAGTGTCTAGTTGTTGTTCCTCAGCTTTTATGCTCAGGGCTAGTGTTCTACCTCTTGAGCCACAGCTCCATTTCTGTTACTTTGGTGATTAATTGAAGGGTCCCACAGACTTTCCTGCTCAGGCTAGCTTCAAACTGTGATTCCCAGAACTCAGCCTCCAGAATAGCTAGGATTACAGGCTTGTGCCACTGGCTTTCACTGCAAAGAGTTTTTGAAATGAGTAATTTCCCAATATATTTTCAAGTTGAGGAATGAACATAATTTTTACCCTAGTGATATATGTGTAGGAATTTGTTCATAGATTTGTGGCACTAATGTGCAAGAAAATGCATATGAGCAAGCCTTATTATTTGTGAAGGTGAGCTGCTGAAACTGTATAGGGGAGAAAAAATGTCTTCCAGGGATGCCCTTATTTTAATGCATGCAATCCAGAAATGTTACTTAACCTGGCAAAGAAATCTTGCAGATGTGATTTAGGTGAGAGACCTTGACATTGGAAGATTGTTTGGATTATCCAGGTAAATCCAAAATAATGATATGAGTTCTTAAGAAGTGAAGAACTTTTCCTGTTTAAAGTTAGAATAATATAACCACAGATTCAGGGTCAGAGAGAAGTTAATATTTTCTGTAGATGGAGAAAGAGAAATGTGAGGCAAGGAAGTAAAAGAAATAGGAAATGGACTTTTATCTAAAGCCTCCAGAAGTAGAACACTGGAAACAGCATGTGGGGCCCATACCTATGTTAGGCTTAGGTCTTACAAATTGGCATGTTTGATATATAATATCTATTTATCTATCTGTCATATCTCTCTCTCTATTTATTTAGAAAGAAAGATCTATACAACTACCCAGTTAAATATTATTAGTAATAATTTTAGGGCAGAAAGGGTTTACATATGTATATGTGTGTATATTTGTGTGTGTGTGTATTAGGAACCTTTTACTATATTTGTATGAATGTTGCACAGAATATTTGATTATCATAATTATTTTGTAACTTTAGTTCACTTTAAAAACTATGGAGGAAAAATTATAGCTCTTTTAAGGCCACATCAATGCTGATACCCTGACAACTTTCATTGGTTAATTCAAGATTAATTGAATTAGTTAATTCAAGATTAATTACAAGGTAAGAGTTTCATGGGCTTTCTTGCCCTGGCTAGCTTTGAACCATGATCCTCAGATCTCTTCCTCCTGAGTAGCTAGGATTACAGTTGTGAGAGTCTTTAGTTCCTAGCAAGAGTCCTTCCTTCCTTCCTTCCTTCCTTCCTTCCTTCCTTCCTTCCTTCCTTCCTTCCTTCCTTCCTTTCTTTTTCTTTTTATTTGTGTCATAGTTGCATTTTTAATCTTTAATATTTGTACCCAGGAGTTGCTATTTAACAAATCAGTTTAAGAATACAATGCATCTTGATCAATGTTACCCTTTCACATTCTCATCCATCCCTCCTCTCCCCACCACTCCCCTCCCTCTTCTTAATTTTATAGGATATACATTGAATCCTTGACTGCATTTTCCCCTTCTTCCCCTCTTCATCGTCGACCCTTTTCATTTGGCCCACCCTATCACTTTCCTGGGCTTTATTTTGTTGAAGTTTGATTTTGTCCTTCTAAGTAATTATAATCTTTGAGTTCTCCCTTGAAGCTATCATGTATTAGTTAATACATTTGTATATAGTTGAATATCACCCGGCATACTGTGGGTATGACAGGGGACGAGGAAGATGACATCACAGGTGCTATCACCACAGTCACTGTTATAGAATGAAGGGATGGATGGCACATAAACACTGAGAATGTGCGAGAGCATTCCTTCCTTCCTTCCCTCCCTCCCTCCCTCCCTCCCTCCCTCCTTCCCTCCCTTCCTCCCTTCCTCCCTCCCTTCCTCCCTTCCTCCTCCCTTCCTTCCTTCCTTCCTTCCTTCCTTCCTTCCTTCCTTCCTTCCTTCCTTCCTTCCTTCCTTCCTCCCTTCCTTTCTTCCTTCCTGAAAGGGAGATAGGAGGTAAGAATGAAACTAAACCCAAGCCAAACTGGCCATAACTTTTAAGGGCCGTATCATTGTGCTAGTTAGGTTTTCATTGCTCTGATAAATACTTGAGAAAAAATAATGTAAGGAAGAAAAAAATTTTTTTTTTGTTTCTCATTACATAAGTTGCTATCCACCATTGCCTGACTCTATGGAAGGCCTGTGAGGAGGCTGAATGGTCTGAATCATTATGGTAGAAGGCTGTGAGAGGAAAGAGTTAATCTACCTCTTGGCTGTCAGGAAACAGAGAAGAACAAGGGAAGAAGGGAGGAGAGAGAGAGAGAGAGAGAGAGAGAGAGAGAGAGAGAGAGAGAGGCATGCCACATGCTCACAAATGATCTCCTTCCCCCAACTAGGACACACATCATCCAATAATTTTGTGTGACAAATACCTTATCCCTGAGAGAAGCAATTCATGGGAGGAAAGATTGATTTTTGGGTCTTGGTTTCAGAGATTTCAGTATATGGTTGGTTGTCTTAGGCAAAGCATCATGTTATCATGGTGGAGAGACTGTGGCGGAGCACAGCTACGTACTTCATAAGAACCAGAGAGCAGAAATGGAGATATTCTCAAAGATAGGCCTCCAGGTATATCTATGTATGGCATGTCTGCAGTGATCCACTTTCCTCAGCCAAGCCCCACTTACCAATAATGCCATCCTATTGTCAGCTCATTTAGATGAGAATGGAATCCTCTGGGTCCAACCACTTGCACAAAATCCATCAGCTGGCAACCAAATTTCCAACATGGGAACCTTTGAGGGACCTCTCACCATCACACATTCCAATCATAACAGTCTTGTAGACAACAGGCTAACATTGGAGAGCTTCAGGGTAGCAAATGAAGTAACATTTTTGAGATGATGATTAAATAACAAATTAGATTTTCACATGGTGAAGCTGATGACATAAAACAGCAGGCCTAATAATTTTTCAACTCAAGACTTAATTAACTAGTAATATGGTAATCATAAAATTCATCCAAATAGGGATACTTTTGAGTGTGAAAAGGATTATTATTAATGAAATGAGACAATAGGACCATATTGGGAGGTATCTTCAGCTTGACTATGAAACAAAACACTGCAAATGTGAGATGATTGGGTGTATGGATGGTAATTAGCTGGCAAATGAGTATTTAAGATCTCTTGAACATTAGACTAATGAATGTATATTAGTCAGGGTTCTCCAGAGAGACAGAATCAAACCAATAAGATATACACATGTGTATTCTGTTTTTATCTCCTTCTAGGATGTATCATGCATATACAAATAGAGAGAACAAAAAAAGAGGAGAAAAGAGAGAAGGAGAGAGGAGGGAAAGAGAGAGGGGAGGAGAGAGGGGAGGAAAGAAGGGAGAAGGGGGAGATGAGAGATGATTTATTTATTAAAGGAATTGACTCACATCTTTATGAACTCTGAGAAGTCCCACAAGAGTTCTAAGAGTTCCTGGTAAAATAATCCAATTGTAAAACCCTTAGCCATAGGAAAGCTGATGGTATAATCTCTCTTTAATTAATTTATTTATTTATATTTTTTTGGCCAGTCCTAGGGCTTGGACTCAGGGTCTGAGCACTGTCCCTGGCTTCTTTTTGCTCAAGGCTAGCACTCTGCCACTTGAGCCACAGCGCCACTTCTGGCCATTTTCTGTATATGTGGTGCTGGAGAATCGAACCCAGGGCCTCATGTATATGAGGCAGGCACTCTTGCCACTAAGCCATATCCCCAGCCCCTGATGGTATAATCTCAATGTAAGAGCAAAGGGCCAAGAAGCTAAGGAAGTATTTATTTGAGGCTTGGAATCTAGAATTTTGAGATCCTGGCATCCTCGTGTCCAACAGCAGTTGGAATGGGAGGGTATCCCACTCCAGAGGAGAGTGGAAATGGTTCTTTTGTTGTGTTTGGGCCCTCATCAATGGAGTGGTGACTACTATCTCTCTATGTGGGCTGATCTTCCTCACATAATCCACTGATCAGTACTCCAGTGTCTTCCGGAAATACCATTACAGGTACACTCAGGTTTAATCCTTGCCAATTTCTATGTGTTTCTTTACCTGTCAATACCTCAAATTAATCATATCATGTATTCTCTCATGAATATAGGTTGGATGTTACAGAACCAAATAGCATCTCCGACAGGATCTAATTATTGCTTTAAGTCAGTTTCCAAATTAAATTCTTTTAATTACATTTTTTCATGTCAAAAATCCCTGTAAAGCTCCACATTTACAGAAGTGTTTTGTAAAAAAATAAAAGCTGCCTAAGTTCACTCATGTAGTAGTTTTTTGAAATTATTTCTAAAGAATCAGGTGGATCTACACGTGGAACTCAGGTTTTATCCTGATTTCCTTAATTGATTACTTATTGATCCTTAATGAAGTTCATTTGTGTCTTTAAGCACATCTGAAAAATATTTAACACAGAAATATTTTTGCAAGAATTAAATAAGCAATCAGGCAAGTGTTTGACATCCTGTAGATATACAACAAGTAGTTATTTGTCTTTATGTTATGTCCTCATAGAGAAGACAGTCTTTGTTGTCATCACTTTGTCCTTGTCCTCCTCCTTGTCCTCTTGTCCTCCCCCTCCTCTTCCTCCTCCTTCTTCACCTGCATTCATGTGAATTTTATCTATATTATAGCACTTAGTTTACTATATTATAGTTCATCTTTCAAAATGATCATTCTCACTTTTTCAGCCCATATTTCTTAAATAGAGATAATTTTGTCCCTTCAGGACATTTAGCCATGCTTTTGATTGTCTTAACTAAAGAAAATATGTTGAAAGAGGTGATATGGGTCAAGATGCATTGTATTCATAAACTGCTTTGTTCGATACAATTTCTTTGTACAACTACTTAAGGATAATAAATTTTTTTAAAAAATCTAAAAAAAAAAAAGAAAATATGTTAGCTTTTTTTTTTCTTGTTCTTGCTTCTCTAAAAAAAAATATCTAAGCCAGGCTGAGCATATGGCTTAGCAGTAGAGTACTTGCCTAGCATGCATGAAGCCCTAGGTTCAGTTCCTCAGCACCACGTACACAGAAAAAGCTAGAAGTGGCTCTGTGGCTCAAGTGGTAGAGTGCTAACCTTGAGCAGAAAGAAGCCAGATACAGTGCTCAGGCCCTGAATTCAAGCCCCAGGACTGGCAAAAAAAAAAAAAAGAATAAACTAAAATATCGAAGCCAAATCTCTGGATTGAAATGGAACCTAGTTCCACTGCTTTTATGCCTATGCAAAGCAGTAATACCATGGCACAAACCCATAACAGAAGAAAGTTGTGCACTTGTGGTATGTAGGAGAGAGACAGACATAGAAACAGACACAGAGACTGAGAGAACTGAGTTTTCAGAACTTAAGTCTTTTGGAGGACATATACGGTTCAACCCATAAGAGGCTAGTGTTTTCATTGAATTGGTATGTCAGCAATATGCTCTGTATCTTACAATGAATACAGTAGCCATCCATAACAAAGTAGCTCCTGCTCCAAATGTCCACAGTGTTGAGGTTTTAAAACCGTACTTTAGGCTATAAACCTGACTAGCATTTTGACCTTTATATAAATCTCAGCATTAACCATTGTACTGAGTAATTCGGGACCAGTTTAATCAGGATCTAGTTTTGCACAGATTTCTTTGCTTCCTTTAGTCAACATGTGGGCTGTTGTCATAGTGCCTCAAACACAAAGCCATCAGCGGAAGTACCAAGTGGGTTACATCAGAACCCTGAAAGAGACACCATTTTTAAAAAGTTACTGATAATAGAATTGGTGTCACATAGCCACCTAAAATACCACATTTAGCTTTCTTAATCAAAAACACCTGCAAGCTTTCATGTGGCTTATAGAAGTCACATTTTTTACCTGAATTAAATTGTGAGAGAACATGAGGTTAAATTTGTCTTGGAGTGTTTTGCAAAATGAGAGATGTGTGAAGGCCAATTAGGAAGATGGTTTTAAATTTTTGCTTAATTAATTCATTTATCTTTGTTTATTTTTCTTTTGTCATTTATTTTAAGACATTGTCTCAATAGGTAGTTCTGTCTCATCTCAAATTTATTACTTTTCTGCCTCAGTCTCCCATGTGCTGGCATTACAAGCATGTGCTATACTACTAGTTTTTAATAAGAAATGTAAGAGTCTTTGAGGTGAATGAAAAGATCAAAGAGGCCAGAGCAATATTCGGAGCTTGAAAGCTATTTGGAGATTTGGGAAATCTAAATTTCCTTCAGTTGCTGGAGGAGGAGAAGCTCCTTTATTAAGACAAACTGAAGTAGGATTTGTGTTGCAAAATACTGAAGAAATCAATTAGAATTTCTGCAGGTAGTCAACTCTCTCTACTTGCCTTGACCTCAGATTGCATGGGCTCCTTGTTAGCCTGAGTCAGTCATGTATTTTTCTTTTTCTTTTTTTTTTTTTTTTAGGAATTCAAAGTATACCAAAGCCTTACCCTGGCATCCTGTAATCCCTTAGTAGCAGAAGCTGTCCTACCAAGGTACCAATTGTACATCTGAGATCAAGGTATCAGGGTTGCTTTCACCACTCTGTTCTTTTTGGCCTATGGATGGCCAGCCATCAGAATCTTATCTGTCCTCAGGATCTTTCCTTTCTCTATCTATCTTGACCACTTCCTTAAGGCTGCTAGCCACACTGATGAGACATCACTTTAGTAACTTCCCATTTAACATAAGCACCCCCTTCAAAGGTCCCATCTTCCTAAGTAGTCACATTCTTGAGGCCATTTTCATAAGGACTTCAATATAGTAAGACAGGGAAATGAGACACAATCCCACATCTATATGGTCAACCTCATGCTGTTGCTCAATAAAATAGGTATTATTTTCCCCACTGCATAGCTAAAATCAAATGTGGTGGCAGACCCCAGGGCACAGAGAGATAAAGATCAGCCTGGCTAGTGTGAACTATCTAGTATGGAGCCCCCGTCTGAAGAGTCTCTCCAGAGTGAAAATAGTCTTGCCCTGCCCTCACAGTTCCAGTTCACAAAATCTCCATGCTTGGCCTGTGTTTTATATTTGGAATTTCTTTGTTTTCTGTTGCACATGCCTTGATTAATCACAAGCAGACTGAAGAAATACAGATATTCCTGGAGAAGGTGCTCCAGCTCTTTTTTTCCCCTTTCCCCATACTTCCTTAATATAAGAAACCTTGGCTCTTAGCAGTTGAATTTCTCACTCTTTCATTAGTCCACTATCAGGCTCCATGGCTGGTCTTCCTTTCTTATCTCATATTTGAATTGTATTACAAATGGATTTTGATTTGGTTTAAAAAAATCTGAGTGTTAAATAGTACTCAGATATACACAGATTTCTACAGGGTAAGTCAAGCCTAGCTCAGATCCAACCTATACAACAATATATCATTAGGTACTCAATATAGTCATCTCTCATGTATCCATGGTTCAGATGTTGGATCAAGATTCTCTGAAGGGTTAGAGGCATGACTCAGGTAGTAGAGCCTTAGCTGATGAGCAAAAGCATCAGATCAAGAGTTCAAGTCCTGATCTTGGACAAAAAAAGAAAAGAAAAGAAAGGAAAAGAAAAAAAAATGCCTTGGTCACCAATAGCTCATGCCTGTAATCCTAGCTACTCAGGAGGCTGATATCTGAGGATCATGGTTTAAAGCCAGCCCAGGAAGGAAATTCCATGAGACGCCAATGAACCACCAAAGAGCTGGAAGTGGAGCTATGGCTCAAGTAGGAAAGTACTGGCTTTGAGCCCCAAAAGCTCAGAGACAGTGTGGCGCACAGAATTCAAGTCCCAGGACTGGTGTGCTCTCTCTCTCTCTCTCTCTCACTCTCTCTCTCTCTCTCTCTCACACACACACACATAAACACACACACACATACACTCCTTTGAAAGGATTGGGGATGTACTTATGAATCTGGCCTTCTGATGAATAGGGATTAGAGAAAAAACAGCTAAATTTCTCAATCAAGCCAGACTTAATTAGCATGAAAATAAAGTTCCCTTGCATTGATCATCTCACAAAAATGGTAGACAGAAACAATCTCTTGTGAATTTATCAGTTATTTTCAGATTGTTTTGCTCCCGTATCCTCAACTTGACAAGTGCTACTTGTTTTTGTGTCTGCTTTTTGCAAGACCTTTTCTCTCTATAAAAACCAACTTCTGCTAGTTGGCTTATCAGAGCATTCATTCTATGTTAGGGAATAACTTGTTGCAGATTTTAGAATTGCAAAGTAAAGACAATCATGCTCTTTAAATTATTTTATTTTATTTTGTCCATTGACACTGAAGAGGAAACTCCTTTTAGGTACAAACAAATGAGAACTCTCCCTCTCATAGTTTATCTAAGATAATATACTAGATAATAGCAGGTGATCTTACCTTCTCCCTGTCTTTCTCGCTCATACATTCAAATGTGAAATATGGTCATAGCATTTTCATTTCACTCAGTTGGGTTATAAATGCAATCAACAAATTCATTATTAAACAATTGAGCTGCTGGGGGAATGAGGAAAGAGGTAACAAACAGTACAAGAAATGTATCCAAGGCCTAACATATGAAACTGTAACCTCTCTGTACATCACTTTGACAATAAATAGAAAAAACAAACAAGCAATTGAGCTGCTCACAACCTTTTCATAAGTGTGTATGCATATGTGTGTAGGAATATGTGTGTAGGAATATATTGATGTGTATTTATAGGCACATGCATAAGTAGATAATACATGTATATACATATATATATACATATGGATAGACTTTATATCTATATCACCTATTTCTGCCTATCTACACATACACATACATACACACTTTGGGACAGGGCTTTCTAAATTACTGAGGTTAGCTTTGAACCCTGCATTCTTCTGCCTCACATCTTGAGGAGATGACAGGTATAGGCCATCATGCTTAGTCAGGTTTTTTTCTTGTGCACAGTATTCAAAATTCAATTTTCTACAGTAGTTTATTTAGCTCAATTATTCTCAGTGAACAAACTTGAAGCAGCAACCTTTGCCCTTGCTCCTGATTTCTTGTATTAGGGTTTACGAGACAGGAATCAGTTATAGGTTTCTACCTGATGGATATGAGGTGAGACCACCTTCCCAGCTTCAGCAAAGAAGGCTTTTCAAGGATTTATCGAAGGAAATGCCCATCATTTGACATGAGGAAAGGGCTGCTCTGCTGAGAAGGAGTGAGGATGGGGACATTTATGAATGTTATGGATTCAGGAGACACAGAGCCTGATGGGCCCTTTGGAGGTTGCTTCAGGAGGAGTAAGAGAAAAAAAAATGGAAATTTGGGTATTATTACAGAGTGCTTAGCAGAACTCTTCTCTTACAGAACTGAGACATATGAGCAAAAAGTTTGGTACCTTGGGAAGAATAAATCAGGAGTAAAATTTCAGAAAATGCTGAAATGTAGACTTCCATTTATTAATAGAAGCTCTGAAATGCTACTTGGTGCAGGACCCTGATTTTTGTTGCTGTTTTATTTTATTTTTGATATGGAAAAATTCTCCGAAGCTCTCTGTGCCTTAGTTAAGACTCTTCTGTGACTTTGTATTGACTTCTCAACTAGCCTTACTTGATATCTATATGTAGATATGAAAATGGAGGCAAACAATTGAGGAAAACTTGTTTAATTTTCTTTGAGCAATACTTTTTAGCCCTCCCAAATAGCATAGCAGAGTGTATTTACTCCGCATTGTTTAATTTCTCAGGCAGTACAGCTTTTCTTTTCTAATTAAGTGGTTTGGTTTAGACTCTCATGTTTTTTGAGATAGAACAACTAATTCATCAGGAATTAAGGTGAATTGCCTTAATTGTAGATCCTTAATCCTATTTCAGGCTTACTAACAGTAAATGATTGCAAAACTCATAATTAGGTTGATCAACAGAATTTCATGGAAATCTTTAAATGTAGATTCCTGGGCTATAATAGGAGTGATTTTGATTACTCATATAATTGCTTGGGTTGGAATCAATAGACGTATCCTGGTGTTTCCAGAACTTGCCTGTAATTTTAAAAGTGTATATTAAAAAAATAAAAATTGCCTGAGAGCTTAGGTCAACAGTAGAGCATTTGTGTAGCATGTTTAAGGCCCTGGATTTGAGCACCAGCACTGTAAAAGACACAGAGACAAAGAGACAAAGTCAGTAAGAGAGGCGGGAGGGAGGATGAAAGGGAGAGGGGGAGGGAGGAAGAGAGAGAGGGAGGCTGGGAGGAAGAAAAGGAAGGAGGTAGGGAGGTATGAAGAAGGAAGGAAGAAAAGGAAGGAAGAAAAGGAAGGAAGGGAGGAGGGAGGAAGGGAGGAAGGGAGGGAGGGAGGGAGGGGGAGGAGGAGGAAGGAAGGAAGGAAGGAAGGAAGGAAGGAAGGAAGGAAGGAAGGAAAGGGAAAAAAACTGCCAGATCCTGCTCCTGAAGTTAATGTAACATAATCTACTAGAAGATGAACCAAAATTCTGCATTTCTAGCAATGCACTCATTTTTCTATCCTAATAAATACTGAGCCTAAGACTCTTCTATATGTCTTTTTAATTTTAGCCACCACTGTCTATCTTTTAATCAAGCATAGTATATTTCACCTTAAAATTTGTATTAGCAGCATGTTTCCAGATCAGAATTATCTGAGATGCATGTCTGGGAATGAGATGCTGTCCCTCTGGTTTTGCTTATAGACAGGGATGAACACTACCATAATCTAAAGATCTCAGGAGGTCAGGAGTTGGCAATGAAGAAGGGAGTTTCTTCCAAGGAGTCCTCCAATCCTGGCTATTCAGACTCTGATTTGTAAGCTAAGACTCAGCATTGCTACAATAATCTAGTGTACCCAGTTCCAGTGATCATCTAGGCACACATTGATGCTGTGTATTTTGTTTGGTTATTGGTTCTCCGCCCCTCACCCCACCCCCAGCTGGACTGGATAGAATAGTACACACTTCTTAAAATTCCATGCAGACCTAGAAATCTTTCAGTAAGATCTTAGCATAGGAAGCAAAAAGTGTTGGACTGGATGTGATGTGCATTCTCAAGTCTCCCCCTTAATAGACACAGTGTACGCTACAGAGAGCAAAGTGTAATTTTAAGAACCTTGTAATTCTTTACAAATTAACACAGCAGATGGTGTTTATGCGAGCCACATAGTGAGGAATATTTGGGACGATGTGAGACATGTGTTCCAGGGTTTTGGCCTGCTTTATACTTAGTTTAGTTTTTAACTGTCATGCTGAAAAAAATGCTATTTGCTTCACAAAGTTTTCATTAGTTTGAAGTATGAAGAAATGTCCCAGGGGCTGGTTGAAAATTCACAATGAGAACTTGGATTACCAAAGATTGAAGAAGTCCTGGGCTTGCTCCTGGTCAGGAAGTGGTGAGCTCCTGGGAGTTAGTGCTGGGTTTGGGGAGCACCTGGACTTTACCTCTGACATGGGGACAGGATGAAAAAGAGCCCAGCTTCTGAACAACCAGAGACCAGGGCCAACAAGGAGATTAGTAGCTCTAGACTGCGGGTTGCTGGCATGTAAATCATTAACATACACTTTACTTGTTTTAACTGCCCATATACATATAAAGAATCTATTACAGTGGTAATTTTCTCATAATGGTCATGTTATGTGACTAATGACCATGACCCGTGCAGTCAGTTTTCAGATACTGCTGCTCTTTGGAGGGAAGCAGGGAAGGAAAGAGGACATTACCAAACAGAAATTGTTTGGAGCCAGAGTGAGAAGGAAGAGATGGACCTCAGAGATTTTGCCAAAAGACTAAGATAGGTCTGAGCTGCTTTGGGTAGACAAAATTGTCCTGGCTCTGACAGGTTAATGGAGATACCTTTGGGGATCTCTGGGCATACAAGAAGTGCATAGAACTCTTCAAACTTAGCTTTATCCTATCCTCTGTCACTCATAGACTTCTTTAGTTTGTTTTTTTCCACCCCTGGGTTTGCAGTATATTCTACCTTTTTATCCCATATAGGTTTCTTCCCATCTTAAGAAACGCATTTGTCCCAATGCTATTTCCATTTGGTAGCTAGTGTTCTCAAGCTTATCTACTTCTGCCTGTCATTGTTTTGAAGATAGTCATTTATTCTTGGTGTGCCTGGTCTTCCAAACTTACACACACGCGCACACACACACTCACACATACACACACACATACACACACACACATGTTAATCCTATCCATGAAACCAAAGCTTGGCTTTTAGACATTTCTACCTGTATAGGAGAGATTTTGAGCGGGGAAGGAGAGAGTGGGTGTAGGGAAGGAGACATCTGTATCACGAAATCACACCAAACAGGCAGAATACAAATTATTTCAGTTGTGTATAGTGTGTGTGTGTGTGTGTGTGTGTGTGTATTACTGCATATGTCTAGTTTTCTTAGTACCTAGTTTGTGTAAGGTACTGTGCTGGAAGCATCAGAGTTTTGAAGAAATGTAATTGGATACTTTCCTGCCATTGAACTTTTATGCCTGTAATTGGGGGAAAAAAAGGAAATGTATATGAGTGTGTGTATGCAAATACACACACATACATACACACATGCACACAGATGTGTTCATATGCAAATGCAGCAGTGGAACTCACTAGCCACTACATTGAAAATGAATTCTACTGTGGGCGGGGTGGGAGGGAAAAATTGGAAAAGAGTGAGGGAAGGGTTGACATTTCAAAAAGAAAAGTACTTTTTATCTGACTTATATAACTGTACACCTCCTTTATAATAATTTAAAATGCATGAAAAACATGTATGCACATACCTATGTATATACATGTATACATATGTATGTATGTGTGTATATATATAAACACATGACAGATTTCTGAGAACACGGATAATGATATATTCCATGTATTGGCATACAGCATGACATCCAAAATTCAATAAATATTGCTGAAGCTTACACACATATATGTATACACACATATATATGCACACATATATGTGTATGTACATATATATGTATTCATATATACTCTTGTTGCTGTTCATTAGGTAAGATAATGGTTTATAATGGACAGCAACATTAGCTCTAGGTGCTCCAAGGAGTATGCATGTGTATGATCTGAGATGGCAGGGTTGGACTGATGGAAGAATTATGGCCTGATCTAGTTCTTAACATATGTGTAAATGAGACACAAGGAGGCCAAGGCATGAGGCCCTTTAATAACCATACTTTCCATAAATTAAGATGACACTCTTTCTGAATATATTTTTAATTTCTGTGAGCTCTCAGCACTGTGGACCCTTGTTATTGACCTTTTTTGAGGTGGTGGAAATGCTAGACTCTAGAGATCCTTTAGGAGTGGATAGCTTTTACTGTATCTGAGTACTTGAGGGAAAAATGCACTTAAAAATGAAGCAGATCTTTACATTTTTCTGTAATCCTAATCACTTCTTCAGCAAATACGTGCATGTATGTCTTTGTATGTATGTATGTATGTGTATAGGTATGTACTTGTGTATCTGTGTGCATCTGTGTACAGGTATGTCTGTGTGTTTGTATATGGATGCATGGTTGCATGTGTGTGTATAAAATCAATGGGAATTTTTTCCTGCATTTTGACTACTTCCATGTCACCGTGGGAATGCAATAGCATTTTTAGCAGTTTTCTTAGTACATGTATCTGACAGGCTTAGAAGGAAACTGTGGTTAATTAACCCCAACTTTTAACAACCACTTAAGGTTAGGGGTGGCAATGTGTAAAATATCTTCTAATCCTTGTTTCCTGAGAATGAATAACTGAAGGCAACACCTGTGTTGATCAAATCAAAGAGTGAGATTTCTAACATTGCACAGGTTCCAATCAACAGTTCTTATGGCTTTGGTCAGTAAATTGTAAAGTAGGTGAAATTTATTTTTAGGACCCTATATTTCCATTTCCTAATCATCTATTACTTTCATACCAACTTCCTATCCTTAGATGCCTACTTAGACCATTAGCTGTCTAAAAATGAATACAACCTAAGCACTTCTTAAGGCTTTTGTGTGGAGTCCTTTGGTATTCTTGACCTGCAAAAAAATAAACCAAACAAGCAAACAGAAAGCTTGGTTTCTGTTCTGCAGCAATATGAAAGCTTGTGAAATGATATAGAATGATATGTTGTTAGCATCTGACTTATTTGGTGTAGTTCCTAGCGGAAACTACAGTAGGTTCAGATACCTGCATATGCTTGCAGGTCTTGGAAGATTTCTTGGAGATCAGGGTGCCAGTGACTCATGCTTACAATCCTAGCTACTGAGGAGACTGAGATCTGAGGGTTTTGGTTCCAAGCAAGCTGGGACAGGAAAGTCAATGGGACTTTTCCCTCCAAGTAACCACCAGAAAAACCAGAAGTGACACTGTGGCTCAAGGTGATAGAGCACTAGCCTTGAGCAAAAATGCTCAATGACATTACCCAGACCTTAAGTTCCAACCCCATGACTAATTTCCCTCTCTGCCCCTAACAAAAAGACTACCGGGAAGAGATGGATTTGAAGCTGCTCCGTGAAGAATCGATGGAGACTTACTAGATGAGTGATTGGTTGAAAGGACATGGCTCCTTCTAGCCAGACATCTATGAACCTAACACAGAGACAGAAATATTGTAAGCTAAAACTGAAAATATAGTAATTTACAGATTAAAGGGATAAAATCTTAATGTTTAAAAATACAGGCCCAAAAATAAACAAAAAATAGAACTCCAGGAAAAAAATAGATAAGAATTGAGGAATATTGAACTGGAGAAGTAAAATCTTGGTCTTAACAGGACATACTGAGGATGGCGAAGGAGGAGCCCAGCAAACGATGCTAAGACTTTGGAGATATACACTAGTGTCTGGATATTATAGACACAGAAATTTGAGAAACATTCTGATTTCTACAGATGTATTGATGTATACATTCTCAAGGTTGGTTAGTAACTGTACTGAAAAAATGTATAATACTATGATAAAGCTTGGTTGGTCAATGAGCAGTATTATAAAATTCCCCATGAATGGATCCAATTTCTTGCCAAAGACTAAACCCTTCATGCAGTATTCTATGCAGTGTCCATTGCCTGAGGATTTCCTCTACGGCTACCTCATTTCCAAATCATGCTAGCCTAGAACCTTAACTTCTCTTATTTATTGAGGGCCTTTTGGATGTAAGTGATAAAACTGAACAGTAACCAATATGGGATAATTTATTAGTTTGAATGTCAGGTAATCTACTATAGTATATTTATGAATTTAGAGAAAACAGAATTCAGGAGGCCAAATGTCCTATTGATTGATTCAGTCAAATTTGTTAAGTAACTGTTATTGCCAGGTTTAGCTTTAGACTCTAAGGATATAATGATAAGCAAAGTAATTATTTTTTGTAAGCAGTATATACTGTAGACTGAGTGATTGTATTCTCTTCTAATTGAGAAATGGAATTATAAGTCCCAAGAGAAGGGTATTGGAAGGTAGAGGACTTTGAGAACTGATTAGGTCACAAGGCTAGAGCCATCATGAATGGGGTCAGTGCCCCCAGAAAGAAAACCCTGGGTAGTTCCTTGTGGCTCTTGCCCTTGTGCACAGGTAACCAGAAGATCTTCTCACCAGACACAGAGTCTGTTGTTGGTTCAATCTAGGACTTCTCAAGCTTCCCTTACTCAAGATACAAACTTCTGTTGGGACAAGTCACCTTGTTTGTGGTATTTTTTGTTATAGCAGGTGAAATGGAAAATATGTGTTAATTTGACCAGACTCCAAAGCCGATTTTCTTTCCTTTATTATCTCCCTCCCTTTCCTCCTCCTCCCCCCACTTTTCCTCTTCCTCACTTTCTTCTTGTCTTCCTCCCTTCCCCTCACTCCTTATCCCTTCTATGACCTGATTTCTCTCATGATCTGTACTTTTTTCTGGCTCTCATTCTTTACTTCTTTGCTCCCTTTATCCCGTTATTTTTTAGCTATGCTTTACTTTTTTGGGGTAGTCTACATTGCTCCAAGTTAATCTACAATTGATTTATAAATCTTACAAAAAATCAAGGTGCTTCCTCCCTAGCAATTCCGCCTATAACCTATAAATCTGTGGCTAGTTCTCACAGGTTTTCTTTTTAGCATATTTTCATCCTTTGGCCAGGCAGCCTTGTTTGAGATTCAATTTATAGTGTTTTTAATGTAACACTTGATGGTTTGTCAGCACATATCTTTATTATAAAGCAAGGGTACTGATGGGTAGGACTCGGAATACTTTTTATATTCCTGTATTACATATTGATTTTTTAAGTTGATTATTCTTTGCTAAAGCTTTGACAAGGTCTGACAAGGGTGGTCAGAGATATATCATCTCTGCTCTTTCTAGGTGTACCCCCCTCTTTCTTCCCCACCTCCCATCATCCTAACGTCCAGGAAAGCTAGATTTTGAGGTGGTCGAATATCTAGATGACAGATTTGCTTTGAGGTCACTACTTTACTTTAATCCATTCTAAAGAAAAATTGTTTATTTCTTTTTCAGGAAAAATATTCTTCGATAGTGAAAAGGCAATACTTAGAAAGGTCCAAATGCCCAGACTGTGATTTACCCAGACTGTGAAATGCTCAAGGTTCTATAAATAATGGTGCTATTTGTAATAAAAATATGATTTTTATATGTGAAATTTGAGGGCAGATAGACAACCTTCCAAATATGATAGGGTGACTCCTAGATCAATAGATAATTTTTCTCCTTCCTCTTGTTGTCTAAATCATAGGTTTAAATGACAGTAAAATATATTGGAGATAGAGTATATAGCACATTATTGCTTTCAGCCATTCTGGTGATTTTGACTTCCACTTATTTCAAATGACAACAATTTGAAGAGTGGACATTTGATTAGCTTCTCACATATCCACTATATTAGAGTCACAGCTACATGGTATTCTGAATATTCCTTATAGGCTCAGTCAATTTTGCAGGTATGTTATGAAGAAAGGAACAGACATTTACGTTTTTAAAACCTTTCCTGGCAAGTAAACACTGCTCTAAAAGATGGTGGTGTTCATCTGTAGACCTAAGAGAAGTACTGGACAGTAGCTTTGTATTCCAGGATGTCCAAAATTGGCCACATATATGGGGTAATGTGTTTAGGGTACCATTATAGGTTAGAATGGCCATAACTTATAAAAATATTCATTTTGAGACATTTAAAAGCTAATGTTGCTTACTATTTTGTTTTATAAATGAGACTGTTAGTATCAGCTGTGTATTTCCAACTATGTCAATATAAATACATTGTATACAGAGGATTTTAGAGTTTAATAGATATTGCTATGGAGAGAAGGAATTTTATTTTTTTTTTTGCCAGTCCTGGGGCTTGGACTCAGGGCCTAAGCACTGTCCCTGGCTTCTTTTTGCTCAAGGCTAGCACTCTGCCACTTGAGCCACAGCGCCACTTCTGTCCATTTTCTGTATATGTGGTGCTGGGGAATCGAACCCAGGGCCTCGTGTATATGAAGCAGGCACTCTTGCCACTAGGCCATATCCCCAGCCCCAAGAAGGAAAATATTTATTCAAGATAGTAGGGACTTTATTTTCCAGAGGCAAAAGGAAGTATCATGAAAGATTTTTGAAATGAAACGTTGTGCTTTCCTGAAGAATAATTGGAAAAACCAAAATTCCAGTTAATGGTCCAAACCTTCTGTTTAGAACTCAACTGGAAATACTGAGATCTTCCCAACAAAATCTGATAACTTTGACAAATTATATTTGAGTTTAGAGCCAGAGGATGGGAGAATAAATTATCTCTCATAAAATTGAAATCAAGAAATGTATTCTTTTCTCTGTCATCAATTCAGTCCATAGTCTACACTGAATGTGTTTTGTAAAATAGCATGAGAAGACTAAAACAAATAAAGTTTACTAAACATACATTGCCCTAGCACAACAGATGGTAACTAGGAAAGGCGCCCACAGCAGTGTGAGAAAGTATTCGCCTGTCTTCTTTTTTCTAAATAACAGTATTTATTAAATGGCTAATTCTATTGCAGACTCATTCTGTACAGGAAAAGGTAAAGAAGGCAAGTGGGAAACAGGTCCAAGAATTCCACATCAGTGTTGTGGACAAAAAGTGACAGATGACATATTCCTCCAACCAAGATTTTGTTGATAGCTACAAATTGGAACACTCAGAAATATATAACTACAGAATCCAGAAAACTTGAGAATGGGGATGGCTTAGGTATGGAATAAGAAACACCCTGAAATGGGGGATTCCATGGATGCTGGTCTGATGAATTAAATGGTCAGAATTAGTCACTTTATCTCTGAGCCCTGTTGTCCTCATCTTTGGTGAATGAAGTAGTAGGGAAGGAGACATAGCCAAACATGACTGAATTAATTGCCACTCAGGCACTGCACTAACTGTGCTACAGATCACATTTGCACACCACTCAGCAGGAAGTCCCATAGCAATCATTTACTCATGATTTAGACATGAGAAAACCCTAAGGCAGTATCAAGTCATGGCCTTTCTGTAGAGCCAAGACTGCTAGCCTGCACCAGGGAATTGGGTGTTATGTGTTTATTTGATTTCTAGATTCCATGGTCTACAAGTCATCTCCAACTAGTTTCATCCTACAGGTGCTAAATCTAGAGCTAGGGAAGTTGATGTGTCAGTCTGATAGCTATTGGCTGGTTGGAAGCAAATGATTTTTCCCCCCCTTTCTTTCTTGTTCAGAGAGTAAGTGGAGACTGCTTCAACACCACACGTTTTAGCTATAAATAGTCATTTCAAAATGAGAAGTTAGTTAAAAAAAAACTTCAGTTTATTAAGTTGTTTTTAATTAAAAGACTGATTCCAGTTGACCCACTGGGAACTAGTGTTTTTTCACTGTGATGGTCAAATCCTGTTGTTTAGCAACCATATCCAAGAAACAAGTGTGGAAATGACAACGTTTCTTCCCCTAAATTAATGCCTTCAAAATATCTCAGACTAGTTGTCTATTTAAGATGAATTGCTCCAAATAATCATTTCTTAAGAGAAATAACTACCCTTTAGGGATTCTAGTCTTTGGCAAGATTTTTCCCACTTTATTTCCTGACTGCAAAAAAGTGAGAAGTATAGGTGATCCAGAAATAGTTTCTATGTAGTTTCTAAATCAGGACTTTCATTTTTCTTTTCCACAGCAAAAAATTCTTTCTTAATCATCCTGAATACTATTAATGCCTTTGTTTCCAGCACATTGACACCATGATTGATCATCTTGCTAACCTTGGGAAGGAGACAGAACATACATTACACCATCCGTTGAACTTAGGAGAAAATCAGATATATATAAAAAAAAAAAAGTGGAGTAAATCACTAGCCCAAGATTACAGAGACTAATAATAGAGGGCTGACATTAGGAATTATATCTGTCTGTCTGTCATCTCCGTCTCTGTCTCTGTCGTTTTCTCTTGGTGATGGGCTACCAGTCCATTTTAGATCAACAATTTAAGATCATTTCCACATGCAGACAAAACAACAGAGAAATGCCTGCAAGGATGACTTACAAGTCTACATTTGCTATGCAAATCTCAGTATTTGTGGCCATGTCACTGTTATTCCTACAGACATACTTTCTTTAAAGAAATTGTAGCTAACAAAGGGCCAATCTGTTGATAATTTTGGTCAGCTGTCCAAATCTCCTAAATTTGAATCCTTGCTTTAAAAATCCCCTGCTTCCCTAAAGAATGATAACAAATTTGGTACCCAAGTCAACCTCATTTCTGCATTGCTTTCAGCCAAGGATTTGGAGGCTGGGGAGACCCAGCTTTGCAAATGTTACACCCACCGAATCCTGATAATTGTGACATGGGATATTGATGTCTGTAGAGAATCTGTGAGCTTGGAAACCAAAACATTGTCAGTGGGACTCACACAGTGAAGAAACTCATAAAATAATCTCTATAGCTAGTCAAATTGATTCCTTCTTAGCTTTTATAAAAGGCTGGCCCATTCACAACCCAACTTGTTATTTCTTATTGTGAGGCTTTAAAATGTCTTACCTCCTACGCTAATCTAACCCAGGGTTTAAGGTATAAATTCCTTTATTTTTCCTTTGAGAATGCTGGACTTGCCAATGCAATGTCTTCTTCTTATTCTGTGGACTTTTGCCCTTTATAGCATTAGGACTCTGCGCGCTGTTTTCAATGCCAGTCTCACCTTCTGGTGTTACCATTTGTATGAGGAGCTACTTAGGGTGAGAACAATAGTTTTGACTTTTTGTTTGTCTCCCATGGTGATCCCACCTAGCATACAAAGGATGAATGTTTGACAATTGCAGGTAATGGATGCTTCACAGGGGATAGACTCCTCATGTCACCCTTGGCTCACAGAATAGGGAGGGACCAATGTCTTTAACAATCCTAGTCACAGTCTACAGCATCAACCTCGGGGTAGGGGTGCCACATCTAGCACATCAATATATAGGATTCTAAGTCAGATAGTGGGTTTTGTTTTCAGTATAAATATATCCTATAATTTTTAAAAGATTACAATTTAAAAAGTATATGCCAAACTTGCACACTTTCCTCACTGGTTCTACCCTAATTCCTCCCTTGTTAGATCTAGTTTTTAATTTTAAAATTTCATATCTCACTCAACGTGAATTCTTTTGGCACTAATTGATACATTAGAATATTACATTTAAGTCTTTATTATTTGTCTTGATTAATGAGATCTTTGAGGTTACTCAGTAATTATCTTTTGCATTCAAACTGTCTTGATTATTTCTCTTTTTACAGGAATCTACTCTCCTGTCATAGCCACACTTTAAGCCAATGCAAAGCTCTGAAAAATGTAAAAATATGTTTGATTACTCTAGCAAATGGACAGAGCATGAGAAATCTGTGGATCTTAAAAGACAGAAAGATCATAGTCAAATTATCTACAAGAGAACCTTGTATTTTGCTGTCAGATATTCCATTTATTAGGAGAAATTCAAAGCAGAGAGATGTAGGCTCTAGATACTAAACTAGTGACATACTTGAACATAAAAAGTCTGGGCAGCGAAGGTGCACTGGCTGTGCAACTTCCTGAAAATTCTCTGAAAGACCAAACAATACATTCTTCTTCTCTATATACTCTGTTTTCTTGCAACTCTTTGTAGGCCAATCTTTCAAGGTTGTAAAATGACAAGCACTTTGTTTTAAGATGTTTCTACTTAAAAATCTTGAAGGGATATATCTGATCCAGTTAAGGTATGAGTTTAGAGAATGGGAAAGGTGGTGAAAATTGTAGGATTTGAGATAATTAAAATGAAGCACCCATATGTGCTATTTTGTTTAACATGGACTAAACTGATTTTATAGAAGCTGAGTTTAGCTACATGAGATGGCCTGCCTCTAAGATTATTCTATAGAATGTTAGACTGAAGTTTAGGTAATGTAATAGATCTGGCAATTGTTTGAAGACAACTTCCTGTTAAGGAGAGAGAAATAAACAACAGATAAAAATAATGCCATATGTATTTTTTGTAGAGCTTTTGCCCATGGGTATCTATTAACTGGTTTAGTATAAGTACTGCTGAAGCTAGCATATCTACTTACTGTTTGAAAATGACAACAGATTTTTGTGTTATTTAGTTTTAATTTTTTTGTTCATATGAAAAGAGAAAAGAAATGAAATAGAGGGTTATGAAATTTTAAGTGAATAGTTTATTTAAAAGGATACTTTGTTTTATAGTTATTTGTTAAAGTTATAAAGGGCAGTTTCTTCATAACTTCATGTTATAGGTTGCTTACTGTTGTGTTCTACAGGGCAGAAGAGAGATTAAAATTATTTGTATTTTCCAGTAAAGTATTTCCTTTGATTTTTGGTACAGTTGCAACATAGCTTATGAAATATTGATATAAAATTGTGAACTCTGATAACCTAAAATTCATTTTGATTTATTTTTGTCATCTCAATTATCTCAAAGTATGCTTGCATAATAGAGAAGCACAAAACATTTTTATGTGGAATCAAAAGCAAAACATCTCTATGTTCAGTGAATCTGTGAATAGCTGTAGAATGGAGGAAAATAGTTTTGCATGGCATCAAATGTGAACATATGTATAATCACACTGAGAATATATTGACTTTCATCAATGCTCATTTTTAATTAGAAATCAACAACTTTAGAGGTGCTATAATGTTAGCTGTATATTGAAATGAATCTATATTTTAATTGCTTGGGCTCCATAATTTAAGTGACTTTCTGAATTGATTTTAAACTTTAATGTCTGTAATATTGAATTATGAAAATCAGAAATTATTTTTCTTTTCTTAATAGACTGGAAGGAAAGAAAAAGGAGATCCTCTAAACATTGCAATTGACAAGATGACCAAGAAAACAAGAGACCTAAGGAGACAGGTATTTACTTAGTTTCTATTGAAGTGCATAAAATTTAGTAGTAATTTCCAATAATGTCTTCTTTTTTAAGCTTCCTTTTCAGAATATATGTTTTGGCTGTTATTTCATATTTAATCTACACATACATGGAAACATTTCACTAGACAATTAGAGATCGTTAAGTAGAGTAATTTGCTGGCAGCCCATTAAGGGCAGTCCCTCCTCATAGGACCAGATAGAATCTGGTTGCAGCTCTCTGATAGTTCTTTTTTAAATATTTTTGTCTTTTTTTTTTTTTTTTTTGAGTACTGGGGATCAAACCAGGATGTTTCACTTGCTAGGCAAGCACTTTACCACTGAGCTACATACCAGCCCTCTATTTTTAAAAATTTCATTAATTTTTTGATTCATTTTATTGTCAAAGTAATGTACAGAGGGATTGCAGTTACATATATAAGGCAGTGAGTACATTTCTTATGAACCTTTTTACCTCCTCCTTCGTGTTTCTCACTTATCAAATTCAAATGCATTAAATGATAGAACTAGAATGCTAGTGGTTAATGAGAAATGCACATCTTAATCTAATTGACTAGTTAAGATCATACCACGCAGTGTAATTCTCTTAGGGACATAAAGCTAAAATGTTTGCTTATTGGATGATTGCTTGGGAAGTAGGAAGCCAAAACAAGGAGAGTTTGTTGGATGATTTCAATGTTTAATGACGTCATTAGTCTGACAGAGCCATTTTGCTTGGAGGAAAAAATCATCTCGGAGGAGCCCCTTTTTACATTGAAATGTTGTATTAACACTGGTAAATGTTGTCCTAAATCCTTTTTATGTTTCTTTGATGAGCACCATTTTCACCGATACTGTTCTTTCTAGAAGAGACCATAAACTATACATTAAGTTATAACAAATCCCCATTTTTGGTTTCTGTCTGCTAGGCAGCCTGTCTCCTACTTTTGCTGCTTAAAAATGTCCATTTGGTTGACTACATTTTAATTGTTTTAGTTAGCTAGATCAAATCATTGTTCATGGTAGCTGGAAAACCTGGATTAACACTACTGTGTCTTCCATTTTTGCCTGCAGTGCATCAAGTATAGATGTTCAGTTTAGCAAGGTGCCTGGACAAGGATGATGGAACAACATCTTAGAAGTGATCTATATGAGAGTATCACACTGTTTCTGATTTCTGCCAGGGAGCATCAGTGCTGTCTGTCTCTGAGATACTACCCGAAGGAGTGCATGTACTTAAGCTATTGTCATTCAGAAGACAGCATAGTTACTTCCGTAATGTACATTCCCTGGTTTGACTGCTCAGTTTACAAGTTGTTTGGGGGAGAGCATTTCCTCTTATTTTACCATGAAATAGGCATACTATAACTTTGTCATTTTAGGCATTAATACATAACATCAAATAAATATAGATAATCAGATCTGCTTTTCTTTTTTAGACTATCTCGTCACATCTTGTCAGAAATGGAATGATAGGAATTAGAAGATAGTTAAGGAAAAACATTAAATCTGTTATTTGTACCTTGGATTTTACTCCTCAATTTGAATAAAATTGAGGATTAAAAGTTGTGTGAGCCTGGTACCAGTGGTTCACATTGTATTCCTAGCTACTTGAAAGTGTGAGAGCAGGGATATCTTGATTTGAAGTAGGCAGAAAAGTGCCCAAGACCCTATTTTGGAAATAACCAGCAAAAATAGATTTGTAGATATGGTTCGAATGGTAGAATGCCATCCTAACAATCACAGGACCTGAGTTCAAGCTCCAGTATTGCCAAAGAAAAAAGTGGCAGAGATTGTGAAACGTTCATCTCTCTTTTTTTTTCATTTTTTTTTTCTTATTGTATAGTCTAGCCTGGCCTTGTTTCCTCCTTCAGACTTCTGAGTGCTTGGAATTGCAATCAAGAGCCACCGTGTTTGACTAAATATACTGATATTTCTCTTTCAGTTCTGTGATTAGGCCTAGGCCCTTAGGCATGCTAAACAAACACTTTTATTATTGAGCCACACCATCAGCGCCCTGCTTTACATCTTGAATACCTTATACATAAAAATAGGGTCAAATTACGTCTGGAAGTTCTCTTTGAGCTCTGTAAAAGTATATGCGTCCAAGGAAAATCCTCATTAGTCTCCTATGCCAAAGTTTGTAAGGTATAGTACACATTACTTTTAATTTTATTCATTTACACATTAGGTTTAGAAGCAGTGAAAATCACCTCCAGATCTTACCTTTCTTTGATCAGACTGTCAAACAAGAACGAAGTCATTCTGCTTCCCTGATTTCCTGCGTACAGTAGGGATTGTGCTTTTATATCTACAGCTAGCACCCATAGCTCTCCCTATTTATGGAACTGTTAAAACAGTATTTTTGTCCTACTGCTCAATGGATAAAGTGATTTTTAATTTGGTATTACATTTTCCAGAAAAGTATGATTATTTTCAGCAGAGGACAGTGGTAAAATTTAAAAATGATGTTTCAGCTGATTAGGAGATAGGCCCCTAGCAGCACTTCTGTGAATGTGACAGCAGACATAGTATGCCCTCCCCTAAAATGATTCTATGCATATGATATTTTTCTTATTTTTACAAAAATATGGAAGATTAAGGATGAGAGGGGAAGAATTTCATGGTATTATGTCTCAGCAGTTATGGCATAATCTCATTCTCCATTGTGGACTTGGTTCAAAGTCCGTTCTCATTCTTTATCTGCCTATCTAGGACTAAAATGTTACCCATCTGTCAGTTCTGTCCCTATCCATATTTTGGGTATATTTTTGTCTTTCTTCTCATCACTTCTGTTTCTCCATGTACACCTGTAGTGGTACAAAATATTCTCTGTGCTAAATCAAATCTCCTGAGCACTTGTGCAGATGGAATACACAATGACTAATTTGCTTGGTTTGATAATCAGCTTAGATTTGGATGGGTAGTTAATGGGATTAACAAAGTTTTTCCCAGAGTGACTGATAACTCCTGTGCAACAGTGGCCCAGGAGTAGCTCCATGAAGTTTCCCTACTGCTGAGGTACTTTCTGTACTTGCCATCACAGGCAAATCCTCTTTAGAGCAGAGTCTAAATGAGAGCCATTAATGACCTGGGATCATATCCTTGTAGTCACATATTCCTTTATGTGATATTTAAAGATATCAAAAATCATTGGAGAAAAAATGAAATCAAAGATTGTACTTCAAAAAGAAAGATTTTCAGTAATATTCATGACTTCCGATGCTTTCAGTTTTCTGCCTTTTCCTCAGTGCTCCACATATAGGGAGTGCTCTTCAGAAAGGTGACCTGGAACCTTGAAAAGTTCCACTTATCAAGTTTAAAAGAAATAATCACAATCCGAACTTCCACTTCCCTAATTAAAGAAAGTAGAGTTAGACTTATTGACAGTTTTAAGAACATGAAATTATTCAATAAAATGAATCTATTTCAGTTGGATATTTTTTAGCAAGTGAACCAGCCTCTCTTGAGGCTATATAGCCCAAGGAACTGGAGAGTCACAGATTGTGAAAAAGGTCATCAGAACCCAAAGGTTTATGTTTCAAAATGATTGACACACATCCACACTGCCAATTAAGCCTGTGACAATGGGCAGTGGTTGGGGAGAATCCTCTCAGGAGTATTTTGTTTGGAATTAAAATGAATTTATGGGATTATAACTGCCAGCTGTAAGTACTATGTTCTAATTTTAGAGCTGCGGGCACAGTGGGACCCATGTCTGAGCTATTATCACTGCTGTGATTCTGGAACCAGACTGTTTTGGGAGCACAAGCTTTTGGCTGACTCTCTGTCTGAATGCCGAGGGGCCCACATGGTCCATGCATTGCTCAGAAAGGACCCAAGCAGTGTCTGCCAGGTGTCCCTACCTGCTCGCCTATACACTACCTGTGCACCGTTCTGGGCATAGTCTCTTAGGTTTTCCTACACATACAGGAATGTTGGTTAACTACGGTTGTAATTTTCACCTTTTTATTAGTCTTTATTCTCAAATCAGTAAGAAAAGTAGGATTCAAAACTTGCCCTATAAGAAGCTAAGAAATATTAGCTCTAATTATATGGAGGGGCTAAACGTAGTCACTCTCACTCTCAAAAGGAATCAGGGGCTTAATTATTCCAAATCAGGGGCCTAGTTCTTAATCTGTAGCCCTTGATAGCCATTATGGTGATCCCCAAAATGAGATCTAGTGATCATCAACTTGTCAAATGTCTCCATTTTGCTATTACAGTACAAATATCTTCAACCACAAAATTTCCTGAGTAGAACGATTTTACATTGGGATAAGTATTAAAGTAGGATGGTTATATAAGAGAGGATCACGAGCCACCCAATGACAACATGTCACTGGATGGTGTATTTAAAGCTTCATTGATCATAACCTGGTTTTCAAAGCAGACTACAAAAAAAAATCTTCCATGGTAAAGAACGAACAACTATAACTGACATAGTTTACCAGCTTCCCTTTTGAGGCTCTATTCCTGATCGCAGAACTGTATATGAAGACAGATTCTCATCAATGACAGCTTGTAAAATCACTGTCCACTGAATGCAAATTAAATGATAGCTGACAAATGTCAAGTTCTTACCATGTACCTAAGAACAGTTCTAAGTTCTTTCCAAGTACTGTCCATATTTAATCCTTATACTAGCTTTATGATGGAATAAGTCCATGCATGTACACAGGACATGGAGGGGTAGAAGGTTCCAGTATGGGCAGTGTGGCTGTGACATTTGCGCATACCGTTTACCTAGTCTATTCTCTCCATAGAACTAGCATATGCAGATCGGTCATTCATGTACTGATCTACGCTGGGGGCGGGATGCAGAGAAGAAGGATATCTCACATAAATATAGATAGGTATTCTGTGGTTTTCAATAGCACCTCCTCTACTCAAGGGCTTAAGGTGATATGTATATACTATAGGCAGAAAAATAGCATCCATGGTGAATGTCAAAAACATGGTACTTACTTGACATTATCTCTAAGTCTCCAACTGTATGGTTGACTGGATCCTTGTTTTTGCAAAAAAAAAAATGCTATTCAGTTTGGATATCTAGCTTCTCAATGTGTGAATTATAGACTTTCCAAAACATTTACAGATAAAAGGAATGTTGAGGCATTCAGTTCCTTTTCTCATATCTGCCTGTGAGGGAGCCGATTATTTTTAGATTCATTGCAAGAAAACATTTTTTTTCAAATCATTTATTCCTGGTTTTTAATCTGTTTTTCTCTTTTATAAAGGCATGAGACTTTCTATATGGCTATCATAGCACAAAATGATAAAAAAATTAGAATTTTCTCCAAATGTTAAAGTTTGTGTTGTCACTCTGAAACCCATGTGATATCAAATCATCTATGAGAAGTTGTCCTCAGGTCACACTTCTACACTGCTTTGGAAGCAGAGAGACTAGCAAATGATAACACCATAACAGAGATTTAAAATATAAAACCCAGCAACTCAATGACGGCTAGACACCAAAAGTTATGAATAGAAAGGTCAGAATAGCTAAGAGAGAGTTCACGGGTAAAAGGCCATTGTTTGAACTTGGGAAAAAAATTCTGCTAAAACTTCCATGGATGTTAGCTTACATTTTATCTCCTGAAAATATTCATTAGGCCAAATGTAAAATACATGATTTCATTAATTGGAAGTGGTTTCTAAAATATTACTGTCAGTAAGCTCTTCCCTAGTCAAAGTGCTGTTCAATTCACTAAGTAGTTTAATTTGTTTCTGTGAGCCAGCAAAGGCTGATAGTTCACATATCAACTCAAGTTTTGGGAACACATCAAGCTTGTCTTCTCTCTCACTAGAAACTGGGGGCCACAGGATGAATCAGGTATTTTGAGCAACACTAAATAATCAAATAACACTATACTGCACAAAAGGATGGATCACACACAAACGTATGTGTATGAAACTCTCAATTAAGTAGGATCTTTAATTGTTGTCTGCTCTCTTCTGTTCATTTCTCCAGGCTATCTTACTGAAGGAGAATTGGGAAGGCAAAGGTGTAAATAGCAATGATTGTTTCAAAACACATTTCAGAGAATGTCTGCATTTAGTAATCTCTAGTACTTGCTCCTGGTTGTTTTTTTTTAAAATATAATTTTACTGTTATTACTAAGGTGTTATACAGAGGAGTTACCATTCCATAAGTTAGTTAATAAGTACAGTTCTTTTTGGGGCAATGTTACCACTTCCTTCTCTTTCTTTCAGTGTCCCTTTTCCGTCCCTGCCCATAAGTTGCAATAGTTCAGTTTCTATAAAGTATATACTGAATACCTGGACAGCATTTGTTCACCCTTCCACCATGCATCCTCCTGTTTTATATAAGGACAATGCCATTAACAGTCCCAAGTGGAAGATATCCACTGGAGGATGACTGAAGGAAAGGTCTATCACATTTTCTAGGATGAAATCCCTAAGCAGGAAATATTGTACATGAGGACTTAAACAGCAATGATTTTTTTCAGACCATCCTTTTGCTGTGCGACCACATACATTTCAGAGCACTCAGCACACTGAAGTAAAGATGGCTTACATTCATTGTTGGAGACTACGTTTAGGTTCCAACACACTTGTTGTATAAAAGAGGATGACTCTACAGAGCATTGTATATCCACAGTATGCTGAAATGAGATGTTGCTGGAGCTCATCACTTTGATTCAGATTGAATGTACTTAAAGGATCACTGCCGCCAGCTTGGGGACAAATACATCTGTTCCATTTGACCTTCTTTGCTGAGGTTTTCTTTTATTACCTAAAATTTCTTCTGGAATCAATCTTCCTAAGAGAAATTTCCATCCGGACTGCTGATATTTCTTTATCTTCCAATTTTTCCCAAGAAGGTTGAATAGATTTAAAATTTAGAGTGAATCATCTCCCTGAAGGCTCTGCCTCACCTGCTGTTGCCATCAGTCGTAGTGGGGCCCACCTGCTCATCATTCTACGTACTGGCTCCCGTGGATGTGACTGCAGATGGCCAAGGAAGCTCAACTTCACTCTTTGCTTGGGTAGAATGTGTGATAAGGGTCCTACTAGTTAAAATAGCCCATGTTTTAGCTTACCTACCCCTAATACTGGCCCTCATTCTTAGTTGTGTGAAATTTCCAGTGCACCTTACAACCAAACCTTGATCTTCTGATCCTATACAATTGTGTACTTCCTAGTTTCTTGAACTTTGCAAGAGTTATATCCCCAGGCAACTCCTCCCTTTACTATCCCTTAAATTCCCATCAATCACTGAGTTCACTTATAACATTTTATGTATTTGTAGTCCCTTTTTTCTACTCTTACTAGTTCTGCTCAATTGCTTTTCATAAAGGAAATGATCACGATCTCATCACCAGTCTCCCTCCAGCCTCCAGCCTCCCTCTCTCCCTTTAGCTAGCCATAGCCCCACTAGTCACAGATCCTTCTGTCTTTGATTTGTCATTGGCTTTGTCTGGATTAACCCCTACCCTACATAGCTTAGCTTAAATATCACTTTAGTTTTATAACTGGATTAGTTCTCATAAAAGAATTTACACAGAAAACAAGAGCATTTAAAAATATCCCCATGAGCCAGGTGCCAGTGGCTCATGCCTGTAATTCTAACTACTCAGAAGGCTAAGATCTGAGGATTGTAACTCAAAGCCAGTCTGGGCAAGAAAGTCTGTGAGACTCCTATCTCCAATAAACTACTCAGAAAAAGCTGGAAGTGAGGCAGGGGCTCAAGTGGCAGTGTGCTAGCCTTGAGCAAAGAAGCTCACAGTGCCCAGGCCCAGAGTTCAAGCACCAGGATGAGTCAGAAAACACCAACAAAAACAAAACAAAATGTCTGGCCTGGGAATATGGCTTAGCAGTAGAGTGCTCCCCTTGCATGCATGAAGCCCTGGGTTCGATTCCTCAGCACCACATAAACAGAAAAAGCCAGAAGTGGTGCTGTGGCTCAAGTAATAGAGTGCTAGCCTTGAGCCAGCAGGAAGCCAGGGATAGTGCTCAGGCCCTGAGTCCAAGCCCCAGGACTGGCAAAAAATAAAATTGAAAGAATGAGAAATCAGCTATATGAAAACACCTAACACAGAAAATATTCCCAACCTTCAATATATGTCCCTTGTTCATTGCTTCAAGGGTAGATTTTTGTTTAAAAATTCCATTTATTCTATAATTATTTCTATGTTAAAAGAAGATACCTTCACCCAGTAGTTTTCCATTGCATGGCTTACTTTATAGAGACTTAGTCAAAGAAAAGATAAATAGCATGTTTTTTTAATCCATTTTGGGAAATTTTAATTTCATGTCTCTAGAGTGACACCTTGAATCTATGTCATAGTCTGGGTGTGGTGGCACATTCCTAATCTCTTAGCACTTGAACTTATGAGGTTGAGGCAGGAGGATCAGGAGATCAAGTCTAGCTTGGGCTATATAGGAAGATTCAGTCCCACTAAGCTATCCAAGTATTTCAAATATTCTCTCAGTTTTAAATTCAATTGCCTTTGTTTCTTCATCTACTGACCTCTTCCAAACTGTGTCAGATCACAGAGAGTCCTCTGTTTCAAGGGCTGATGAATCCACACTTGAGGCTTAGAGACATAAAACAAACAAACCAAATGATTTTCCCATCCTCATGCATTTCCCATAGTATACTTCATTTCTGGTTATCAACCTATGGACAGAACTTTTCCCTCACCAGTTGTTCAACGTTACCTGTTATCATTTAATTCAGTTCAATTCAGATGTTATCTACCCTAGGATAGCCTTCAGACCCCACAGTTGAAGGACTCATTCTGCAATACTGCCTTGATATCAGGTGCCACTTGCAAGTAAGAGATTGTTGCCAATACTTCTGACAACCTACTGCATATCAGGGTTCTCATGACCCACTCTTCAGGTAGATACATTTTTCAGAGCAGCTTGCAGAACTGAACTAACCAGTTATAGCTATGTACAGGACATCATGAACAATACAGATGAAGAGAGGACTATGGAAAGCATGTGGGAATTTATACTGGCATGATGCCCACCCTATATTTCCACAGGTTTAGCTAATGGGAAGCTCTCTAAATGCTGTCCTTTTGGGGTTTTATGATGACTTCATTAATAGTCATGACTGATTAGATCATTGGCCTTTATTGATCAATTTGGCCTCTCCCATTGGTACAAATCAGGGTCAGGAGGAGAGCTAAAAGTCCTAACCCTATAACCACATTGTTGGTCCCCTTGGCAGTCAGCTTTTATTCTGAGGTTACAGGAGCCTGACTTGCCTCAGTAGAACTAAAGACGCTCCTCTCAGCTAGATGTTGGTGGCTCATGCCTGAAACCCTAGCTACTCAAGAGGATGAGATTTGAAGCCAGGCTAGACAGGAAAGTCAATAAGATTCTGATCGCTAATTAATGACCAAAAAGTCAGAAATTTTAGCAGTGGTTCAGGTGGTAGAGCACTAGCCTTGAGCACAAAAGTTCGAGGACAGTGTGACAGTGTCCAGGTCCTGAGTTTAAGCCCCAGTACTGGCATGTATATCTAGGAAAGATTTTTGAGCTCTTTATCAGGAGTTATCAGTGAAGACTCATGAAGACTTTAGGATTTCAATGTCGGGAAGTGAGGACAAAGACAAAATATGAGAACAAAAGAATTTACTAGCATCCATATCTGTAAACATTTTAGGAGATCTATATCAAGCACTAGGGATAGAGGCCATTTATGTGTGTGTTTGTCGGTGTGTGTGTGTGTGTGTGTGTGTGTGTGTGTGTGTTTTATTTCTCAAAGCCCCCTTTCCTACAGGCCTACATTGTAAATGAATGTCTGATTGTTAGTGGCTAGATCAGATCCATCTGTGCCTTTAAGGATCAGGGTTCTAATTAGGAAGACAAAGGTGAATGAGGCACTGTGCTCAGGCACAAATTTTAGGGAGCACTCAAAAATTGAGTAGTCAAGTCATAGTTCATGCAGCCTTTGAGGAAATTGAAAGACTTGTAAAAACAAATCCACAATGAGCAAAATGTCAACTTCGTAAACAAAGATAGTATCTCTGTAAATAAGGCAACATGAAGCCATATGGAAGCCCGAAGCCAAAGGAAAAATCTGCAGTCCTCATTCTGTCTTTACATACATGCCACTGTTTTGTTCCTCTTGAATGAAACTCTTCTTATTCCTGGCTCTGCTCCAGAGTCTCTATCTATTAAAGTCTTGACTGCACCTGCTGTAAGAAAAAGTTCTTTCCCCAAAGTGTCAATGTCCAATAATTGTCTCTTCCCTCCCACATGAGTGGCAAAAACTCTGGCTTTAAAATTTTATGAGGTGACACCCTGGACTTCATATTCAAATAACTATTTGAATTGTGGTGTCTTTAGGTTGTCTCACACCAAATGCATTTCTTCTCGATGTTTATCACATGGACTCTGGCTTTTTATGCCACTCTGAAGTACTTCAGAGAAAATGGAGAGCATTTTAACACTGCTGATTTATTCTTCCAGGTATACAGTAATTTCCTTACTACCTAATTATAAGGCTTAGTTTAATTTACTCTACACATAATGTTTACTGATGCACATATGGTACCACATTTCAGGAAACTATACACAAGCGGGTATTTTTGCCACACTGGAATATGGAAAATTTCCTTTACATACATGCACACATGTACACACACACAGAAACACACACAAACACACACACAAACATTTGAGTCTCTTGACAAAGAATGAACCCAGTGAGAAGGGGAAAAGTCATAACTATCCTTAGCTTGAAATAGAAAGAAACATGACCTTTTGCCACATATTTTAAAACTTGAATGATGACAGGTGTCTTTAGAGAGCTGTTTTTAAGTTAACCCATGTTTAAATTAAACCTCAAATCAAGGGGTGAATAGGAATTGGTGATGAGGAGAAAGAGGAAGGGAAAACAGTCTTGTCTCCTTGGCTCATTTTTCAACTATATTTGAAAGAGAATGTATTGATTCAGAAATGAAGGGTTTTTAGAGACAGAAGGAACCACCAGGGCCCTTTCAGGGGCTTCATTCTTATACAGACTCCTCCAAGCCTCTCTTTAAAGATAGGTGCTCATGCTTTACCCCAGAAGCTGGTACTTTTATTGTGTTATTTTAATTGTTAGAAAATTGAGTTAGTATCAGTGATCTTGTAGTTATCAACCATTACTCTCGGCTTTGTCCAGCCTAACTGTATTATCAGGCCCATATAAAAGGTCAGTCAAAATCTTTGTTTAGCCCAGGGTAGTGGTATATTCCTATCCCAGTATTAAGGAGGTTTAGGCAAGAGGATCATGAATTTGAAGCTACACTGGCTTAAATAGTTGGCTCTGTTTCAGACACTCTCTACCAAAAGGAAAAGAGAGAACTCCTTAGAATTCTACTGATATACAAAGAGTGAGTATTGTTACATATGAAATCATGATTGCTTTGCCTTTCAGATCCCAGAGTGCCAAGAATCATTAGGGTTAGAGATTAAGCAGTTACATATGCACTCTTGTCATTAAGACAACTGAAATAGTCAGCTTTCTTGATCATCTCTAATCCATTACTTCCATTTGTACATGGTTATTTATGAAGGTCAGACAAGCAAAGCTGCGCCCTGAAACTATTTGACATTTATTTAGTGTTCATTATTTCATTGACTTTTAATTGACAATCCCTATAACCATCTTTGGAATGGACTACTAAAAACATTTTCTGAACAAATTGTTGAAGCTCCAATAGTGAGGTTAAGTTAATTTCTTTTTGTAAGATTAAATTTCCCATGAATACAAAACTTAGAAGTTGGAGAACCCCAGTGGGCTTACTCTAAAGCCTGTCCTCTTAATGACTGTAGTCTTTAAAATTAGTACACTTTCATCTTAGTTTATAGCTTTTATTAAGATTCCCTTAATGGGAAGAGCATAAGGTAAATATCAATTATTAATGAGTTCTGAGTTTCTCTATAATAATCATTATAATAATCTTCCTGTTTAATATAATCACCATTTCTTTTCTTCTTTAAGCCACACACACATGTCCATGTCTAATCCAATGGAAAAAAAAGCCCTGAGCTGTGAATTTAAGCTTGATAATTATTATATTTTAGTTAATCATAGGGGGTGATGTACAGGATTCCCATTTTACCTGGGGGATATCTGATTAAATGTACAGCTGACTAAGTGAGAAATGGTTGCATGGATTATGCCAAGTGTTCCAAGGTTAGAAAACTATTTGTCCTGAAGAATTGGAGGATGAGAAAAGATACTTTTCCAGCCATAAGTGTTTGTCGGTACTTTGTATGATGATCCAAACCCAGCACCATCCTTTCTCCTCCATAGTTCCTTAGGTTTTATGAATGCATAATTCCTGCTTCACTGTTCAGGGCTTGATTTCAAGACTGTTATTTGAGCCTTTCAGTTTAAGTTGCAATAAGCTCATTGTCATAACTAAAGTCTCATAACTTAATGCCTGCAGTCTAAGTTACAACTGTAGAAAGGGCAAAAACAGTTTGGGTTGGGGAATCTGGAAAACCAAAAAATTGAGAGAGGAAGAGTGCATAGTTGCACACATACCCACGGACTCAGTACTAATCAACCTGTCCTGATTCTGTACTGATTACTTTGGCCCCTCCTTTGAAATCAAGAGGCTCATTGAAAGGGTAAACATGTGACTGACCAAGTGATCGTGTATGCATACTAGCATAGCACCTAGCTTGCCTGCTACTGCCTGACTTCATTCTCTGAGAGGGAGGAGCAGGTGTGGAAGTGGATCCAACAGTGTTGCCCACTTAGGAAGACATAACAGAAACTAGAGTACACTTCATTCAGAATATCTGTTATGAAGTAGACCAGTCAACATCACCAAATAGCCTCCCCATCCACAACCTTTTCAGGAAAAAAAGAAAATAACCTACAATTATTATGAACTTTTCCTTTTCTTTATTTGCCATAACTCTTTTGCTAAAAAGGAATTGCTTTGAGATCACTGGAGAAACCTACATTTTCCAGCAGAGTGAGAAACAAAGAACAAAAGTCAACTCAGTGAAACAGGATGGGTCACACTGAGTGCTTGGGCCTCCTGTAGGCAGTCTCTAGCCTCCTTGGTTCTTTTCATAAATAAGTAGCTGCTGGGCACAGCAGATGCTCAGTTATAAGGAAAGAAAGGGTGAATGAAGCTTGAATTAGCTTGGGACTTGTGGCAGCAGCTAATGGACTGAGAGGCAGAAGACTAAAATTCACTGATGTAATCATGTAGAACAGGCCTCAGCACACTACTGCCAGTATCTCAGATCTAGTCCTCTCCCTGTTTATAGGACGTTTCATTGACTATATTTGTTCTAAAATGTGAAGAGTTGAGTAGTTGTTGGAGAGAATAACTGGCCCACCAAGAAAAATTCTTTTATGGCTTTTTGCAGGGAAATCTTTCCAAAATTTGCTCTAGAAGTTAAGTTAGTTTGAGATTATGTAAATAATGGTATAAGAGCCTACAGATCCAGCAAAGGAAAAGAACTTGAAACTCTTTTCTTGAACAATCAACACCAATGATTTTAGGAAGGCCTCAAGGGAAAAAAATCAGCAGCTGTTGGAAAATCAGCAGTGTGCAGTAGCTACAGAAGTGAAGAAGCATAGCATCCTAGCGGTATCAATCTGGAGAGAGAAAGTAGCTGTATGACATAGTTATCCACAGTGGAGTGAACTAGGAGAGGCTTTTGAACCGTTGTTTGTTTTGGTACGCCTGGTAGGCTCCTTCGTGACCTCACATAGCTAAAAGCATCAGAGGTGCATTTATCAAGGACATCTACACTAAGTGGATGCTCATCATTGTTCTTTACCCACCCACGGGCATCTTAGCCCAGGCGACCCATCCTTTTCAAGTGGACTGTATGTAACTTATCTGATAGCATGGAGTGGTAATTGGTAAGGCTTTGACATTTTATTGTATAACTGGGGCTCTTCTAAGAGCCATGGGATGAGCGCTGTCATGGGAAATGGCACAGAATGAGGATATGTAGGCCAGATGACTCTACCTGGTACAAATCCTACTATGTTTGTTAGGTGAGTAGAAAGATGATGGTTTTAGAGTTCATCTCTGAATATTGAATCAAACTGTTCTGATGCACATTCTTTCTCCTTTTCCTTTTTGAGGCAGGATGTTGCTATGAGACCAGAATGACCTTAAACTCTCCATCTCTTGCCTCTATTTCTAGAGTGTGGGCATAGCAGGCAAGTGCCACCACACGTGTTAAAGGCTTCTGCTGTTAGCCTGTCACCAAATCCACATCTTTAGTCCTTGTCTCCCCAGTTGTCAATGCAGTTCTGAGGGATTAAATCACCTTTTGGGCAGCATTCTACAAGCCTCCTAAGGGTCTTTGCTGGGGTAAGATTATATTGTTACCTGTGTAACTCTTGACTCTCACTAAATTCAAGCAGCTTGTGCCTATTGAATGCATCAATTGAAGCAGATATTATATTCTCAGATGAAATATTCAGGCATCTGTTCATAGATATTCTCTATAGGGTAAGCAAACCTGGAAGGAACTGTAAGGCTGGGAATGAAGAATGGAAAGGAAACATGACCTTTTCTGGAGGCCTGGCTCAAGTGGGAGAAGGTCAGCCATGAACAAGCACGCTAAATGACAACATGAGTTCAAGCATGGGTACCAGTACCAAAAAAGAAAGGGAAGGAAAGAAGGAAGAAAGGAAGGAAGGGCGAAAGGAAGGAAGGAAGGAAGGAAGGAAGGAAGGAAGGAAGGAAGGAAGGAAGAAAGAAAGGGAGAAAGAAAGAGAGAAAGAAAGAAAACTGACCTTTGTCCAATGCATATTTGTGAACTTGAACAACTAGGTCCATAAACACTTAAGGACAACAACAGCTCTATTCTTAGAACTAGAAGACCTGACTCTGGCATTTGTGGTATTCAACCAGTGTATCCTCCCTGTCCTCATTTAAATAACACAAATAATGATGTATGCCTGTGACTGTACCTTTCACTCCCATCAAGACACTACAAGAAAGGTCAAAGAAATAATATCTAGCAAAGTTCTTTGCAAGCTATAAAAACAGGGCATGCATGAGATTATTACTACAGGAAATAAGCAGCCAGGAATTAAGTAAATCTTCCAAATATGCAGCATTCTAAATATGATTTCTTTGAACTTATTTAATATTATCTTTTAGTGGTACAAAGGAGTTCTTTTTTTTTTTTTCTTTTTGGTTTTTTGCTAGTCCTGGGCCTTGGACTCAGGGCCTGAACACTGTCCCTGGCTTCTTTTTGCTCAAGGCTAGGACTCTGCCACTTGAGCCACAGTGCCTTTTCTGGCCTTTTGTATATATGTGGTGGTGCTGAACCCAGGGCTTCATATACACGAGATAAGGAAGTGCTCTTGCCACTAGGCCATATTCCCAGCCCATACAAAGGAGTTTTAATTCATGGTATTGGTGTATAAGAATAATGCATCTTGATCAAGGTCACCCCTTCCATTATTCTCTCCCAACTTTCCCAACTCTACTCATACTCTCAAGTCCAAATATGCCTTTGGAGATGAGGTTAACTGATCAGAGTAAAGTACATATAGAAATGTCTTTTCCACCTTTACTCATGCCACTAAATTTCCTACCTTTTTGAAATGCTCTGTCATTGAGCCTTAGAAATTAGATAATCCAAAGAATGACATTGTTGGCATAAGGATGGAGAAATTCTGAGAAGACCTTTACATAAGGAAAATCTTAAGCAATGTGATATGAAGGAAATATTAAAAACTAGGCTTCTTTAAAAAGTACCCAGTAAGCCTCTCCAATTCATTAACAGAAGGAACTCCTGTTGGCCTGTATGCTGCATCATTTATGAGACCAGTCAGCCATGCATGAGGTCAAGTCATCACAGTGGCTTTGTTTGTGATTGCGAATTGAGATGGTGAAGGAGTTGTTAGCAGTAAGTGAGAGGAAATGGCTTATCTGATTTTTCTCTATATAGTTGACCAAACATTTCTTAGAACAGCAAGAGCTCTTCCAATATAATGTAATATAATAGAGGGAATAAATAAACGAATGCTAATTGTAGAGTAAGAGATGAAAAATTTCCATCTCTCAGGGCTGCTTATTTTTCTTAAAAGATTCCTGTCTCTTTAGAACTAATTGCATTACAATTAGACCATTATATTTTTGTGCATTTTGTCTCATTTCTTTTGTTTGCCAAAACACTTAAGTATTTTTAATAAAAGTGTGACCTATGTGGTGACTTTTCTCTATAGATCCATTTTTCTCCCTTCGAGATCACAAAGAAACTTCAAAATATACAGTTGAAGGCAATTAATTAAAGGACCTTTTCAGTCTTTCAAGAATGAATATCTATCCATTAAGAAAAATTGTAGAGGTGTTTTTCATTACATAGCATAAGATAAAACACACAGACTTCAAAGTCTCTCATGAGTTAAAACTTATGCTATGCAAGTTGGCTGGGACAGCCATTTTTCCTTGTCTTTTGCAGGCTGTTTCATATTCATCAAAGGAATGAAAGAATTCAGACTTTGTGCAAAAACACTTTCACAACATCTATTTGAATGTAGCTCAATATACATCATGAACTCATCATATGCCATCCCAAAGGCAGACAACTTTAGGCCATTTTTGAGACAGTTTATTTTTCTTCTCCAGCTGTGAGTTATATCGTGGCAATCGTCTCATTGCTCTATCCTCCTATGAATTAGGGAAATGGATGTTTCTAATAGGTATGATCCAGTGACTGTGTTCATTTTGGTTTGCTAAAGAAAATACACTTATTTACATTGATGAATAGCTCTAATTGGGTAAAATAGACTGGTGGTGTTGAGCTAATACCTTTAAATGTCTTGTCTTAGGCAATTAATATTCCCTTGTCACACATACATTTAAACAGTTGGAAAAAAGCCTTGTGCTCTTGACTCCTGTCAGACTTAACGAACGAGTTTGTCAAGTCATTTCTTTCTGCCTTGGTTGATTGATAGCTAAATTTTGGTCTTCTAGCTTATGTAAAAAGTGTTAGCTGTGCCTTTCAGCTTGTAGGCAAGGGCATTTAAACCATTCTAATAGTCAATTTACAGAGGAATTACATTGCCTGTTTACTGGAGGGGTCAAAAAGTGCCCCTATTCATCAGGGACACAAATCACAAGGCCCATGAGCTAATGAAGACAGTATTTATGACTCCCTGTGCTTGCTGGATGATACCAAGTTCAAGGTGTCCCTTCCCCTGGCTGTTTATATTTTTGATGAGCTTTAGTTTAAGGACTATGAAGTAGGTATATTTATGATGACAATTGTTAATTGTAATTGAATGTTGTTAATAATTAGAATAAAAACTGGAACGCTAGATTATCCTAGTAGTTTCCTAGATCTGCGTCTTTTTATCATATGTGTGCAGGTTCTGGGGCTTGAATTAAGGACCTAGGCTATGCCTGAGCTTTTTCCCACCCTTCAAAGCTTGCATTCTATCACTGAGCCAGAACTCCACTTCTGGCTTTTTGGTTGTTATTTGGATGTAAGAGTCTCATGGACTTTCTTGCCCAGGCTGGCTTTGAACTGTAATCCTCAAATCTCAGCCTCCTGACTAGCAGGATTATAGGCATTAGCCATCAGTGCCCAGCTGCATCTAAATCTTGTTTGTTTGGTTGTCTAATAGAAAAAGACATGATTTTATTTATTTTATTTTTTTCATTGTGAAGGTAATATACAGAGGGGTTAAAGGTACATAAGTCAACTCATGGGTGCCTTTCTTTTGGAACAATGTCACCCCTCCGTCATTCTCTCCCTGGCTTCCCTCTCCCCTAGTGTGTATAATTAATTTCCAAAATAGTGTCTAGCAGATTTCACTGCAGAATTGGTTCGCCTCTTTGTCCCACTATTTCTGTGCTTCCCCTTCCCCTCCCCAAATTAGATAAACTTATACACAAGACAAAGGGTACAGAAATCAAAAACAGTGACAGAGGGAATAAACTAAAGAAAAAAATGAAAGCATTTTTTAAAGTATCTTTCAAAATACTCTATCTGTTGCAGATCTCTGCTCACGTTTGCCATTTTCTGGCTTATAAGCCATCAAAACATGGAAAGAAGAGCTTCAGCCTTTCTGAGAAGAGGGTCATATCCATTGGTTCTAATGTGGTCAGACTTTTAAGTAACACACTTTAGTAATTTTTTCGTATCCTAAATCACTGTCCAATGCATTTTAAGATGGCCACAAGAGAGCAGGTACAATAATCAATATCCACAGTTCCAGGATCCCCATGTATTTTAAACTCTGTAGATGATCAATTTTCATATATATGATGGCATAGTGTTAAAGATAACCTGTGCAAATAATGATATGAATAAAAAGTCTGTACATGTTCCCTGCAGAAGCATTCATTTTTTTGGTAGATGGATATGAACTCAGAGCCTCATGCTTACTTGCTTTGCTTGCTTGACCCGCAGAGATTTACCACCTGAGCCATCCCACCAGCCTGGATTTTTGCTGGATATTTTCATGGTAGCGAATCAGGCCTAGGCTGGCTTTGAACCAAGTTCTTCCAGATATCAGCCTCCTGTTTATAATATCATCTGCAGACCATAAAAACGATTAGTATTGGTAGCCCATGGGGGACATACAAGAAGCATGCCTATCCGGCCTGTCCATGTTCCTGAACGATTTTGCAAGCCTTATAACGCCTGTCCACAGGACAGATATTCCCACCCCTGCTTTAATATCATAAGTGTGTCCTAAGGTGACACAGAATAGATATAGATGTCAGTTAAGAACATCCTGGGACCAGAAGACTTGAGTCAAGGTCTCACCTCTGATACTTACCATGTGAGAACAAGCAAGTAACTTAATTCTATTGCCTCAGTTTCATTACCTATGAAATGGAAAACAGTAGCAAACTCTTTAAGAGACAAGGCTATTCAAAGTATTGGAACCGTGACACAAATTAAGATGAATAAAATGCAATATCACTTTCTCCCATTCCTTCCTCCTTGTCCTTATCCTCATCATGTTTTACTGCTGTCACTATGTCCCACCATCCATATATACCCTCCACTCTGCAAAGAGATCCTGCACTTCCTTATACTATATCCAGGCCTAGTGGCATCCATTTTCTTGCTAACAATTTTACCTGAGCCAAGTCAAGCTGTGGCACCTGCTGGATTGAGGCCATCTGGAGAGCTCCAATGATCCTCATACTCCCCTAGACCCCGAGGCAACCTTTCATTGCCTCCTCTCATGAAATCAATTGCCCTGGCCTGTCATGTAAGGAAAAGAGGACTTTGACACAGACCTGTGTGTGCTGGGGCAGAAAATGAAATCAACAGAAGGAGCTAAGCACCTGCTACTGTCCTTCTGGCTGAGCTCTGATCAATCCCTCTATGTCCTAATCCCTGTGACTTTTCTCTTTAGTGCAACTTTTTAGCTGAAGAGTTTACTCATGTAGAAAAGCAAGGAATTGCTTGTGATATTTTTACACATGGCTGTGGCTGTATAATAAAACATGTAAAGCACACTACTGTGGCTTTGGTGCTTTTGGCAATCAGGTTAGTCATGATATCAAACAAGATGTTGTCTACTTCCCCCAAATGATGACTTAATGACATCAAGAACTTATTCTAATAAGATATGTAATGAGCTATGGAAATGATCCCTGAAAGTATAGTAAAGGTCACATGTTTTTCACTGATGTGCATACTCTTGTTTTATGTATATATCATGATTTGCAATTGCTGGATTGTTGGATGGATGAGGGGGGGTGGATTTAAAGGAGAATAATGAAGGGTAAATAATATTGGAGTATATTGTACTATCTATGAAAATGGCATGAAGAAACTCACTGAAATCTAATGAACAATAGAAGGGTTAACGTAGGGAGGGGAACAGATTAGAACAGAACTTGAAGAGTTCTACACTGTACACTGTAGGAATATTTGGAAATGTAAATAATACCCCTTGTGTAACTAATATATACTGAGCAAAATATGCATATATCAACCATCTATTTTCATGATGGTGTAGTATAATAGCACCCGTGAGGCATGTAATAGCCTCCATCACTCACTTGTTGGGAGTGCTTACTTGGGCCCATCCTTCTCACATGACTGGTCCCCGTTGGGCTTAACTAATATAAAATGCCATGTCTGGGATGACTGAAATGAACCAGTTCTGTTCACCATGTTTGTCCTTTGTGTCCTGAGATTGCAGAGAGTAAGGCTAAATAAGACCAATGATGGGTGAATGGGCCTTGCACCATGTGTATGCACTATGGTGTCCAACATTGACTGGACCTAGACAAACCACAAAACCAAGGATAGAGGGATGTTTCTATACTAAAGAGTGACAAAGATCAGTTATGGATGGTGTGGTTAATTAAGCAACAAATACACTACAACTGTCTGAGTTTGGCTCAGCGATTCTGTTTCATCAAAGAGACAGGTTCCTAACTTTCATTCTGACTCCTTTAGGGCTACTAGTGGAAAGTCTAGAGGATATGGACTGTTAATTGGGTCAAACCAAACAAAGAGCTGGCACATAGGTATTGTTAACAATGGCAGTTGTACTTAAATTGCCTCAACAGAACCTGAATTTCGTAGGGGAATAGATGGAGTAGACGGAGAGAAATCCAAGGTCTGATTAAGTATTCTTTTTTTTTAGTGGAAATTGGTTCCATTAAGGAAAGATGCTTATGTATCCCAATTAAACTGATTTTGCTTCATGGAAGATAGTTGGTACCATCAAGAAAATGACCAAGAAATTTTGTTTCTCTTAAAAAGAAAAGAAATCAAGCAAAAATGGTGATTATTCTCTAAATGTTCTTCTTTTGGCTTCATAAGTGTGCCCCACCTCCATCCTAAACAATGAATAGGGTGTTCATTACCAAGGGATGTTTGCACTGATGGTACCTTAGCTTATTAAAATGGCTCTGGGTGGATTACTGCACTGACTGATTATCTTAATTGACCTTCAGACTAAAATTTGCTTGACTTAATGAGGCTCAATTCCTGTCAGGCCCCCTAGGCTAGATGGCTGCTAGTCAGTCATTTTGTTGCTTTGATATTTTTTTATTTTTAATAATAATTTTACACAAAGCTTAGGGAAGTATGGTAACATATGTCACAGTCATGAAGAGCCTGGATAAGCTACAATTATGGGAAGATTTAAGGCCTGAGATTCTTTTTCTTTTTTTTAACCCTATTAGAAATCATCTTCTACCCCATAATATGATCTTGTACTATACCATGGTATTGAAAGAGATAGTGATAGTTTTCCTTAGAGGAGTTTTCAAAGCATCTAGGTGACAGGACAGATGTTAAATGGTCAGACTTTTGTTAAATGTCATTAGCTGAGTGCAGAATCAGGTATTTACTTTTATTTCTGAAAGTGAGGATGGTACTGGGTGCATCAAATATCTCCATGGACAATTGGGCCAAGAGATGGATATGCAGAAAGCTTCTATTGCAGGAAAGATTTAACAAAGAAGGAGAACTTTCATTCTGCAGGAGGAAGAGAGTTGATTAAAGCTGCCTGGAGCACTGAGAAGGATTATATGCTACTATCTGAGCTCAGCACAAAAGAATGTTGTAATTGATTAATCATGCCTGTTGTAGCATATGTACTCATCCTGTCCAAATTCATCGTTTCACATCTTATTTCCATATAAAAAGACTTTTCCCCATTTTGTTATTATTTGTAAACATATCTCTATTAGTTTCATTCTTTCTTTTTTTCTTTTTTTAATTGTAAGGGTGATGACAGAGTGGTCACAGTTACATAAGTAAGGAAATGAGTACAGTTCTTTTTGAACAGTGTTACCCCTCGCTCATTTTCTCCTGCATTTCCCTCCCCCGATTTCCCTCCCTCCCAAGTTGTAAAGATCATTTCCAACACAGTGTCTTGTGAGTACCACTGTTGTATTTGTTCACACTTTGTCCTTTGTCTCACCATTTCTCTGATTTCCCTTCCCAAATCAGATAACTGTATATACAATGCAAAAGGTATTGGGGAAAAACAACAACAAACAAACAGTGACAACAGTGGGTGAAGCAAAGGGGCAGGGAGACAAATGATAAAAAAGAAATAATTGCATACAGTACACTAAGAAAAACAAAACAAAACCACACCACATTTTTCCATATCTTGAAGTTCATTTTGATTAGCATCATTTTATAAGGTAATATATGCATAGCTATTGGGCTATTGTGATCCTCTATTAGAACTATCTTAGACATATAGTGATTATTACAAATGAGGTAAACCATGGAGCCTATGTTTCTTTGGGTCTGGCTCTCTTCCCTCAATAGGATTTTTTCCAAGTCTTTCCATTTTCTTACAAATGGTGCGATAGCATTCTTTCTGATAGAAGCATAGAATTCCACTATGCTTACATAGCACATTTTCATGATCCATTCATCCATCAAGGGGCATCTGGGTTGATTTCATGTCTTTGCTATGGTACCTAATTCTGCAATGAACATGATTGTGCTGGTAGCTTTAGTGTGGCCTTGTTTGTGATCCCAAGAGTGGGATTGCTAGATCATAGGGAAGCTCTATGTTTAGTTTTTTGAGAAAGTTCCATACTGCTTTCCAGAGTGGTTGAGCTAGTTTACTTTCCCATTAGTAGTGTAGTAGCATTCCCTTTTGACCACATTCTCATCAGCATCCAGCATCCATCATTATTTGTTTTCTTGATAATGGCCATTCTAATTGGGGTGAGGTAGAATCTTAGTATTGTTTTGATTTGTATTTCTTTTATGGCCAGAGATCTTGAACATTTATTTATTCATGTGTCTTATTTCATCATCAGAGAAGTCTCTCTTTAAATATTTAGTGCATTTATTGATGGGGTGGTTGTTTCTTTGAGGATTTGTTTGGAGGGGTTAATGTTTTTAGCTCTCTCTATATTTTACATATGAAGCCTTTGCCTAGTGCAGATCTTCTCTCAATCTGTGAGCTTTCTATTTATCTTGCTACCTATATTATTTGCCATGCAGAAGCTCTGCAGTTTAATGCAATTCTATTTACCCAACCTTTCTTTGATTTGTTGTGTTTCTGGGTCTTTATTGAGAAAGTTTTAACTTGTGCCAAGGAGCCCTACTGTTTCCCCTATCCCTTCCTGTAATATTTTCAGGGTATCCGATCTTACAATGGGGTATTGGATACATTTGGAGTTGATTCTGGTGCAGCGTGTTATATAAGGATCCAACTTCAATTTTCTACATGTGTATAGCCAGTTCTGCCAGCATCATTTGCTGAAGATGCTGTCTTTCTTCCATCCTGTTTTTTTTTTTTTAATCCCTTATCCAAGATTAGGTGCCAGTAGGTCTGTGGGTAAATTTCTGGGTCTTCAGTTCGATTCCATTGGTCCTCAGTCCTCTTCATATGACAGTATCAAGCTGTTTGTGTGTAACTATGTCTTTATAATAGAGTTTGAAGTTGGTGTTGTTATTCCTCTAGCATTGTTCTTCCTGCTAAGAATTGTTTTTTTCTATTCAGAGTCATCTATTATTCCTTATGATTTTTTGGATTGCTTCTTCTATTTCATTAAAGAATTTTGTTGGAATATTGATGGGTATTGCATTAAATATGTAGGTAGCTTTTGGCAGTAATGTCATTTTCATGATGTTAATCCTCCCAATCCAGGAGCACAGGAGTTTTTTTCACTTCCTTAAATCTGCTTTTATTTCCTTTTTCAGATTTTTAAAGTTTTCCTTATAAAGGGCTTTCACATCTGTGGTTGATTCCTATGTTTGTTTGTTTGGTTTTTTTTGAGACTATTACAAAAAGACTTTATTTCCTGATTTCAGCCTTGCTCTTCTCATTGTTGGCATACAGAAAAGCTATTGAGGCATACAGAAAATTTATTGAACACTCTTTCCACTCATGCTTCACTCTACAAGTTATTGCATTGTTTATTTTTTGACATGTGATCTTGCTATGGTGCCCTGGTTGGACTCAAACTTCTGCCTCAGGCTTCTGAGCATCTGGAATTATAGGTGATTCTTTTTGATGATTCTTTTCTGCAGGCATCAGTATTTCAGTACAGTTTGTGTGTCTTAGGAGTTTTCTCATTTTATGAGTCTTCCAGTAAGAAGTGAAGATGAATATGATTTCACAAAATACTTTTCTCTCAGTCCCTCACTATGCACTTTCTCCCAGCCTCACCCTTTTGCAACTTTGTGTAACACAAGTCCAGAGCCCATGTCTTTATTTCCTCTAGGTAATAATCAAATATACCTGCCTACAACTTTGAATCCAAAGACACAGCCTATTCTATGGCTTTCAAACTCTGTCTATCCTTTGAAGTAACTGGACATCTTGTCTCTTTCCATTAGGTAGTATTTCTTTCTATTGCCTTGCACTGTGAACTTGACTGATAAGAATCTTTTTTAGGGAAGTGTTCTGAAAACTTTATTCTGTAGAGGAAACACTTAGCTATTTTATCAAAATACAGATAAAATGCTAGACCATGCAGCCATCCAGCAGACCACGGTCCTCCTACATTTGCCTCCTATGTAACTGTGATTACAAGTTTTAACTACCATACCTAGCTTGCTCTTTGGGATATGGTCACTTTTTGCCTGCTTTAGGTTCAAATTATGATCCTTTTATTTCCATTTCCCACATAGCTGAGAGTAAAGGTGTGGGCCATCATACCTGGCCTGGGTATATCTTTCTAGTACCCCCAACCAGGAACTGGCAATGATGATGACCTGTGGACTGCACTTTACATTGGTAAGATGTAGTGATGGAAAGGCAGACTGAAAGCTGTCATAGTTGGTGGAAAAATATTTCAGACTGGTTTGGTTAAATTAAGGCAAGACAAGTACTGCAGGCAACAGAATCCAACATAGTCAAAGGCTCTAACAAAATGGAATGTTGTTTCTCAGTTCTGTAGCAATACTGGGCTAACAGGACATCAGTATTTATTCAAGCAGTCAAAATCACAGGCTGAATGGGGGAAAAGAATCCAAGGTCATCTCAAAAGTCACCCATATTCCACCTAAATAGAAATGGGAGAGAACCAAAGGAGTGGTTATGAGAAATATTTACTCAATTCTTTTCAATTTCTTATTACAAGACCTAAAATTCAAAAAAAGCATAGTTTGTTGAAATATTATTATGCATAGACTTGTAACCACAACACATAGAAATAGAATTTTGTCTGCCTCCCTAGCATCCTCTCCACATGCTCCTTTCCTCTCTCTAAAAGCAAATAACATCCTGGCTTTAAAATAACTACTTCCTTCTGTTTCTTTATGGTTTTGCTGCCTGAATGCATAGCATATCTGTAGGTGATATAGTTTTTTCTTGTATTAAAGGATATAGTGTTTAACCTCTCTTAATCTCCTGTATTCCTTCTTATCTTTACTCCTTCCTTTAGCTAAAAACCTCCCCCACCCCCACTCCTCACACACACATTGGGAAAAGGGATTGGGTCTGTGGGAAGTACTGGTAGTTTGAACTCAGGACCTTGTGTTTGTTGAGCTGGCATGATATTATGGAGCTAGGCCTTTAGCCTTAGTTATTTTTTTTATGATAAAGTCCATCCCCGACCACAATGCATGTATCTGAACTAGAATATGCATACAGTTACTATCCAATTTGCCTTCTGGGGATATGGAGTCTTATGGGTTTTTCTGCTTGTGCTAGCTTGACACCACTATCCTGCCAATTTCAGCCTACCTTGTAACTTTGGATGACAGACACATGCCACTATGCCCAGCTATGGGTTAAGAAGTCTCATGAAATTTCCTGCCCAGGCTGGCCTCAAATAATAATCTTTCAATTCTCAGCTACCTCAGTATTATTGCTATTATTGTAAGTGTAAACTACTGGTATCTGACTTAATAATCTGTATTTTGAAGACATCTGGCTGTTGGTTTTTCAGTGTTTGGAATTGGCTAATTGGATGCGCATATACAGTTTCATAACTTACTGTGTTATAGGTTTTTTCCCTATATCACCAGGCTCATTTAGGGCTTCTACCAGTTTCAGTTATTATTCTTTTTGACAACACTGTAGTTGGGATTGAGCCATTCTGTCAGGATATACATAGTACCCACTCATCTTATAGTTTTCTAGTGTTTTCAACTACTGATGCTTATTGTCCAGATTTCTCATTTCATTGTAGAATGGTGATATTATATATCTTTTCTTTTTTTAACAGCTTAGGGAGAGTATGTTTAAACAGACTCCTTTCCTATTCAGAATATCTAGGTACAGGTTTGAAACATTGATACCCAGCCCTTTATCTTTTCTTTCTTCCCTACTCCTGGTTAGCAAGGACATTGTATCTGCTTAGTTAAAATCTCATAATGAATTTTTGTATTATTGTACATTTAAGTACAATACATAAAACCAAATATTAAAATTACTATTGCAATTGCAGTTAGACAAAACACAATATTGCTATGTATGGTACTTTCTTTCTCCTCCTGTTTTAAAGTACTGTAGTATGTCTTCATCATCAAAGAATAGAACTCTTTTGCATTTATCCATCATTTAATTTTTAGTTCTTTGGATAAGGATATACCAAACATTCACTGTTATTTTTGTGTTGATATTTTCCTAGTTACTTTAGTTCTTAAACCCATTATTAGTAGAAAAGCTCATGTGAGCAATATTCTTACTTCTTTTATTATTATCTTTAGTTTGCAGTGGAGTTTAACAAAGCAGTTTGTGAATACAATGCATCCCGATCAATGCATCCATCACCCCTTTCAGTATTGTCAATAATACCTCTAACCCTAACCTCTTCCCTCACGTTTCTTAATTTTTTAAGCTATACATTGAATTCTTGACTGTAATCTCCCTCTTCTGTTCATTCCTCTACTCCTCCCCCCTTGAACCCACCCTACCCTTTTAAGTACCTGTTTCCTGGTATTTAATTTGTTAAATTTTGCCTTTTCCCTTTTAAGAAAGTATATTATTTGAGTTCCCCTTGAAACTATCATATTTCATTGAAAATATTTGTATATACTTGCATACCACCCAACATGCTTCCTTATAAATTTATAGACTAATTCTGGCTTTCAGATATGAGAGAAGACATACAACCTTTGTCTCTCTGGACCTGACTTACTTCTCTTAACATAATTTTTTCCAGGTCCTTGCTTTTTGAATGTTACTTGGTGTTAGATTTTTAAAGTAGGTAGCAGGTAAAGGAGAACGCCACGTGGTATTCAGGCAGGAGAGAAAGTTTATTACCGAACTGCTGGCCTGTGGCCTAGGTGATCCATGGCTCGAGAGAAAGGAGAGAGAGCGACCCCCACCCAGCCCTGCCTTATATCTAGGGCAGGGGCAAGGGGTGTGGCCAGGTGGATTAGGATGTGACCTCAGGGAAAGGGGAGGTAACTGCCTCCAGGTGTGCAGGTTACCCAGGTAACTGGGTGGAGACTTAATGAGGTGGGGGCATCTACATGGAGCCTCAGGGAGAGGACCTAACACTTGGATTTTTGGTATGTGTGTGTGTTCATGCACAGGTGCTTTAGATCCTTGACTGTTGGTTTGATTGGTTATAAACTTCCTAGCTCTCATTTTCTTTCATAAGTATCCTAGCATAGTACTTTATTTCTTTTGTCATAAAGCTTTGAGATTAAAGTCTTGCTGATCTTCTTATTTCCTTTCCTTCTACATCATCTGCTTAAGTTAACAAGGGTTATTTCCTCCAATTTATTTTAGAATCCAATCCTGATGTGTATATTGGTTGGTAGTCATGGCCTGTTTTTTCTCAGGTACATATATTCTTTCAGAACTTTTTTTCACCTTTATTTAATCTTTTTTGTTTGGTTGGCAAATACGTACACACATATAAAGTAAAATGTGATATTTTTGCATACATATACATCACAAAGAGATTAAATTAGGTTAACATATATCTATCACCTGAGGTATTTGTGATGAGAACATTTAAAATGTCTATTATCAGTGTTTGTTTTGTTTTGTTTCTGATGATACTTGGGTTTAAACTCAGTGCCTGTCATTCCCTCAGCTTGCTTGTTCAACTGGAACTCCGTCACTTTGAACAATGGTCCTTTATATCTCAGCTTCCTGAGCAGATAGGATTGCAGGCTTGAGCCAGTGGGAACTTTGGAATATAAAATGTATTATTAGAATGTCATGATGTAAGTTTATTATAGCTTTCAGCATTCATTGTTTGCTTAATTTTTTTTCTTAAGAAATTTGAGTTTCTTTTCTTGTGTTCAAGGCTTGTCAACTTTGCTTAAATTGTTTATTAGCTTCCCTACCCCCCATTTCTTTTGAAATAAACAAAAATAATCGCACAATACGTTTACTATTATGGAATTTGTTTTTTCTAGTGTTTTTCAAGTGATAATCTTTTATTACTAAATTTTAGGACCTGATTCTTAGTTGTTTCTTATTATAGTTTGCATTGTTCTTTCATATTACAGATCAATGCTTTAAAGTATTTTAATTAGTTTGAAATAGTAGTTGAGTCTATCTTTTAGGTGTATCTTCCTATGCTTTAAGCATATACAGCGACACTATTATCTACATATTTCCATTTTTTCTTATAACTTTGTACTAGACTTGCCTACTTTAGGGGACAAAAACTTTGTGCAAGTTCAGAAAGGAGTGTAATGCCTATCTTTTTCTTCGAGCTTCGTAGAGCTCTCCATTGTTATATTTCGGTGAGCATTAAAAATTGGTGGCTTGGTTGATAACATAGTCTGACTCATTCTACCCCATCCCAAATTTGTCAGACTTTCTCCATTGCTCTCCATCATCTCTGTCAAGTTCATATTTGATTACTTTCCCAGAAGTGCCTTCTCCATGAGAAGCTACTCCCTGAAACTGAGCCATGGCTTTAATTGCCATGGTTAGCTTTAATTGATCACTGCATGGTTTCCTTCAGGTCCTTGTACTACAGGTTCTATTCGCCATCAGAGTACCATCAGAAACAAAACAAAACAAATACTGATAATAGACATTTTGCAGGGGAGTTATCTAACTCATCTAATTTCTAGCTCTTCTTTTAAAACACTGGTTTAAGAATGCTATGCATGTCATATTGTTGTTGTAAGAGTCAAATTATATAATTGATAAAGATCTTAGACTGAATCCAGGTGCAGTGGCTAAAGACTATAATCTTAGCTACTTGAAAGATAGAGATTGAAGGATTGCAGTTCAAAGCCTGTTCCTGGCAATGCTTCTTTGTGGTGGCAAGCATCTCTTGATTCAGTTATAGGAAAGTACAATGATGTCTGGGCCTGCCTGTGAGCACCTGTCTTCCCATCAAGTTAAGAGAAGCAGGAATAGAGGCTTCATAATCCAGACCTGCCTAGGAATAAATTGAATCCTTATCTTGAAAATATCCAAGGCAAATCCATTCATTTCCATGCAAATGACAAAATTTCATTTTTCCTAATGGTTGAAGAGTGTGTGTGTATATATATATATATATATATATATGTTTAATGTCATATATTCTTGATTTATTTATCTATTGTGAAATATCTGGGTTGTTTGCATAACTTAACTATTGTGATTAGTGCAGCAGCAAACATAAGCATGCAAGTGACTTTATCGTATCCTCATTTGCAATCTTTTGGATAAATAGCCAGAAGTGGTAAACACACTGAGAGACATATGCATATATCCATAACCAACTTAGCTAAAATATAATACATGAAAGAATGAAACTCCATGTTGTAAAACCTTTGAAAAATTAGCACAAAATTTAATAAAACGACTATCAGGAAGCTGAAACATATTTAGAATGAGTGTAGAAGAGAATGGTGGATGAATACAGTGACAATAAATACTCCATGTATATATGGAAAGTTGTTATGCTTGGTGGAAGAAAGAGGTAGGTGGGAGGATGATGGACAATGAGGGGAAGGGTTGATTCTGTTTACGTGTACCATACGCATACATGGACATATTATATTGTAACCCTCTTATGTACCACCTGTAGACTTAGAAAAAAATATAAAAAGAAGAAGGAAAAAAGGAAATAACCAATGTCCAGAGGGCTAGCAGAGTGGCTTAAGTGGTAGAGTGCTTACTTAGCAAGAACAATGCCCTGAGTTCAAATCCAGTGCTTCCCCTTCCCAAATGATCTTAGCTGAGTATTTTGGGTGTTGTACACCTACTTAAATTATGAGCTTATCAACCAACATTATTCCCAGGCATTAATTTAAGACTTTTTTTGTCAAATAAGTAAGCAATATCAACTTTACATGGCCTCTATTATATTTTACATGATTAAATGTCAAAACCAATATAGAGTAAAACCAGTCTAATTTATATACACACACATGCATTTCTTGTTAATTAGTGTACAAATGTAGTGAAGTTTGCTCACAGTTCTTTTTTCTGACCAAGAGCAAATGTGTATATATTACCTTGTCAAATTTCCAACCGCACACTCCCTGAAAATGAATCTTTTAGCATCTTATCTTGTGTATATTGTCATTTGTATCCTGTATATATTCAGACAGTTATAAATAAGCAGCCCTGAGAGATTCCAGGGATTGTTTTGCTTTGTTTTTGTGCAGCTACCCTGTATCTTCCTCTCTTTTATACTGTGGAAATGATGGGAAATTTTCATTGTTAGAAGATCTAGGTTTGGGGCTGGGAATATGGCCTAGTGGCAAGAGTGCTTGCCTCATATACACGAAGCCCTGGGTTTAATTCCTCAGCACCACATATATAGAAAACGGCCAGAAGTGGCACTGTGGCTCAAGTGGTAGAGTGCTAGCCTTGAGCAAAAAGAAGCCAGGGACAGTGCTCAGGCCCTGAGTCCAAGGCCCAGGACTGGCAAAAAAAAAGAAAAAAAAAAGATCTAAGTTTGTTTATTCTTTCTTTCCTTGAAGAACAATTGCAAATCTTTCATTCTGGGGCTTAACAACTATAGCACCATAACACCTGTCACTTCTAGGTAATACAAAGATAGTGGATTTAGGAAGAGCAGGAGACTGCACAGTGATTATTTTAGGAGTGACTTTGGTGCTCAGTTCTTCATCCACAGTTCTTCCCAAGTGCTGGCTGAGGCCTAGATTTCTTCTTTTCTAAAGAGGTTGAATTCTTGAACTGTATCTTGATTCAGAACTCCTGAAGAATCACATTCAGGTCAAGGAATAAGAACAGACTTTTTAATCAAAGAGGGCACAGAATGTATTAAACTACAGGTGGGTTACACATTCAGCAACACTGAGCAAATTACACTTAATTTATAGGCAGACATTCATTGTTTTTCTTTAATGTGATAAATATGAACTAATAAAACTAAAAAGAGAAAGTTGGGACATTATTTATAAGGCCATGAGATCTGGAAAAAAATTGGAAATTCCATTCCTTAACCATATGTCTCTTTATGTGTGTTTATTTTGATTGTAGCTTCGGAAAGCAGTGATGGATCACATATCTGATTCCTTCTTGGAAACCAATGTCCCTTTGCTGGTTCTCATCGAGGCTGCGAAGAGTGGCAATGAGAAGGAAGTGAAAGAATATGCCCAGGTTTTTCGTGAACATGCCAACAAGCTGGTGGAGGTAAGTGAAGAGAAACTGGGATTCAAATTTATTGACAGATGGTAGAATATATTGAGTATTGAGTTTATCTCTACATATCACAGTTATAATATCAAGAGAAGAAAACCCTTGTGTTTTTTTTTGAACAATAAAATCTGATATTTTTTTCTTCTTTTACCTTTAATGACACGTTTTCACAGGCACTAGATCATTAGTAATCTCTCATCTAGCTCATCTCTTTAATCAGGCTCTGAACCATGTCTGCCAATTTTCCTGAACAATAGTTAGAGGCTGCAACTTAAGTAGAAAGGACTCTTTCCAAAGCACTAATTATCAGGCTTGATTTGAATGGGAATTTAGTACATTGATCTCATTCTCTCCTTACACTGAAGTCTAAATTGGGTGATCATACTGTGAATTTTTTTTGGGGGGGGCGGGACTTCTGACTTTTCTTCAGTAGATGCTTAGGCTTTTGGTAAAGAGATCTTGGGGACTGTACTAGTATAAATTTAGGATCATAAGTATATAATAAGTGTTAGAAAAAATCAGCAGAAGTTACTTTAGAAGCACAAAATTGTCCTGACTGATATTGAATAAAATGGCTACTTGAGTTTAGAAGCTGAACACCAACATTGTGACAAAGATAGGATGGTCTGAGGCAAATGGGGAATACAGATGTTAAAAGGAAGTGTGTATGTGTGTGTGTGTGTGTGTGTGTGTGTGTGTGTAGCAAAAGAGCCAAGAATGGGCGAGGAGACTGCTATGATTCTAGAAAATTATTATTATACCAAGTTAAAACTTTTGAGGGTTCTGAGCCATGAGAGTTCATTCTTGCTTAGATTCACATAAAAATAAAATCACTTAAATTCACAGAGAATTTAAGTTCTTTTTGTTATATTTTGTTTTCTTGGAGTGGAAAAGTTCTTAATAGTTCCTTAGGTGCAAAATTCTCTCCTGTTTTGCTTTGGAGGAGGGATAAGACAGTGCTCGCTTGAGTTGTATGTGAAGCACATAGTGAGTTTGCTCTTCAGTTAGTTGGCAGCACTGCTAGTGGACCTGACACTGAAGATGGTCAGCCAGCACAGTCTGACATCAAGTTCTTGGTGCTGTGGGATGTGGGCTAAGACATCATCCCTGATAGCAGTCTACATTTTATATGTACTAGTTTTGTTGAGTTGTCTTCTAATAATTTACCATTTTTCTTTAATTTTCTAATTCATTAGCATAAAGTTGTCCATGTTATCTTTGTAACTTTTGTTTAATGTGGGGTTCTACATGAGTGTTTTTTTTTTTTTACTTCTTATATGGTTATTTGGAGTCTTCTCTTTCTCTCTCTCTGTCTCTCTTTCTCTCTCTCTCTGATGAGTAACAAAAGCACTTTTGCAAGTGGTTTTCCAGTATAATCATATTACAAAAACCTTTCAACTTTATGTTTTTGTTTGTTTGCTACTTTGCTTCTTCTCTAACTTTATATTTCCTCTACCTTCTTCCAGTATAACTGACTTTACTGTTCTAATTTTTTTGAAATGGATAATCACATCAACTTTTTTAGCATTCTCATTTTTGTATATTTAAGTGTGTTTAAGGCTGTACATGTTTTTTAACCTATGCTATAATCTTGTTATTTCCTACTGACCTAATTTTTAGTTTGTACATCCATTTGTGTCTAATACACATGAAATCTCTTTATTGAGTTACATTTCTAGGAAACAGACTTTTCTATTTCCTTCTCCTCCAATTCCTTCAAATTCTCCTGGCTTCCTTTCCCACTAAAACTGATTTCAGATCTAGTAAATTTCACTGTCAAGTTATCCCCTTTAAAAATCTTAATCATAATTAGTTCAAAATAATTAATGTTCCCTCATCTGAAGAATCTAGCCAATTCAGCTAAATAACTTTGGCCTGATCCTGCAGTTTTAGCTTTGGTTTTAACACAGGAGTTCTTGCAGTCCACAAAGGCACTGGCTAATCTTATACATGGGCTCCCTTTCCTGCCATACAAAGCAAAAACCAGAGAAAAAGAAGCAGAAAAAAGTGGCCCTGGGATTTTTTTTTCTTTCTCTCCTTTGGTCAATGGACCATTTCTGAAACAGTGAGTTCTCAATCTCACCCACAGATCTTCAACAATTGGATGACCTACATCTCTGTGTTGTGGTGGTCTATAGGTGGGCAAGCCCCGGAACTCCCTTGGATGTCATTATTGATAAGCAGTCATTCCCACCAAGGGAATTCTTTCACAGTGGGACTTGTAAGGCACCAGAGTAGGTATCCACACCTGCCTGTAATGGTTTCAATAAAGACACAGATGTGTGGCCATAGGTTTTTTAAAAAATATTATTTTCATATTAAGTATGTGGCTGTAGTCGTGCAGTTCAGAGTTTCTCATAGGCCCTGAACTTGAATAGTTTTCATTTTCCTAGTGGCACCCTTTTACCAAATGTGCTTTCCTTCCTTTTACAAATTTTATGTTTATTTATTTTTTATTATCTTTAAGTACGTATGCAAAGGGGTTTCACATTATTATGTCAATTTATAAGAACTAGGCACCTTGATCAGTTTCACCCCTACAACCATCACTCCACTCCCAATCTAGCCCAACCTCACATATCAAAAACTTCACATATCACATATCAGCTTGACTATTTATGGGTCTGAAAGGAAATGAAGGTAGAAAGATAGTGATTAAAATGATCCTTCAAACATTCAAACATTGGGCAAGATTTATTGCAGTGTTTGATTTTATTTGATTTCTTCTGGTTGCATTTTTTGATATGCCAGGTAACATTCAATAAATTTATTTTAACAGATACATAATAGTGCATGTATATGAAATTCCATATGATATTCCATTGCATGTAGACATTCTGTAATGATCAGATTAGGGTAAAGTATGTTCATCAACACATTAATCATTTTTTTCATAGTGGTGCCATTCAAAGTCTTCTCTCCTAGTTATCTCAACAATGTAGTGCATTATTGTAGTGCAATATTTGGAGTCACCCTCCTGTGTAGTAAAACATCACCAACTATTTTCTCTTATCTCCTCCAATCTCCTCTTCAAAACAAAGAGGATCTGAATGTATTCTCCTAAAGAATCCTCTTCAGGGTAGCTTGAGGTTGACTATCTCAAGGCAATCAGACATCTGGGTGAAGCTCTGATCAGCCTGGTGCCTGTGGCTTGGGGCTGTAATCCTAATTACTAAGGAGGCTGAGATCTGAGGATCTTGATTCAAAGCCAGCCTGGGCAGGAAAGTCTGTCAGTCTCTTATCCCTGATAAACTACACCTTGAGTACAGAAAGGCTCAGGACAGAGCCCAGGCCCTGAGTTCAAGCTTCTGCACTGGCAACAGGAGGAGGCGGGGGAGGGGAGGGGAGGAGAGAAGAAAGAACAAAGAAAAATCCAGACACTTTTCTTTCCTATATTCCTATAGAAAAATCTTCCAGAAATGCCAATATGCAATATCCGATGTATTTCAACACACTCTCCAATCATTATATCCAGGAATGTGAGACTGCTAAATCTATGAAATTCCCTGCCTCTTAGCCGCTACCTTCAGTCTGATTCCAAGGTTTTTCTATGAGCACTAAGAATGAGCAAATGCAGGGAGGGTGACGGAGTCAAGATCCCATCAGTTTCTAGTCTAGTGTAAGGGATGACTCCTGTGTGGAGCCATCTACTTCCTCTGCCATCTTGCTTTCCCCTCCACATCACATGTCACTGTCTCTTGAGAGCCCCAGATAGACCCTTAAATTTCCACTAATGTAAATCATGTGAGTTACTCAGAATAAGTTACATGGTGAATGTATGAAATAATCTACGAATGAGTGAGTGATTATGGTGTTAGTCCTTCAGTATTTTTGGACTATTCTATTTGAGTATTGTATATATATTTAACTTTCCATCCATTTATATATGAATTTCTTGTTATATTTCTGGGTCCTTTTTCCTTTGGTTGATATTTTGGTGTTCACAAAAAATGGATGCTATCACATAAATGGGCTTATCACAATCTATTACGTGATGAGGTGGCTCTTAAAAGTTGTCAACAGAATAGTTTTAGTGCAAAGGAGATACCAGTAAAATAGGAATAGGAAAACTTGATTTTGACTGTTCAAGGGGGAAATCAGTAGAGTTTTTCTCTACAGTAGTTGTTAGTATTTTGTAAAGCACCAGGGTCCCATGATTAGGAAAATCTGAGAGTTCAGACATGACGTTTTATGATATGTATGCCAGCCACTGGAGGAAGTATTACCCATAGAGATGAATAGACTAATAATTACTCATCTTTTCCTCCTTTCCAATATCAGGAACTCAATGTCTCTGAGGGGTTGCATAAGGACTTCAGGGTGTCTGACACTGAGAGAGTCTTAAGCTGATCAGAGCACACCTGTTGTACCTCATTTCCAAGCAAGCTAAATGGAGTTTGGAGAAATGGAATGCAAATGATGACAACTCAGTACCAAAGTAATGTCGGGGTTGGGGGAGGAGTGGATGTAAATTGGGGGCAAAATATGCATTGCTGCAATAAAAATAAAAGCTAATCTTGAAAATGAGATGCAGAAGCAATACAGCTGTTTTAGTCTCAAAAGTTTTATTCCTCCTATTGCTTGGCTGCTCAGTTGAGTTCTTCTTTCTCCCTATCTCAACCTCTAACACCCTAGGGCATGCCTCAGTGTTCAATGGTGTGGGAATTAAAGTAGCTCCCATCTGGCCACTCTCATCTAATGACCTCCTCAGTCTTGGTTTGTACCCATTAGGCTGAGTGAATAGGGTTCTAAGAAAGAAAAGTGGAAATATATTACCCCTGTCAAAGACTTCCTATTTCACTCAGGTAAAGACCAACATTTCAAGTGAACCTACATGGATTGCATGGTTTGGATGTCTCATAAGTCTCCAGACTCTCTCCTGTCTTTTCCCTCATTTCTGCAAGGTATTTTTGATTTGTTAAATGTCTTTGCTCCCTTTCACTTTTGGCCTTTTGTAGAGTGTCCTTTCCTGGCACTGCCCCCACCCCACTCCCAGCCCTTCCTCTCATTTCTATCTATTGTTTGACTTTCATTCTAAGCATGTACCCAAGTAGGATCAGTTTCTTACCTTTTAAATTTTGTAATTTTCCCATTTGGTTTAGGATTGAGTTCTACAGCTATGTACTATGTCTTCTGCCAAATTACCAATTCCTTTAGGGTAGGACTGTATTGAACTGATTCCTAATCACACTTTAGCACCCTGCTGACTGCCTCTGCATAGCAGGTATTCAATAAAGAGCTGGTGCCTAAAGAATGAGTAAAGTAATACAGGCAGCCAACAATGTCACTGGTTTTTTCCTCCTTAGATGACATATTTTAATAATATGGCTGTAGGATTCTAAGGGTTACCTTAGAGATCAGAAGTCAAGAGGCATTGTATCTGCTTAATTCTCTACTACCGAGGAGGAATTTTGGGTCCAGGAAGAACTGAAGTGTAGAACTCCCATTTCCCCTGAGTAGAAAGGACTTGATATTTACTTCTCCGATTCCTGGCAGGAGAAGTAAGTACCTTTCCCAGTCTGCTCCTAAGTCTACTGTGGACTCCCTTTGCCTTCTAAGCATACTTTTATTTCCATTCTCAGTTAGAGTGGATGTGAGGAAGTGAGCTGGTTTGATCTGACAAAGCAGAGCATTGACACCAGGAAAATGATAGATTGAACACAAGAGACTTCAGTGGTCTACCTTATTGTCATGACTTTGTTCTCATGAAGGCTATAGCCCATGAAGATTGAGAAGCTCTATCTTGAAAGGAAGAGACAAAGCTGCCATGTGATCCCTCTGGTTAGGCACCTGAGTGTTTTGGTTTCACCCCCGGGTGAATTGTAATTGAAATTCACTAGCATGTTGTTTGCACTGAGCAACAGTAATGGAGAGTTTTCCATGTGCTGATGCTTTTCTGGTTTTTGGAAATATAAACACACAAAATTATAGAGCAGCCTTTTGTTTTCCTGAAGTATATATCTGTTGTGAAAGAGAGACAATGGAAAAGGTACATGTGTAACATATAAGGTGGAACTATTCTGCCTTCGTGTAAAACAAGACATTGAGGGACAGTGGAGAGAGAGGACATGAGCAGTGCATCAGGAAGTACATCTCCCATATGATGATTAATAGGCAGAGAGCAGAAGGAAGTGGAAGAACATTTCCTAAGGTGAGGAGAGTGAGAGTAAATACTCAATGCAGCAGTGTGCTTGGTATACATGAGAAAGAACCAGGAGACCTGTGCAACTGGGGCTAAGCACCGGAGGAGAAATTATGGAGGAAAAATTGAGGATGGAGGGTAAAGACTGTGAATTTCACTGACAAATTTCCACCCTTTGAAAGCCTTAAAAAGGCGTGATATGATCTGATTTCCATTATAGAAAAAAATGTTATATGAGTATATAGAGTAATAAAGGTAGGAGCAAGAAAAAAATATAAAATGAAACTGCAATAGTCCAGTAAGGGATTAGAAATATGTCTGTATAGAAGCAGGGAGGTTAGAAGAAATGATTGGATTTGGATTATATTTGCAAGGTTGTATTGGATGCAAGGATCTGAGCCAGAGAGAAATCTGGGATGACTCCAAGTTTTGACATTCTACAGTAATGAAATCAGTTGGAACTTAAAAAATAAAAAAAGCATAGTTTACGCTCTCAGACTGTTTCTCAATTGGCTCTGGCTTGCAGCTGTTTGATAGGTGTGATCCTGAAAACCCCACACAAATGTTTCAGGTTTAAATAAATGCAATGGAGCTTTGTAAATTCCAGGGTCTTGATTTAAACCATGAGCCAAAAAGGAAAATCAAGAGAAGCTGCCTCAAAGATTACATTGATGGAAATGGATTGTTTTGCATTTTCAAAACTCAAAATTCTCATCCACTCTTTTTCTCAGGACTCTCTATTAGTTAATGTGTTCAAACAGATCTATAAGTAATAATGGTCTATGAAGACTTATTTTTGTTTAGCTCAAACATGGTTTATACTCACACTAAATCTGATCCCACCATTTAAGCAGTATGTATTTAAGTCTATTCTTTCTTCTTAAATGTCTTAAACTCCTGAAATCCTACTTTATATTTGCTGTAGCATATAATAAAACATTACAGAGAAGTTCAGATGTCTGCCTTGTATTCTTAATTACTATATAAATATAGGGCTAGAGTTCTTTATAAATCCTTCATTACCTAAGTAATGAAATAAATAAATCAAGTAGTTATATAACCATTTCTATGTCACACGGATAGAAAGAGGTAGAGCTCCTACATGACTCCAAGTCCCAGATTTCAGAGATCACAGTATTAAACACTGTTCCTTGCCACCTTGTCTCCTGTCCTAGGGTACCACACAGCTTACAGTGAAATCTATTCTATACATTTTTGATATGTGCTTGGTCCCAAAGTAATTGCTCAAAACATTAGCTACTACTATCACTGCTATTAGATAGACATTAAGTTTCATATCTTTCAAATTGTATACCAGAAAAGTGCTCTACTTTACGGAACAGATTTCTGAAAGTAATGTATACTACTGTTCAAGAATATTTATCTAGCCCAGTAGAATAGATGATCTAAGCTGCTTTACCATTACTGGCAGCGTAGAGTAAGCTAAATTCCCTTACTAGCTCCATGAGTCTTGACCTATGTGCTACTCAAATTCCTATTTATTTAAGCTACTAAGTACTTTGGACTCTTATAATTTTTTTTTTTTGCAAATGATGGAATCTAAGGCTATTTAGTGTTTCAAGGTCAAAAATAGATTCCAGTGGTTTGAATTAACTATGTAAATAATAGAAATACTTCCAGGTTACATTTAAATCTTGATAAAGTCAAAATATAAAGTCTAAGGCCATGATCATCAAGTTAATTATTTTTCACAGCTAAGAAGAAACAACTATAAAATTCCATGAAAATTTGGTTTGCTGGCATTTAGATAAAAATGAACTCCACCTCAACCAACCCTTTAAATCATATCCTAATAGCTAAATTAAGTACCCTTATGAAGAAACATCCAGAAAAGTAAAAACAATTAATTATACTGTCGATATTTATGGGAAAGGAGGAGAATCACCACTTAGCTCTTGTTCTATGGTAGGTGTTATAGTGACTTTCGTATATAATCTCTTTTCATTTTTAAGTAAGTAGTCAGAGTTTTGAAGATGAGAAATCGGAGGCTCAGGGAAATCAAAAGCAGTATGGCCAAAGTCACCAACCTGTGAGTCAGTGACAGACAGAATTCAGATGCTCTGACTTGTTATTTCCACTATTCCATATGATCTTCTCTGTCTGTATATGTGGTTCATATTTATATTTAGTCATGTGATGCATTCTTCTTTTAAGTTTATTTTATTTTTATTTTTTATGTGTTGCATTCTTGACTAGCTCATCTTCAGCACAAGAAAACCATAAGACATCAGAAAGAGGATATCCTTTAGCCTACTTCTCTGAGATCTAAAGGAAGAGTGCGGTGATACCTGATGAGTTAGAAATTAGAGCCTGGGCTATAATAGTGGAGCTGTCAGATAAGACATTAGAATTTTACATTCAGTGTTGCTGCTTGTTGATATTTGACCTTTTGTTGTACTAATGTATAATTTCACTTTATCATCCTCTGGAGGTTGCTATTCTCGAATTGCATAAGTGTGGGATTTTGTATTTTCTGTTTTCCACAACTGTCCAAAACATGTACATATTATCCAGCTAGCTTGGAAAAACCATAATGTCATACCATCTTAGATTGGTAAGGCCATAATCCTTTAAAACAGAAATAAAAATTGCATGCTTTTAAAAATGATGTGATTTAAGAATGAAAAAAAACACAAGGTTTTAATTGCCTAGGAACAACCTCTTCAATGCTCACATGTTCAATTTTGCTAGCTGGATGGACTTTTTATACCATGAAGCCCTCTAGCCAGCCTGAAGCCATGTTTCCAGAGGGATGGTGTGTGGGACGTTGCTTTTTTGAATTAAAATCAACTTTCAGATTACCTTGACTCCATTACATTTAGAAGGAGGTAGAGTCCAACTTCCTGAAGCCCTGTAGCCAGCCTGAGGCTTAGTGACTATGTCCTTTCAACCCTTACCTTAATATGTAATACTGAGTCCATTGGGCCCTGTGACTGGGATTTCTTTGATGGTATGATGATATATTCCCGTGATGGTATGGATGAACCGTCACTTTAATCCTCTGACCCTCAGAGTTTGCACTTGACATATTATTTTGGTCTTGACCATCTTCATTAGTCTAATTCACAGACCTCTCTGAATTTCAGATTCTAAAGCAACAGAAGACCTAAACCATTGTTTTGATCTAGAATGCATTTGTAGGTGAATGAAGAATTTGGCAGTTATAGGAGACTATGTTATGTACAATATCCCAATATTCTTTTTTTTTTTTTGGCCAGTCCTGGGCCTTGGACTCAGGGCCTGAGCACCATCCCTGGCTTCTTCCTGCTCAAGGCTAGCACTCTGCCACCTGAGCCACAGCGCCCCTTCTGGCCATTTTCCATATATGTGGTGCTGGGGAATCAAACCGAGAGCTTCATGTGTAGGAGGCAAGCACTCTTGCCACTAGGCCATATTCCCAGCCCCATTATATCCCAATATTCTTATGCCATATTCTAACATGTACCTGAAGCTTGAGATTTAGCTAGTCACAGAGCTGTTACAGACCATAAAGTGAACATCTATATGGAGCCCATCATTCTTTGTTATAATCCCATGACCTTGGCCTATGACTGGCCCAATATTTAAAGGACAAATTTGAATAGCTCTTAACCAGATTCACTATGTGGGAGCCAAAGAAAGAATACAGACCAATGCTATTAAATAGAAAAGTCTACACTTTAGTAAATAATGCTGTTTTTAACTGAGATAATTTGTTTATATGACCTCAGAGTCTCCAGATATTGTTTTCATGTTTGCTTCTTTCATGTTTACTTTTCTTTCATTAGTGTTGCAAAAAGCCAAGCACTATGAATGGCCACAGTGCCATGGGGTATTGGGTGTGTAGCATGTTTTAGCACACTATCCTCTAGTCTCCAAATAACTTTGTCTTTCAAAACCACTTCTATATGTATATAGGAGTATGTGTATTCAATACGTACATGCATTCCTTGATCTAAAGAACAGATTTTTTTTCTCAGTCATATATAAAACACATCATGAACAACATTGGGGGAAATTTTTGATGTTTTAGTTGTCATTTAGTACAAAAACCTAATAAAACTCTGTAATACAAAGAGAAATATTCGAAATTACTCTACTACTACTTCCAACCAGATTGCTCCCCTTGGCTGCTTTTATTTAGACAGGGTGTGAATGTCACACACCCAAGGTGCCTGGGAATTGAGTCAATATTTTTCTATATTGCCAGTTGCTACCAAAATATAGTTAGTTGCACAAACTTGACAAGTTGCTATCTTTCATGCTAAAACAAAAGAGGCCTCATGACTTGTATTTGGAACTTTTCCCTGGAAGTTTGGAGAACATACATGCCTTTCCAAATCTGAAAATAGTCCCAAGAGGATGGCTTCTTCCATGGATTATACGTTCAGGGTTGTGGGGGATTCAAGATACCTCAGATTCAATACCTTCCCTTATATTTTTCTCTATTCTTTTCTTAATGAAACATTTTGAAATTTTGAAATTACAGGTTCTGTGATTGTGAAGCCTGTGATGTATAGATGGAACTGCATCAGAGGTTGCTTCCAGGAGAAAAGAAGCTGCGGATTTATTTTTTTTTTTTTGAAATGTCATGACAGTTTTTACATAGAGGCTGGAGACATGGAAGGTGTTAATGACAACAAGGCAATACAGTTTCTTATGGATCAGTAGTTTCACAACTAAAAATAGGCTGTGATTTGACCTATCCTCATGCAACACTCAGCTAAAGAGGCTGTTTTGATCACCACAATCAAGTATCTAAAAAGTCAAGTCCTTTTAAGTAGGTGCTTTCAAGTATCTCTGTTACAGGGAGCTTTTTTTTAAAAAAAGAAAGCAAATTTGCAATTTACATCTAAACTAGGACACTTTTCATGAGCCTGTTCTGTAAACAAGGCACAAGGCAGATCTGCTTGTTGCCAGCAGGGGAGAGCTAACACTTTCATACCTGTCTCTCAAAAGGCTCAGGAGCCCACCACCCCTCCGTGCTCGCTGGGGAGGGCAAATCATCCTCACCCAGGCAAAATTCAGAGTGGGAAGACCCAAATCCAAGTGCTGAAATAATGGAGACAGACAAGGATGAGGCCCACGCCACATTGTTGCAGAGAACATTGGAAACATAGGCAGGAATAAAGCATAACATAAGGTTCACACTGCCATGCAAGGCCAGAAGGTATTTACTGACTGGAGAGTTCATGTATTGGAAGACAGAAGGATAAGGGAGATGTGACTTAGGCAAAGAAAATAGAATATTGGTTGTCTATGCTAATATCTCTACCTGATGGAGCCCAAATGGAGCTTGTGCTGTTTTTCTGCCCTTAAATTTTGCCTTAAGGACTATCTTCCCCCGTCCATTTACTTCATAGACTTCTGTCTAACTTCTGCTGTTTCTCCCTATGGTCCTGTCACCAGAAATCTTTCAAATTGGCCTTCAATACATTATAGGTTTCAATATCGTGTATTTTTACAAATACTGGCCATATCATGGCCCATTATTTCTTGTGCTTGTTTTGAGTGGAGAAAAGAATGATCTAATATCCAACAAATTCTCTGCTTGCCTTTTCCTTGGAATTTTGAGGGTAACAATTGCCTTTCTCAAAATGAAAACAATTCAACCTTTGTCCCAGTTGCTTAACTAGAGTTTTGGTAGAAGGACTTTGGCTCAAATACCATTTATAAATGGCTACTTCAGAACTATGAGGAGTTTCTCGTGATCAAAAAGTACTAATGACATTTGCACAAGTGATTTTCTGGCCCCAAAGAGTCCAAATATAAATCCATAAGGAAAGCATAGAAGCTAATATTTCTTCAGCCTATCTTGCAGAACTTTTAAAGTGAAATGACAATTTCTATTATGAGTTTTCCCAGAAGGTAGAAGGAAGTTAAGTGAGGTTTTCATTTTCACACAGTTGCTTTTAATTTCCTCCCCATTTCTTCTACAGTAACCTTCAAAAGGGGGAACACTTTGTTTTGATCACAGGAACTGAACATTTTTGCAGAAACATCGTGTGCCAGTAGCTACTATTGATTATATACCATTAGGTGTCCTTATTCATAATTATGTCTTTGATCATAATTTCAAAGGAGGTGATCTCTGATTTTGTTTTTTATTTACTTTATTTAATTTGTTAATTTACTAAGTAGTACAGAGAAATTTTAATTGGACAGATTCTTCTGCATTTTGATGGGTGGAAGATTAAAGTATTTATGAAGAAACATGGTTCCTTGACAATGAGATTTTTCAATCACCTTCTATTCCTATTTTAGGCTGGTAAATTCTTTGTGTTGGGGAGATGACCTGTACATTGTCCAATGTTTAGTGACATCACTCGTTTGTACTGAGTAGATGCCAACAACATTTTTACTCAGAATTGCTATGAGTAAAAATGATTCAGACATTTTCAACAAACCCCCAAGGAGACAAAAGCAATTGCGGTCTGAGAAGTATTTCTCTACAAGCTTTAAATTAAATAAATACATAACCCAAGGTCCCATATTCTCATTGGTTAATTTGTGACATACATTATTTGACTTGAACAAAGTGATCAGATAACATGTGGTTTGTTTTCTAGTTAAAATGATGTATGATGTTATTGTTATTCAACACTCAGCATTTGCTGTCCTGCAATATGATGGAAATCTCCTGTTACAAAGTTATTTCCCTATGATCTCTAATAATGTAAACTAGCGTGTCACCTTTCTTTTTTTAAAGCCTTTAGTATTCTGTAAGTACATTTAGGAAAGAAAACTAAACTGTTCTTCAAATGGCAATATCTAACTAGGATTGTCTCATTGATGCATTTTTAACTAGGGCAGATAGATGATGAAGGAGAGCAGGAACAGGTGGATAGGTAATAATGCACTGAAAAGATGTGTATATAGAAGAGGTAGGAAGATGATTAAGTCTATTCTATTGACTTCCATCACAAGTTTGAGGCTACTTATAAAGTAAGATCCCAAAGCAGAAATGGTACATGCTTACTAAATGTATATTAATTGAGAGTAAAATTTGGTTTATAATTCTTTAGCTTGGTCTCGACTCAATCTGTCTTTGTGGACTTAATCTATTCATCTTTTTCAAGAACAATGTCCATGCAGTTAGTAGCTTTCTTCTCAGCTTTCCTACTATTCACTAAATGAGGAATTTCCCATCTCACTGTCTGATGATCTCTTCTATTATTATTAGTGGCAACATTATAAGTAAGTGCATAGGAGCCAAGAAATATATGCTGTCGATTTAGGAAGTCAGGCTTGTCCACATCCAGGTCAGGATGCAAAGGGGAGTGAATGCATCTCTAGGATCCCCTGTGTAAAACCAAAGGCTCTCCTCCTGTGCAGGATGGTTGCATGTGTATGGAGATGAGTGTATTTGAGTAAACCAAGGGCTAGATACTGCTCCCCAGTGTATCAGATGTGGAATACAGAAAACCAAAGGCCTTACTGCTTGCTCAAAATGTGGCCCTGAGGCACTAAGCATAAGCCTTAACTTCAAAGTGGTCAACAATTCAGAATCTCAGTTCCTACTCATCCCATTCTAAGGGTGTGTGTGTGTGTGTGTGTGTGTGTGCGCGCGCGTGCACACACACACATTGGTTTTGGAGCTGGAACTCAGGATCTGTGTGCTGTCCATGGATATTTTTTGTTCTTGTTTTTGTTTTTCAAGGCTAAGGCTCTACCGCGTGAGCCACAGCTATGATTCTGGCTTTCTAAATTTTTAAGTACTTAATTATAAAAAAAGAGTTTCATGGACTGCTCAGTCTAGCTTTTAGTGTACATATCAGTCTTCTGAGTAATTACAATTACAGGTATGAGCCACCAGCACCCAGCTTCCATTCAAAGTTTCAATATAATTCCTATCTGCTTCCTATGACAATAAAACTTTTGAAGACCTGGAATAAGTGATATTTTCCGGAACATATTCCTATGTGATGCTGGTTGTGAGCAAACATTTACAATAGGCCCTTAGTATCCCTTAATGTTTGATTCCAAGGAGACCACCATTGAAGACTATAAAGTCTCAGGACACATAGACTTCAGTACTTTACTGTTGCTGTTGCTTCACTTTTTTTCTCTAATGCTCCCCAATTTCCACTAAAGACATGCCACTTTTCAACCTAAAATATTTACTTTAAAATTAAAGGCATTTAGCTTGCTTTGGAGCCACAATTTACTTCTTGGGAGGAATATTTTTACAAAAATTAAGATCAGGAAAGCACTCAGCAGATCATATAGTGTAAACATGTGTGATTTTATATGTGAGACTGACAACCTTTCTGGATCAACTGAGCTTTGTAATAGGGAGCAGAATTGAAAATTTTATTTCAGAAATTTCTTTAGACTTTGATTTTTTTTAATTTTTCACTTTGCTAGCTCAAAACCATATATAATAAACGTGCTTATTGTGTTTTAAGGAGTTCCTCCATAGATAGCCAGTTATTAGAAGTCCTCAATGCACATGAATAGTGAAAAAATATATAATTTTGGAAACCCCAAATTACATCAGGCAGTCACAATCCAAAAAGTGATCTTCATTCATTCCATCCACCTGTACTGGAAGCAAAATTCTGTTTGGATTTGCCCTCCACTAAAATTTATTCATCCAAAATCCATATATTCCCTTTTCCTTCCCTAGTTCCAATACACACACATACAGTATCCAGGGCACTAAAATCAGTTACAGTGATATCAGGGGTAAAACCACAGGAAACACAAAAGAAAAAAGGCATAATTTCACATGGCACGTTGAAAATAACAGCAACAATGGAAAGGGAATACCAAAATCAAGAGACAAAGGATAAAAAGACAAACCAATGAAACAGCAATACTTACATAACTATATGGTGTAAACCAACTGTACAACTCATGGAGGGAAGGAAGTGGGGAGGGGGAGGCGGGGGGGGGGCAGAAATGAGGGAGGAGGTAACAAGTTGGATAAGAAATGTGCTCACTGCCTTATGCATGAAACTGTAACTCCTCTCTACATCACTTTGACAATAAAAAATGAAAAATAATCCATATATTTCCCTTCCAGGATATGTCACTACATCCTATCATGAAGACATTTTGGCTTTTTATGGTTCCCTCACATATTTCTTATTCCTCCATTTCAAGAATTACCCTGGAATAAGAAGAACCTGATTGAAAACTTATAGATGCCCTTATTTACCTAAAGGGTACAAGTGGGGTGAGGGATAAGCCTTCCCTGACCACTTCAGGCCTCTGTTCCAGCTGGGAAATACTATCTCCTAGCCTGATCAAGTGCAGTTCTCTGTTTCTGCCTTTTGCTACTGCTGCTAGGGGAACATGTGCTTTTTAAAAAAGTCATTGTACTTTTAGGTAATAAAATATTCACTGGAATTGTATGAGTAAATACAATGCAGTAGGAGTAGCCAGTGAGAACAATAATGATGCTGGATCTATCATGTAATAACAAGCTAGGAGGCTCCCAAGTCTAAATAATTTCTTGACTATTTTAGGGCTCTTTGCCAGCTGCATTGCCTGTAGCCAGGGTATCTGATTATACACCATGATATAGCCTGCCAAAAAAGAGAGTCAAGAAAAATTTATCAGCAACTTATTTTCTTTTCATTCCCACTGCCACATTTTGATGTTAAGGTATTTTCAAATAAGGTGAAGGTTTTGTGAAGAAATGAGGCATTGTGTGCAGGTGTATGTGCTTGACAAAAACATGGAGTGTTTCTGGGGAATTTTTATATTTTCCTATTTCTGATTTTCATGTTATTCAAAATTATTGTCATCTGAATAGACTTTGTCCTTGGAATAGCTCAGTGAGGAAGCTAAGGCAATTGCTTCACCAAAATCTGCCACATGACCATTAGCTTATAAACATTATTTTAGAGTTGATACGTCCGTACTTCTCATTCTAACTTTCTTAATTTGCATATTTTTTCTGAACCTATGATATCTATCAGTGAGCAAAACAGAGGTCTCCACTCCTGAGAAGCATAATTCTAGTTATATAATTAGAATTCTAATTCATTATAAATTCTAATTGTGATTTTTTTAAGTTGTGAAGGTTATGTAAAGAAGAGTTACACAAATCAGATGAGCACATTTATTTTTGAATAGTGTCATCTCCTCCCTCATTTTATCCCAGATTTCTCTCTGAACCCCCCTCCTCAAGTTGTATAGTTTTTTTCCCCAACATAGAGTCTAGTAAGTATTGTTGAATTAGTTTACCTTTTGTCTCACCATTTCTGTGATTCCCCTTCCCCTCCCCAAATCACATAAACTCACATATAAAACAAAGGGTACAGAAATCAGAGGGAACAAAAAAGCAGAGAAGACGAAGAAAAAAGAACTACAAAGAGTACAAGAAAAAAAGTCCTCTTGTTTCCATTACTTGGAGTTCATTTCCATAAGCATCATTTTATATAGCCATATGCATATTAATCATGGAGCCGTTGTAATCCTCTCCTAAGTATATCCTCCTTTGTGTTCACTGTGCAAATGTCTAGAGTACTGTTTAATGAATCATGTGTATTCATGTGAATCATTTCATAGTAGATGAAAAGTGAAGAAGAAAAGGAAAAAGTAAAACTGAGTCACAATTTTGATGAAGGTTGTTAGAAGAGACCATGTTAGATAAGTCAAAAGAAAATTAAACAAGTAATGTTGGTGTTTCTTGTTGGTATAATGCATCTACTGTGTTTCCATGTCACCTGATCATTGGTTATAGCATAATATTCCTAAAGGTATGTGATTATTTTAGAAACATTGTTCAGTGTTCAGACTGAGTAAAGGTCATTGGCCTGTACAATTAATGACTATGTGAACTAAGAGAAAGACATGTTTTCCTTCTTTCACTGAGTCTTGGTAAATAGGAGATTACAGTACCTTCTTAGGAAATGTTCTATTTTTTAAAGAAAGCCGCAAAATTAACAAGTGGAAAAAAGGATATTTCTGTCAATGCTGAATGATGGCCATCATGAGCAGTTTGGCATTCCTTCCAAGATAACTATGTGCATTCACACACAAGCTAGCAAAGTATGTCTGCTTGTTAACACAAAAAACATTTATTCTATAACAATGTTGATTTCTATGCTTAGTATTGAAAAAGGGTGGAGAGGGAACACAAAACTTTATGAGGGAAATCTGATGTTTAATTGAGCAGCAAAAATGTGGCATTGGGGAATTTGTGATCTTAATGGAACAAAAGCATATCTTACCTCCTTCCCTTAGTGGGGTCCATTATCTTGTGACATCAAATTTTACCATATAATCTCAAATTCCTTAAGTATGTGCAAAGAACAAGCTATATGATAAATAGCTCTCAATTTCAATGGCTTAAGAGAGTATACATCATGTATATTCCTTTATAATATCCCATGGGCTTTGAAGGTTTCCAAGGAAACATACAAGTTCTCCTCATAGGACTTGAATTTGTACAGTGGCCACTGTCTGAAACAATCAGTGTGTGAGAGTGAGCAGCATATAAATGGTACCACACTTACAATAGCTTCTAAACCTCCATTTGGGGATTGGACATATTTCCTAATGCTCTATTGACTAAAGAAGGTATGCCTGCCTCTCCCAAATCACACAGAACTATGCTCAAGTACTTGCGGATACAAAATCCCACCTGGTGAGTAGACAGAGAAAGAGCAAGAATATTTCAGAACCAAGTAGGAGTCAATATAGCAGGTAAAACTTGATATTTCTGTATCTCATGAGACTTTAAAAACCTTTGAGAAATTACTTCTTGGTATTTGATGAAGTGCTCTTTCGTCTGCCCATACTAGAAATTTAATTCCTCTTATAGACTTCTTCATTTTTCAAGCAGAAGGGTGGGACCAATTTATGCAAATATTGAAGCTGAAGAGACAAAGTTGAAGGTCAACTTGGGAGGAATATATTTAGTTTTGTTGACAGTTCACACCACATGCATTAGTGATGATGTTGCTTTCTTTGTTCAGAAGCTCATGTTGGGTTGCAAAACTGAGTAGCCTTATCTTACAAAGATTGAATTGTAAAATGTACAACCCATTTTCCATTGGCCTTAAAAGTATTCAGAAACTTCAAGATACTAAGATCCTATTCAAAGCTATTATTGAAGATAGGAATAAATTATTCAAGATATATATCTATATCTATCTATCTATATCTATCTATCTCTATATAAAGATCTATGACTTGGAGGAAGGGATTGTGAGAGTAGAAAGATCTGACAAATAATACATATTAAATAAGCAATTGATTTCTTAAAAAAATAGAGATAGAACTAGGAATGACCAATAAGTGTCCAAGGTAACACAAGAAGAGTTGAGTCCAAGTACCAGGTAAAATAGGAGAGGTCAGTCATATCTCAAAGTTCTGATTCAGAACTTTGTTAATAGCACTCAGTAAACAGCACTCAGAATTTTTTTTAAAAAATAAAAGGCCCACTGAGTTTTGTAACTAGGGCTGAAAATGGAGAGCAGAACTCACAGGGTGAAGATGGTATGTCAGACAGAAATAATCCAAGATATGGTATTATTTTAATGAAGCCTGCTTACTTCATTTTGACTCGAGTGTAGAATGGATTTTCTGGGAGAAACTAAGTTTGTATTTAATTTTAAGACTTTAGGAAAGTTCCAGGAATGTACATTTTTAGAACAATTGTGCAAAGACAATAATAACTAGTTTATATACTTGGACTGGTAAACCAAGTGAACTTCTTTGTTTACCTGTAAGAAAAATCTCCATAGGGTAAAATAGGTGAAATATCTCCATTGTGGAGTTTTTATTTATTTTTCTTTTCTTTCTATCTTTTTTTTTTTTTGATACTGGAGTTTGAATTCAAGGCCTTGTGCTTGTTAGGCAGGTGCTCTACCATGTAAGCCACTCCACCAGCCTTAGTTGTGCTAGTTATTTCAAGGCAATGTGTCACTTTATGACTGGTTTGGGACAGTGATTGTTCAGTTTGTTCTTCCCCATATTTCTGAGAAATGTGGCTGCCAGTATTCTGGCTTGAACTTAGAGCCTCCAGCTCTCATACGTCGTGTGTGCAAGTTTATAGCTGATAGTCTACCAGTTGAGCCACAACACTAGTCTTGCATTTTACTTGTTAACAGGGGACTTCAGACTTTTTTGCCCAGGCTGTCTTCAAACTTTGTCCTCCAGATCTCAACATCCTAAGTAGCTGGCATGAGACAGAGGCACTCAGCCAGGCTGATTTGGCAAGGTGTTTGACCTCTTTGTGCTTCAGTTTCTGTCCTGCAATGTAGAGATCATAATAGCAATGGCTTCCTAGGGTTTGACGAGGAGTAACTGATGAAAATCATGTCAATGTGTAGAACAATTTTTGGCATAGCATATGTGCTCTGTATTGCTATTGTCATCATCATTATAATTTTTTGTTATTACATGTTCTTGCATTCTTGTGGTTGTTATTCTAGAATCTGTCGCCTGGGATTACAATTCTCTAAATTATATCTATAGCCAGAGAAGGAAGCAAGGCCAGCCAAGAATGAATGCTGTTGCTGACTGAGAACAAAAAAGACACCAGCCCTGCAGTCAGGCTCCCAGGAGGGAGATAGCATTAGCCCTCTCCTCTATGTTTCTGTATCCAGAGGTCAGAGGACTGACCATCAGAGGTCAACCAGTGACCTGCAGAAGTTTCTATGTCCTTGTTACAGGACCTCATAGATGACAATAATCACCTGTTTCATTCAGTATTAAGCAAATAATTAGACTCATAGGTTTTCCTGTGAGTCAACCTTAGCTGTTTTTTTTTTTTTCATTTACTTATTAGCCCACAGTCCCAAATTTCAGTCTTTCTGGTAATCTGCTGATAGCTTTCTTTTTTAGACAATACAGAGATGAGGTCAATGGCCATTAATGCATCTATCTCTCAGAGCTCCCAATTAATCGATGTGTTCTTGGTCAGGGTAGGCCAGAGGACATAGGCAGTAATTTTAGTGAGTTATTTTATTGCTCAGACACCTAGACCTTACAGAGAGCCTCTTTCAGGACTGTAGGACTGTAGCGTAAATACTAAACACTGCAAACCAACTGAGAGCCACTTAGCGAATTCTCTTATCCTGCACCATCTCAACAGTTTTCTTCTCTCCATTGTCTTGCTTTTCCATCTTAAAATTAACATCTGTCCGCTTCTGTGACAAAGGAGCTCATATGCTGTGCAAGGGTAATCAGTGGGGTGATGAAATGTAAGGCCATGGATTTCTTTTTTCTCTTTGTTTCCTTTCTGTTAAGTAGAGATTCTGACACTTTCCCTTCCTCTGGAAGACAAGAGAAGAATTTAATGAGACTAAATCATTAAACCTCTCCTTCTTCCAAACACAGCTGTGAGTAGTTTCAGAAAGTGTCCAAAACAAGGATTTGAATCATCTTTGCCATCCCCTGGGGCTTCTTTAGTCTCCAGATATCTTAGAAGGAACAGAATGACCCTCAGCTCTGATGGGAATGATAGTGTCCGCATCTCTTTCTCCCTAGTACATCCTAATATGCACAGCTGGCTGCTGTGAGGACGGTGACACTGAGGGAATGAAGCACAGCCTTGTATTTCTCACTATTTTCAGATCTTCCTTTGGGATCTGATGTGGCTTTAAAAATGAATTTGTAGCCCTGAAGTATTTACATTGTGGTGGAGTAAATGTAGCTTTCTTTGCAAGCCAACTTCACTTAACCATGCCTTGGGCCTGGGTGAACACACCATGGATGTTCTTTCGTGATGACTCTGGGAAATGTTACCTCCTTTTCTAAGATTGCAAGACAATAATGGGGGTTGAGCAAGTGTCTTCTTTACCACAGTTGAGATGGCAGGCCTTAGAATGCAGAACAGGGTTTAATTTTCAACACATAATAGGATTCGCTCAAGCTGCCAAAGTGAGGAAATTAATTTTCAGGATGCCATTCATTTCTTTTCTCTATCAACCAACCAACATTTATTGAGCACCATCAATGAGCTGAGCATCAAAATGGAATCAATATACATAAGATACAACCCCTGCTTTTAACCTTTCCCCATTACTTGGGGTGACAAAGCTAACAGTGTGGGCTAAGGGAATAAACATGTGACTGGGAATCAGGTTACCTGAAGTCTTGTTACACTTGGTTGAGTAGAATAATGTGGGGTCAAGAGAGGATACTTCAGAATTGGACATCCAGAGCTGTACAACCCTGGAAAATCCTAAACCTCATGTTTTGTTTTTTTTTTCTCTCTCATCTGTAAATGTGAAGTTAATAGTGGTACTCTACCCAAAGGATTATTGATGATGGCAGGGATGACACTGATCAAACTTCACAGTATTTATAAACTGATACATTGAATGGAAACCCTTTATACAACTACCTAAATATAATTTATAAAGATAAAATAGTTATTGAGAATTAAAAGTGAAAGTTTATCTTGCGTTATACATATATATATACACACACACATCCATATGATGTTTTAAATATAAGATATTAATAGTGTAATATTCCAGGACAGTGTACTTTCCAGTAATCCACAGACCTTCTGAGCCCCAGTTTGCCATTGAAGAAACCCTTCAAATGGATCAGGCACAGTGTCTCTAAATTTTGTGACTGCAAGCTATCCATTCCAATGAGAACACATTTTAGGGTGAAGAGAAATAAGAATGAGAACATTCACAGGCAGAATTATGGAAGTATCAATTAATCCATAAATAACTATTAAACTTTTCTTATAAGAAAAGGAGAATGAAAGTTATTTCACATTTATAAATATTGAAAGAGAAGTGCAAATGGCAGAATGAGAATGCCATGAAAGTGAAAGAGCTGATCCTACCAAGAACAGACTGCCATTGAGGAAAGGTAAGATAAAAGGGCTATTTTTCTTCCTAATAACCTTAGCCCAGTGATTCTAAACATCAGCACTGTGACATTAAATGCCAGATGATTTTTCATTGTAAAGATTGTCATGTCACTTGTGGGATGTTGGTATAGTCTATCGATGAATGTGATAATATTTGGAATTGGGGCCTTTGGGAGGTGATAAGGTTTAGATTATGTTACGTGAGTGGGACCTTAAGACAGGGTTTAAGTCATAAAACAATAAAACACCAGGGAACTTTTCTTTGTCATATGAGGACATTACATAAAATTGGTTGTAGGAACCAAAAAGAATACTTCCATCATGACCTAAACATGCCAAAATCCCGATCTCATATTTTTAGTCTCTAGAGTGGTGAAAATCAAATAATTTTCTGTGTCTTATACCACTCACACCTCAGTGTTATGTTGTGATAGCCCAAGTAGATCAAGACAGGTTTTCAATAGCATCCTGGCCTATAGTCACCAGTATCAGTAGTCTCTTCCCATAAGGACAACCAAAAGAAAATCCAGACATTTCTAATTTGCATCCCCTGGGTATCAGGTTATCCCTGGCTGAGAACGATGCTTAAGCTTGACCCATCCTCACTTGGATCAGGATCTAAAGGTCAGGAAAATACTGCATCTCTCTAAAGTTAGTCTTACAGCTATAGGCATATCCGTAGAGTCATTCTTAAACCTTATTTTAGGAAAAAATTCCTTGGGAGAAGAAGATAAAGTATAGATTTTCCATTTACTGAAAATTTGATGCAGTGCATCTGGCTCAGATGTTAAGAATCTGATTAGAATGAAATCCCATATGAGTGGGATTCGCTCTCGGTCAAGAGACCCCACTTTGGAAAACACTGAATAATTCCTATAGTCTGGGTCAGTGTTGACTTTGTTAGCATAATGGACAAATTACATCATGAGGAGGAATTAATTGTGAATTGAAACTTTTACTTTTTTATCTACTGTGAATTACATATAAAAGCCAGGGTCACTGAATTCTAGGGCCCTGTGCCGTCTGTACCCTCAGCTGTGTCCTTGATAGGAAGTCAAACACATGGGAGTCAGTTTTAGTCAAGTCTGTAAGGAGAAAATGATGCTTCAAAAAAGTGCTTAAAGTTATGTCTGCACAAGCAAAGAGAAATGAGAACTGAATACTTTCATGGCCTGCTGTAGGAAATAAAATGACACGGTTAAATTTCCTTTGTATTTTGAGGGGAAAAATAAATTATTCAGTGTATGCATTAGGTTATGGATTTTATCTTTTCTTCTTGCAAATCTGTGATGCCAGGAATAAAACAAAGACATTGATCACAGAAGCAATAGTATTTAAGCCAACATGTTATAATCCGTGATCTGCAGTGCACTGTTTTGTAAGACATTGGCAGATATTCCATGGAAAACTCTGGATTAAGCCACATTAAGCAAATGAGGTTCACAACTGTAGGCATTTTCTAGGTTTTTATTTTCATAGGCATTGTAAATCATGTGAAGTACAGTGTGCACATATTCTAATAGTTTCCAGAACAATCTTCTCTCCCCCCCCCCTTTAAAAAAAAATAATCATCTTTACTTTAACATCTTGGAAAACTAGTATCATGGCCCATGGTTTGGGTGGACACTAGGCCTTGTATGTTGGGGATGGCCAGAGAATATATCCCAGAGGAGAAAGTTATATTGAAGGTAAGCCTGCTACACTTTAGCTCAGGAAACAAATGTGCATTTGATATTTCTTGTCAAGGAATTCTCTGGAGTTACTTGCCTTAACCATCCAATTTCACCTCTTTTCTTTCCTTTAATTTTTTTCCTCAAACTCCTATTAAAAACATAGGATGTCATGTCTATTGTTTGCAAACTCAACATAAGGTATATGTTTTGGTTGTTTCTTTGTATCTGCAGGTTTCTAGGGAAGAGTCTTAAAAGATATTCAGAGGTGTCCTTTGTAAGCAATGTCTTCTAAGGACACTTGGTGGCAGATCTGAATTAGTCCATGGTTTATGGTGATTAAAATTTGATATAGTAACAGGCAAATCAATAGAATTACAGGGCAAGATGATAATTTGCAGCAAAGAAGTTTGAGAATAGTATTTTGATTTCTATTTTATAGTCTCTATTTGTCTTACCTGAATCTTCATTAATAGCCATTAGGCCATTAAAGTGTCAATGTTTTTTATTTAATAAGGAAACTATTTTTCCCATTCCATTTTAGAAGAACTGTTTAACTTTTTCTAGAAATATTTTCATATTGTTCTTTGGTGGTCTTTTCATTCCTATGCTGTTTGTTGCCACTGTGAGATGAGGCTGGGCTTGAGACACTGCTTTCTGGCTAGCATTCATGCCTTATGGCTTCTGCTTCCATGTTCTCATATAACCAGAGCATCTATAGAGGGACTTCTTCACATCTCTGCTCCAGGACCTTACAGTTCATACACAGCGCAAACCTTTCATTTAGAACTCTTACTCTCTTAGAACAGGCAATAAACCTAATCATTTCAGTGAAATATTTGCAGCATTAAGGCAAGGAGAAAATGTTTGGGATCTTATTTGAGGAAAAAAAGAAAATCTAGCCCAAATCAAAAGTTTTTACAATTTAAATTTGAGAATTATACACTCCTTCAGGCTGATATTTTGGATCTTATTTTTCCCTAAAGAATTAATCAGTAAGCAGTGGGACTGGTTTCTCAATCCAAAATTTAATTTTAAAGGGAAGAAAAAGAATTTCGACATACATTTAAATTAACAAGAAAGCTGATTAAGTTTAAGATAAGCTTGAAGAGAATGGCAAAATATAAACCAAATTTAAAGAATGAGAATGTGAAAGTAATTATATATCAAAGAATATTCAGTACCTGACTAATTATAACAATATTTAAACTGTATTTGCTATTTTTCAGGTTTCGAGAACTAAATGAAAAACATGTCTACAAAACTATCATGTATTATAAATACTTATATTATCAAGATATGGATGAAGTATGTGAATCTTAGCTGAAGCTTAACTGAATCATAACTTATGTACCTAGAATAATAATGCAACCAATAATTCATGTTGCAACCAGAATTATACAGTTAGGTTTAAGTCCAGATACAGTTAGGTTTAACTCAATTTTAACCTCTGTAATATATTGTGGGTCAGTGTAGCCATTCCTATATTCAATCAATGAATAGTCATTTGTCCACTTATTTGACCAACATTGTACTAGTGGCTGTAAACTTTGATGAGTAAAACAGACATGCACACTCTTTCCTTCAGATGCACTTAAAGACATATGGCTGCATTCCAGTCAGCTATATGCCCAATGACTTTAAACCCAATGGTTTATGAAATCCCATCTGTCTCCCAAATCACTAAGGTCCCACAGGGCTGAATGCCAAAATGGGTGAGGTCCTCTGGGTAGCTCTCATCATTCTGACATCTCAGGCAAAACAGACACATATTATGAGTCTCATGCCATATTCCCAAATTCTGGCTAGCATCCTGACAAATGGAAAGAGAGTATAGAAAAGCAGAAGTATAATGGGAAAAGAAGAGATGCTATTGGGATTCTGGATTCTACTTGCAGGGTGACTGGGGAGAAAAAAAATAGACAAAAATTCTAGCAAATCATCAAGTATTGAAATTGTCAAATGTGATCAGAGCAAATCTGAGTGGACATAGACAAGGTCTGGATTTATTTGTGGATATTAGAGTTAATCAAGCCTTGGCTATATGGTATCCTTGGAACATAATAAAAATTCACCTTTTAGGTAGAGCAAGTCTGTCTCAAGATGGAAGGAATGAGGCATGAGCCTTAGAGATGGGATAGTAAGAAAGGATGAAAGAGGGAGTAGGTTTTAAGACAGGAAGAGCAGGAGTTAAAACTAAGAGCCACTACTGGTGTGAAATACTAGAAGTCAGAATAGCCACCCTCTATAGGTATCTGAATTGTCCCATAGCGCTATAGGAGCTACATTCATTGCCAATAACAAGTATGGAGCATCAACTGCATTTTTCCTTCTAAAACAGTGAAGCTGCACCTATAAGGAGACCTCTTATGTAGCTTTTCTTACTTTATAGCCTGTACAAATTTGAGAAGGACCAGTAATGTCCTTGACATTGCTCACCATGATTGGCCAGGTACTTACTGACATTAACCACCTATCCCACCCCAATCTATGGAGGAGTAACCCATTAAGAATATCAGCCTGAGAATAGCATATGTGTTTGAAGTGTTATTACATATCACCTATGAATGCAACAGTGGATTGTCTCTAATATGGGGCATCCAAATCAAACATTATCTGAGGATTTAGCTATGTCTCTGTAATTACTGACTTTCCCATATATATATGCTATATTCCTTTAATTCTTTTAGGCACACAGAGAGAGTTTAAATAAAATAAAGTACAACAGAGGAGCAGGAAAGAGAAACCATGATAGAGCTAGCAACTTGCTTAAATAGGAAACATCACAGAATGTATCTCTGTTGGAGAGGTTCACAAGGTCTCACAAAACAAAAGTTGTGTAGGAGAATGTGAGGACAGAGAGGTCCACATCACATAATGCAGTTTCAACCAGAATGATTTGATCCTTTGACCTGAATGTAAAATAAATGTCGTGTTTCTATTCTCTGCCCCCATATTTTCCTTGATGATGATTTCCACTGAATGCCAAGCTTTTGTGTAATGAATAAATCCCCATTCTGTGGGTATGCTTACCAGCTCTCTTAGCTCCTACAGGACTCCTTGACTGGCATAATAAAAAAGAGTTTCAGTCATTTAGAAACTAGCTGCACAATTGTCAAAAGCTCTGGCTTATATTATCATGCTACTAAAGAAAAAATGGAAGAGCTAAGAAAACAGGAGAAACATAATGAGTCCCACTCCAATTAGCAAGGGAAGAAAGAAACATAATGAGTCCCACTCCAGTTAGCAAGGAAAGCTGCTGGAGAACAAAGATGAAAGTATAGACTCCAATGTTACTGGATCTAATTGTTCTTTTTCTTAAAATTTTACACTTGATTGGACTGATGTCTTTATCCATGTCTAATAGGATCAAATAAGAGGATAAGGGGACTGTTAGAGGAAAGTAGTATTTTTTGTTGTTGTTAGTCATGGGGCTTGAACTCAGGGCCTGGGCACTGTCCCTGAGCTCTTTCACTCAGGGCTAACACTCTACCAGGTTGAGCCACAACTCTGCTTACGGTTTTCTGGTGGTTAATTGTAGGTAAGAGTCTCATGGATTTTCCTGTCTGGGCTGGCTTTGAACGGCAGTCCTCAGATCTCAGCCTCCTGAGTAGGTAGGACTGCAGGCATGAGCCACTAGCACCTGTGGAAGGTAGGTTTTGACCTAACATAAGGATGACATTTCTTGAAAGGTAAAAGCTGTCCTGGAATGTCTCACCTCTATGAACCAGATCCCCATTGTCAGAGATCGACTTAGCATGTACACATCTTCCTCATATGTACATGGGTGAAATGGAGAAATCATGCCCCTAACTTAAGGTGTTGTCAAGCACATTATTTCTAATCTACTGGGGATTGAACTCAGAACTTCATGCTTGCTAGGCAGGCCATCTACCACTTGAGCCCCTCTCCCAGCTCATCTGGAACATTGAAAGAGACTATGTGCTTGACACATGGTAATAACCAGCTGCTTAATATTATTCATGAAACCTTTACCATTCTACAAATGTTACCATACCTTTTACGTTCTCTGTGAGTGAGAGTCTTAGGTTCTGTCAGATCAATGAGGAATTGGATGAGCAGAGCTCACTGAGGCTGCATGAGGGCAAGGACCCTGGGCACCAGGCCCTGCTTATTAGTTCTTCAGGGCAGTGTGCAGCACACTTGGTCTCTCGGGTCTCCATATGCAGCCTCTCCAACGTTGTGTTGAGCTGACATATGGCACAGGGCCAGCCCAGGGCATTTGATCATTGTCAGGCCCCCGGCAGTGTCTGCCCTGAACACAGATTGGCAGGCAGGCGTGCAGTCTATGTTACCTCTCTGATGATGGGCTAGCCCTGGAAAGGCCTGGAGCCAAAGGTCAGAATGAAAACAAGGATGCTGTGAAATCAAATCAGAAGGTCAGAACTCGGTCCCTTCTTTCACAGATGAGGAGCCTCAGGCTCAGAAATGGGAGCTGATGTATGAAGGCTGTATCCCATGTGAGTAGCAAAGTTGGACTAGAAAAGCTCTCTTATATCTCTCTCTCTCTTTTTTTTCCTTGCTCCCTCCTTCCCTTTCTTCTTCTCTCCTCCCTCCTTCCCTGCCGTATCAGTGGTTGCTCTGTTTCAGCTCACTTGCTGTCAGAACTAGCAAATGAACAAACAGCAGGCTAGTTAGGGAGTGATGGTGAGGTTGTGGGGGTGTAGGAAGCGGCCTTCTTTTTTTTTTTTTTTTTTTTGCCAGTCCTGGGCCTTGGACTCAGGGCCTGAGCACTGTCCCTGGCTTCTTCCCGCTCAAGGCTAGCACTCTGCCACTTGAGCCACAGCGCCGCTTCTGGCCATTTTCTGTATATGTGGTGCTGGGGAATCGAACCTAGGGCCTCGTGTATCCGAGGCAGGCACTCTTGCCACTAGGCTGTATCCCCAGCCCGGAAGCGGCCTTCTTGTACCTGTACATGAAATTGGAGAAGTTTGATGGTGTTGTCAATGTGCCTGTGTCAACAAGGAGGGCTTCTCACGTAAATCTAGAGGGAAGCCACTGGTTAACGGCAGTAAGGAAAACTTAAAGGGAAACTATTACCCCATTAGTAATTTCCAGGTTGCATGGGCTTATCTATGTGACATCTCTAGCCACATGGCCAGTATAGACTTTGGGAAAGCAATATTTAGAGAAAGAAGCAAGCTTTAGCCTAAAGATTTTTATATGGAAGAGGAGGAGGATTTAACATCAATACCAGGTTCCCACAGGAATATGTTTCTTGAGAAATTGCAAGTTAGTGTGTATTTGTGTTTCATGGCTCCTGACTGCCTGACTTTTCATACATTTTTGCTTCTTTTCCATGACTCTCTAGGACAAGTATACTCTCATAGCTACTCCTTTTATTTCAACATATCAACAAGAAAATAGAATAATTTTCTCTGAGACACTAACGAACATATGCTACCCACAAGGCCCTAGGGTTTTAAAATGAGACTAAGAAAGAATTCCAGCACTTACCTCTGAACAGGCAATCTCTAATAGAATGTCAGATAATAGGAGAATAATTTCTGTATATAAATGCAAACTGTGGACTGAATTCTGCTTGAAGTTCACACATGAGTACTTGAGGCACAGAGCAGTTAAATGACATGATGGTTGTCACATGACCAGAAAGAGGAATTTGGAATTGAACTCACTTGGACTCTGTTCCTTTTACTATGCAATACTTCTAATGTTGGAAGTTATTTTCTTCCCTTATTTGAAACATAATTTCTTGAGGACTTAAGAAGATTTTGAGTTAGAGCAAAAGTTCCCAATGTCTAGAGTCACATGTGAAAAATGATTTTATTTATTTGAGTTTCAATCTTTGTTGGAATGCAGAGTCAGACCCTAAGCTATCTAGATGGAGCATCTAGGTTGTTGTTTTACCTGGACATCCATGTCTTCAATGTGGCTACTTAGTACAGGACTTCTTCTGTCACCCCAGCAATTGCCAGGAAATGTTGTTGGTCAGACATAATCGGACCAGGCTGACAAAGGCATTTACTAAGGCCAAGCTACTTTTGCTTAATGACCCACTAGAAAGTAGATTGTCTTGCTTATTAGAACAAGAAGCTGATTTTTTCCCTATCACCAAACGGTCTTGTTTAAAATGTAGTAAGCACTTATAGAGAACTTGGAGTTTAGAATTCGATCTGCATTTGAAAATCCAGCCAGAAAATTCTTACTGTATGCTCAGACACAGCCATACTTAGCTACGAAATAGGAAAAGAAGTAAATATCTTACTAGGTACCTAGGGGAATCCAAAGAGCAAATGTGCGTGTGAAAGTTTTATTTAAACATTATGCTTCATACACTCAGAACATAACTAATATATTATAATCATTGTTAATTATAGCAGTATGTACACAATGGGGAAATGAGAATTTTTACTTGACTTTATAAATCCTGCCATGGTTACCTCTAGACTTTCCAAACTCAACTCTAGCTCCTCTAAGGTCCAGCCATGGTAGAGCTAGGTATAAATACTAGACTGTTGATAGGTTCTCACTTCTATTTGTTAGCTTTTCTCTAGAGAGAAAACTTTCATTAAATGACCCTCTAATTTAATTTTTTTCTTCTTGGAGTTTAACATCTCCTCATCCTCCCTTGGTTAGTCTTTCTGCTCTTTAAGATTGTGTTTTGTTTCTTCTCATTGAAGATAGGTAGCATGCTGTCTCAACTTTCCTTATTCATGTGCCTTCTTTTTAGAGCTGAAGTTGGGCCAAGATAAGGAAGGAAAGAAGGAATGTCTATCTGTCTGTCTGTCTGTCTATCTTTCAGTCCTTGTGTAAGGGTCCAAGAACACAACAAACAGAAGCTACAGAAATAAATTGAACATTTTGTTTAACTTAGTTCTAAATCTTAGAAGAAACAAATAATTCCTATATTTTTGCCTTAGAAATAATTGGGCTAATTCTATTTCAGCAAGTTGATAAGTTATCTGTGTAGAACTGAAAGACTATCTGATAAACATGGATATTTTACTTATTCATATATGTTGTAGTTAATATGATCCACTGCTGAATTTGTATGCCAAAGCCTAGTTTATTTGTAGTTAATGGAGTTAGGCAGTTTAAAAAGTAGATTGTGGGGCTGGGGATATAGCCTAGTGGCAAGAGTGCCTGCCTCGGATACACGAGGCCCTAGGTTCGATTCCCCAGCACCACATATACAGAAAAAAATGGCCAGAAGCGGCGCTGTGGCTCAAGTGGCAGAGTGCTAGCCTTGAGCGGGAAGAAGCCAGGGACAGTGCTCAGGCCCGGAGTCCAAGCCCCAGGACTGGCCAAAAAAAAAAAAAAAGTAGATTGTGTTTCTTCTATGTGTCAATGAAGAGAGTAGATATAGGAGCTATTTGATACCAGTAAGAAAATAGTTATGTTAAAAAACAAACAAGTGTTATGTTAAAGTAACAAACCATGCTGCATGCCTGTAATTCAAGTAATTGGAAGGCTGAGGAAGGAGGGATTGTAAGCTACAGGCCAGTCTGGTGTTACATAGTAGTTTCAAGGTCAAACTGTGTTATGAACAAGACTCTGTCACCAAAAACTAAATAAATAAATCTAGAAAGAAAAAAGTGCAGATTTCTTAAAACATTAAGATTATTGATATACTACCAAATACATATTTATCTTTATGTGGTTAGAATTGCCTGCTAGTGAGCTCAATTTTCCAATACATTTTGCAAAAGTTTTTCTCTTTAACCTTGAGAAATCCCTTCCTCTGTTATTTGTGAAAAGTCATTTTTTTGCAGTCGACTCCTTTCTGAAAAATCACTGACCCTTCTCCTGTTTGGAAAGGACCTTAAAGTTCACTTCATTCAACTATATACCTAATCTTCTTTCTTGAAATTTTGACAACAGTTCTATCCTGGGTTTATATTACAATCTTCTGGAAACTTAAAAAGATGATCAATTCTCAGCTCCCTCCTGCTCTCAACACCATAGATGTAATTAGTCTAGGAGGCATTTTGGCATTGCGTTAAAATGTCTCCATGGGTCTTTCTGATGTTCCTGCGAGCTGAGAATTACTATAGAAGCTGATTTGCTGTGGAAAAGGATGATGGAAATGAGAGACACTGTGGATTACTTTGACATTTGATCAAATTGAAAGATGTATAGGGCTGGGCTCTGAAAGCTCACACCTGTAATCCTACCTACTCGGGAGACTGAGATCTGAGGATTGCAGTTCAAAGTGAGCACAAGCAGGAAAACCCTTGAGATGCTTTATCTCCAATTAACCATCAGCAGTAGCACTGTGATTCAAACAAAACAGCTCAGGGACAGCATTCCAGCTCTGTGACCACAACCAACACCAGCAATGGAAAAAGCTGTATAGGACAAGAGAGCACATTGAAATCTTAAAATCTGTATATCTAGAAGAATAATGTATATTTTTTAAGTTCAGTAAGAGAGGGGACATTTTCTTTTAAAAACATTCTCTTACTTAAGGGTATTTTTGTAGAAAAGCTGGATGGAGCCAGGCAAAAGACAAAGATTTTTTTTTGCCCATGATTGAGTTTGGAAGTTTATTGAAAGTGGCATCCTCCCTTCATTGCCATGTCCTGCGCTGTAGTTCCTTAATAGCTCGAAACCAGTTTGTCTCAGGACATCCCACTGGGATAGTTAGTCACTTAGCTTTCCTTCTTTCCCTTCTACTTTTCTGTGCTTTGAACTGCCACATCCTTTGCCTACCAAGGTAGTAAGCCTTCAAAATATTTCCTTTTACACCTTGCCTTGATTCTCATAAGAAAGATAATTGAATTTTCCCATACAACAGTACTAAGGTCTTCACTGACTGGAACGGATATGAGAATCGAGTGTATGTGATGGCTTGCCACAATTCCTTGGCAGATTGAATGAACTCCAAGGTACATAAGGACTCAAAAGAATTTGTTTTTTGCCCAGAGTTTATTCAATAATTTCCTAAAGTAGTCAGATATTTATGAAAATGCTGAGTTGCACCCCTATTTTTCAACTTAAGGGCTCTTCCTGTTAAGAAAGGTAGTTGACTTCTTTGTATTTTCCTAGTAGAAGACAAAAAAATTCCTTTATGCGCAAATCCTCCTGGAAAAACACACTGTCATTCTACAGCCTTCCTGTGGTTGGAAATGTAAGAAGTGACATATGTCGTCCCTAATCTTGAGTGACAGCCATTTAGCCAGCAGACATTTGCATAGTCTTTGGAGAATTATACCACATATTAAGCATGCCTATATCCTGTTCATTTTTATGCCCCAATAGTATGTTTTAGATCTTAACACAAAACATTCTGAAGAAAAAGAACTGTAGCACTCACAGAAGAGCAAAGGCTTCAAAAAGAATATGACATTGCCTTTAAGCTAAAGTAGGAGAGAAACATTTAGCCAGCATATTTCTCTGTATACAATATACAAAACCCCCAACATACACACATACACTCACACACATACACACACACGTCTCATATTTTTGTCCTTTTTTATTTTTTATTATCTTTATGTAGTTGTACAAGTTTCCATTTATTGAAGCAATTTATGAATAGAATATCTCTTGGTCAATGTCACACTTTTCAACATTCTTATCCATCCCTCCTACACCCACCCCTTCCCTCATTCTTTATCATTTTGTAGAATATACATTGGATCTTGACTGGATTCTCTTTGTCTTATCCTTTTAATTTGTCCAGCACTTTCCCTTGGCCCTACAGCATATCATTTGTATTTGTCTGCATCCCATGTATAATCAATTGCATTCAATTTAAGACATATTTTTTATTTTACACACACACACACACACACACACAAACACACACACAATCTAACTCAACTATAAATATTTCTTATCGGTTTGCAACCCTCCCTCCCTGGCTATACATTCCCACTTGCCCAAGGTATTTGAAGTTTAGCCCAATCACTCCACATTGAAAAATGGCATTGCAATGGTCCCTAGATGTATTACAATACTTGAGTAAAATTTTCTTTTATTATACTTTAGCAAGTATCATTAAATAGATTTTTCCTCAACACACATTTAATTTAATATTATTATTATTATTGTTGTTGTTGTTGTTGTTTAACTAGGGATTTGAACTCAGGGCCTTCCAAGCTGGTATGGTAGCACTGAGCCATCCCTTCAGCCCTATTTTTCATGGATTATCTTTAGGACAGGGTCTTGCTTCTGAGACTGCTGAGCTGCAATATGCATGCAGTATGGAAGCCTGCAGGTGTCCTGCTATCACCTGGATCATGCCCTGCTTCTCCTTCTATAAAGATAGAGTATGACAGAATTTTGTGCATAAACTGGCCATGAACCACGATCAGTTTCCCAAGTGGTTAGGATTACAAGTGTAAACTACCAGTGCCTAGTGGCATGCAATTAACCTTGCATATATACTTAGTGTTACAAAAAATGCCTTCACGCTATTTTCATGGGGTGGTGCTTTTATTTTGATAAGAGCTAGAACTTTAAAAAATATCATCTGAGCTAGACTGTGAGTCATAAGAGAAAATCAGGCTCATTACCTTATGGTCACACTTCAGCTAGGTCTTACTGCCAGACTTGAATGCACATGATGCTGGCATTTTCTGGAAGTCAGTTAGTCCTCGGAACAATTCTGTATCTTATTGTGGATAATTAGAAGAAAGTGTGGAAGCTCTTACAGTAGTTTCAGAAGAGGAACCCAGCTGTGAGCTTATCAGCAGGTTGGGTGGGCTTTGTGCAATGCTTTCCTTAGGGATCTGCTTTGCAAGAATGTC